>NC_048531.1:18787878-19090909 GCF_008121235.1 Drosophila subobscura | reverse complement strand
CTCAGAAATTCTGTGGCACGGACCAGCCGTCGTGGAGTATTCTCCTTTCGGGTTCAATTATCTTGAAGTTTCCTCTGATCTCTCGCTGTGTTGCGCCTCCAGGGCCTTGGCATTGCCTTGCTCCTGCAGATTGCTGGACAATTGCTTGTCCAAAAAGTCGGGCGCATCCCATGGCTGGTTGACCATTTGCCCGAAGAAGAGGTAAATAATGTTGCCCACAAAGAAGATGACGGCCGAGATGATGAACACCAACTGCCACTCGCCGCGATTGTGCTGGAAATGGAAGGAAAGAAATGAAAATCTGGTAAGGGCAATGGACTGAGGAACTCACATCATTCGTTACGATAACTCCCACCAGGAGCGGTGTCAGAATGGGCACCACATTCGCCGCTGTGTTGACAATGCCCATGAGGATGCCCGCATGATTGGGCGACAGATCGATGGTGTTGATGGTGCTGCCGATGGTGTTGCCCGCATTGATGCCCACATTGGCGCACATCAGGACCACGGCCAGGGTCTTCTGATCGCTGTCCAGGAACCCAATGCCAATCAGCGTAAAGGCAGGCACAAAGAACGAAATGGAATTGAAGGTCTTGCGGATGCCCGTGATGGTCATGGTGCCGCCTGTGAGCAGAATGTCCGCAATGATCAGATAAACGAAAGCCATCACCCAGGAGGTGAGATACGGCAGCGCCGAGAAGATGGCGTTGTTCTTCATGTCCATCAGCAGGACGTCGTTCATGTAGGAGGGCATCTCGGTCTGCAGCGTGGAGTAGCCCCAGGACTGGCAGCAGCGCGTAATCATCAGCGTCCAGAAGGGCACGGAGCTCCAGATGGCTGCCCAGGGCACCGGAATGGGGCCCTTGGCCTTCAGCTCCTCCGCCTCCTTGGCGCGACTCGAGTTGATCGAGGTCTCGATGTAGTTGAGCTCCTCCTCGCTGATGTACTTGGACTCGCGCGGTGTGTTGGCGCCAAAGATCAGCCAGACGACGCACCAGAGCACTCCGACGGCACTCGAGATGTAGAAGATGCCGGGCCAGCCCATGCTCGAGGCGGCAATCTGTCCGCTGGCAAACATCGCCAGCAGCGTGCCACAGTCGAGGCCCGTGTTGGCCAGGGCGCCCAGTCGATTGCGCTCACCCACGGGACACCAGTTGGCCAGGTGGGCGTGGATGCAGGGGAACAGGAAGCCCTGGAACAGGCCCATGGCCACACGAATGCCGCAGTATGCCTGCCAGCCGCCCCAGGACACGCACCAAGGCGGCAGCAGTGCGAGGAGAGCCGACCCAATGGTCGACACGAACATGGTCATCCGTGCGCCAAAGCGCCGACACAGCCAGCCACCCAGGAACTGTGTCATGATGTAGCCCCAGAAGAAGCTGGACAGGATGTAGGAGCGTTGAGCGCCATTCCAATCGTACTCCTGGGGGAGGAAGGGGAGTTCAAGGTCAGCGACTAGTGGCTCATGGCAGAGTGTAAGCTTACAGGAAAGTCCGGGTTGGTGCTCTCGGCATTCGTCATGGCCACAATTGCCACGCCAGCATTAAACTTGGCCATGTAGTTGACCACAATCGAGAGGAAGAGCAGAAAGGTCTGCACATGCCGCTGGCCAATGGCAGGACCTGCAAGGAAATGGCCAAGAAAACTGTTTAACTAAAAGCTGAAGCCACTAAATCCGAGTCAGCGGACTTTGTCTCAAGAGTCTCCGAACAATTGCCAATTCATTTCCATTTTATGGTTGCATTTAAATCAAAGTTTGGAATTGATTTCGGGCACTGATAAAGCTTTCCGGAATGACTTTTAGATTCCCAAAAACGATCAGCCGATGGTTGCCACAGTTGAAGAGTTCCTGCAGGGATCCGGCGTATCCTTTTTGGATCTGCTACTAACCCGTATTCGCCGTTTCTGCCGTCATATTTATGTGGATCCGTTCACGTTCGATATCGAGAGGCAACTCAGTTTGCGGCTGGCTGACAGCTTGCTTTACACCTTCGGCGCAGATACTCCAGGCAGCAGCAGGCAGCAACAGATTGGAGCGGAGCTGCTAATCGCAGTCGCAGTCTGAAGTGACAAGCGCCTAATGGACAGCAAATCAGAGCACTTGACGGGCAAACACGATATCGATAACGCCGCAAGGAAACCTACCCAAAGCGACAGAGCGATAAGCACAAGTGATGGGAATTGCCTTGGTGCCCTGCCCAATGAATGGACGACTGCAATCCGGATGCGCAGATCTGCCCTGCCACCGATAGGGATCGAAAGGGAAAGGCCACCCCACACCACCGCCAACCCACGGAAGACCTCTTGTCACAGTCATGCCACAGTTTGAGCTCTCGAGAGAGCTCACGGGCTTACCGTGCTGTAATCTTATCGCTGGCAGTGTTTATTTTTCCCCCTTGTTTGCCCCTACTTCACACGATCCAACCTCCAAATTATGGAGAGTGAAGTCCCGCGGGCGCCGTGCTCCTGCTGGAGTGTTGCGTTATCAGTGAGCCCTTCGGCCAGGTGTATCTTTCATTTATTGGACTACAACGCTTACAGAGTACTACAAGTTCTATACAATATTGCTTGAGTTTAGAGTGGATCTTCAGCGACTCTCCTCCTCCTCCTCCTGCAGCCGCAGTATGTCCGCCTTGTTGATGAAGTAATAGCTGGGCTGACGGCCCTTCAAATCTTTGGCGGTGCGCTTGGCCCCATTCTGGATCAGTATGCGACTGACGCTCTCCAGTGAGTTGGTGCCCATGGCATAGTGCAGCACAGTGCGTTCCAGCTGGGGGTTCCAAGTGGAGTCAATGAAGGGAGAAACCTTTAGGCGAGAGCGAGACTTACATTGTCCGTGATCTTCAGTGTTTCGGGACAGAGTTTCACCAGGTGCTGTACCATTTCCTCGGACTCCTTCAGCACGGCTATGTGTAGAGCGGTGCGACCTGTGAAATAAATATTCTTTAGCAGAAATGGTTCCTCTTATGTGGATCTCTGACCTTACCATAATAGTTCTTGGTCTTGATCAACCACTTGACATTGGAGCCCGTTGCGGTGAGCTGCTTCACTCGCTCCATGTTGTTCTCTCGGATCATTTGGTGCAGCTCCTCGCGCGTCTCCTCCAGCCCACGCAGCTCGTCCAGAAACTCGGCCAGCGCCGTGTGCTGGCGCGTGGCCACCACATCCCCAATGGACTGGCCGCTCTCATCCTCAATGTCCAGGATGTGATCGTAGCCCTGCAGCGCCAGCTGATCAAAGGGTTCCACTTGGCCTGCACCGAGAAAGGGATTTGAAAGGAGTTAGATCTGGTTTTCAGACTGATCTCCGACCGATCCCTACCGATGGCTGCCTGCGCCAGTATATAGCGATCGATCTCTGCCGCATTGTTGGGCTGATTGGCCTGCAGGGAGACGTCGCGCGCGGTGCGGTAGAGCTCATCCCGGTAGGTAATGTCGATGCCAGACTCCTCGATGAGCGTGTACAGTGCCCCGCGGCGATGAGACCGAGCGCAGGCAAAGTGCAGCATGCTCTGGCCATGCTCGTCCCGCTCCTCCATGTGCTGCACGGCCAGAGCTCCGTCTGCATCCTCCTGGTCGGCCAGCGAACGGGCATCCAGCTCGATGAGATCGGCATTGGCGATGCCATTGCGACTGCTGAGCAGCTTGGGCTGCGCTTTCGCCATCGGGTTGGAGGAGGAGGTGCCCGTGTGCACTTCCACTTGCGTGAGGGGCTTGCGTTCGCCTATGAAGTGCTGCAGATAGCCGGTCAGATAGGCCACCGGGTCTTTGGGTCGCTTATTGGCAATCTCCGTGAGAGCTTTGATCAGTGGATCAGCGAGAGCTGAGGGGCAGAAAAAAGAAATTAAATTAACGGTGGATTGGTTTTAGAATTTGTATTCCCTCATACTCACAGTCTGCCAGATATTTGCCCTGTTCCGTTTTGAAGATGGGATTAGCCTGAAAGCTAACGGTTTGCGCCTGACCTGCAGCAAAGTGAGAAAGCAGAATTAGAGACAATGAGTTTAGTTGGCGAGGGGGGAGAGGGAGGGTCCCAGGTAGTCTACATCAGAGGTAGGCAGCGTCGGGCAGCGCAGTCGGCGCATAAAAACTTCGCGTGGCTTCGGCACATGCACAGAGAACAGAAACAACTTCGTGTGAGCCAATGCACATTTGTTCGTTCGGCTGCGCGCAGCGGCAGAGAAGCAAGAAACGTTTTTGGGCTTTGCTTCTGTTGTCAGTGCATGCAAACGCACCAAAACTTGTGACTGACTACCTGCGTGCCGACCCCTGATCTACATACACAAAGCGAGAGGGGGGAGGAGTGGGGTTTGTGTGCATGGGCGCATGTGGAACTCAAAGAAACAATTGCAAATCATACGGAAATCGCAACGGGACTACAATCCGGGGACGTACATATGTACATGTATGTAGGTGTAAACTGAATGCGAAACTTACGATTACGGAATTTTGGAATGTGTGCGGCGTACGAAGCTCAGCGTAAAGCGGAGGAGTAGGTGACGTAAGACGTAATTGATTGATTTAGTTTATTTGGATGGCAATGCTGGGCGTACAAGAGAGTCAGGAGCGAGAGAGTCGATCAAGTTATATTTGGATATGTATATAAAGGTACGAGTATGTATGTATGTACATTGAGGGTGGGCGTTGTCATTGTGTGGACCCCATCCGAAGCTCCTCAATTACGATCCACAATGCTGTTCTTCTTGCGCTTGAAGATCTTCACCAGCATGGTGGCTATGTGCTTGGAGTTTGTCAGCGACATGTCCTTCTCCAGCGACAGAATGTTGGTCACAGCGGTGCAATAATCCTGGAACAGCACGTACTCCGCAATGCCCATGCTCTGCATATTGATGAGGCGCACTGTGAGCTTGGACAGGCGATTCGTCACCATGCTGAGGCCGCGCACGGAGCACAGATGCCGCAGGTTGTCCATCTCCTTCATGAGATTGGGCAGCTTCACGATTGTCGTCATTTTAAGCCCGGTGCCCAGGAAGGCGGGCCGTGACTGCAGATAGCCCAGCAGATAGCTCTCCTTGAAGTGCAGCTGCGTCTCCAGATAGGTGACGGCGCGTCCCACCCTCGTGTATGCGGCGCCCATGTCCGCTGGCTCTTTGCTGTTCGTTGTGGAGAGGACACGCAGATGCTCCTGGCAGTTCAGCCACACGGCCATGTTGTGGGCAGAGTTGACAAAGACTCCCCGGCCGTACGGCCAGAGCGCGCCATTGAAGGCCGTCGACTCGGCCGCCTGCACCAGATCTTTGGTGTCCAGCAGGGAGATCATGAGCCCCAGGCTGCCCAGCATCAGCGCCACCTCCGAGTCGGGCTCGAGCAGCTCCGTCAGCGTGTAGTAATTGCCAGACTCCGTCTCCCCGATGGCATCCGCGAAGCTTGTGGTGAATATTTTGCCCATCATCAGCCGCTCGGCCTGCTCCAGCTGCCCAATGGTCAGGTTGAGCGGCAGCTCCAGCTGGTCGAGATTGCGTGACGCCTCCACCGTGCAGCGCGTGACCAGCAGCGGCTCGTCGTCGTACACGAAGGCCGCCGTGTTCAGCCGATCCCCGTTCTCCATGGGAAAGTAGGCGAGTCGCGGCTGCGGCTTGAAGTCCGCATCGATGCACAGGCAGTGCATGTCCTTGAGCAGCGGCACCAGGAACTCCTGGAACACCACAAACACATCAAAGTCCGGCGCAATGATGCCACAGTTGATGTCCTCCTCGAGGTGGCGCGCCTTCGAGGTCTTCCGCATGGCCGGCCACAGCACATCGAAGAGATTGTGATCGAGCCGCGTCTGGCGGCGCTTGATCTTCTCGTACACGCCTCGCTTGAGGAAGCGACTCAGGAAGCTCGTCACCGACAGCTGCAGCGACGAGGCACTCACTGGCTTGCGGTGTGCCAGCGCCGAGGCCGTGCTGCCACTCAGCAGCTTGCCCGACTCCGCTATGACGCTGTAGCAGCGCTCCAGGGTGCGCGAGATCTCGCCATCCTGCAGCTCTCGCCGGGCACTGTGCAGATCGTCGGGCACTGGGCGGCGTTTTGGGTGTAATTTTTGGATATGATGATTATCATTGAACACACACACAGCAGACACACACACACACACGCACAGCAACAACATAGAGCACACACAGACACGAATGAGGAGGCATGGGGTGGATGGGGTGCAGCAGAAAAAAGCGCCAAGAGGTGCAACCAAGTGCATAAAAGTAAACCCCAAGTGTGCGAGCTCTTACATACCAAATAAGTCGTCAATATTGCCAATAATTTCATTAAAGAATTCACGATTCGCCTCCATTATGAGTGCCGGAGTCGACCACGCGGTCGAGTGTGTGACTGACTATTGAGCGAAGGACGAACTAACCAACGAACGGACGAATGAGCGATGTGTGCTGCACGGTGCGACTGAAAATCGATGACTGAATGCTCGGCCAGGGGGAGCAGAGCAGAGTCAGAGCCAGAGCCAGAGCCAGAGCACAGTACACACTCCCCCCTCGCATTTGACATGGCAAACACAAACGTATTTAATTATTTTGGTTTACTTTCAGTGGGTGTAACTGGCTGGCCCTGTGTCTGTGCACACAAAAGCAAAGAAAGAATGGTTCAGGCTTGAGGCACGTTAATTCGGCTATGGAATGTGCGTGTGTGTGTGTGCGTGTGTGTGGCATGGTGCTGTGGTGCAGCAGCTGCTGGTGGACACACAGAGAAAATTCAGGTCACGCGCCCTGCCAGTCCTACCTTGATCGTTGAGCAATTGATTCTCGAGCTCCTCGGCACCAAACATATTGAGCAGCTCCGTGTAGTTGAGGATGTCCACTGCCTTCTCCTTGTCCAAATAGAACTCGGCCGTGTGGCCCAGCTGCGTGCAATTGAAGTTTAAATATTAATCAGCGCATCATAAATTTATGATGATCCCCCCCTGTGGCCTTGGCCCACTCTTTATTTGTGTTTCAGAGACAGCTTGCCAGCTGGCACTGTTCCCAGTTCTATTAATGTTCCAGTAAAGGTATTTCCGATCCAATTAGGGGCACAGTTCCGATCACTTACCTTGTCCAGTGCCTTGGAGTTGCCGCCCAGCTGCGACAGCATGTTGTAGAAGTGGCCGTTGTCCTTAATTGTGGCTGCATAGTGGAGCGGCGTGCGTCCGTCATTATCCGTAATTGTCATGGTCTCCGGAAAACGCGAAGCCAAATAGCGAACGATGTCTGGGAGAGAGAGAGGGCAATGAGGGGTACTCCAAGGGGCTGGGGGACTGTGTCCCACCCACCTGTGTGTCCGAAGAGCACGGCCACGTGCAGCGCTGTGGAGCCATTGGGGGATATGTCGTCCTTTGCAATGGCAAACTTCCGGCGATCCAGCGCCTGCTGCAGCGCCAACAAACTGCCATCACGTGCCGCATCGTGCACGCGATGGATTTTCTCCTGTCAGAACAGGAAGCAGGCAGTAATTAGTGGCTACTCCACAGCCTTCCGGCCCAACCCACTTCCTGCCCACTTACCATGTAGCTGGGCACGTTGTTGAGAAAGGCTTGGATCTCCGGCTCCTGGGACTTGAGCTTCAACAGACTGGCGCCCTCGCCATTCAGCACAATCTCCGCCAGCTGCTCCAGGTCCCCGGACTCGACGATCTGCCGCATGCGTGACTCCTGCGAAGGGAGAGGAGAAGCCAAAGAACATCATCATTGAGGGATTCGGACACTCCATTCAGTGCATAAATCGAAGGCGTGAGCGTTATGGCTAGAAATTACAATGCCAATGTTGGGCAACACAAAAGAAAAGCCAGGCGAGACAGCAACAGAGAGAGAGAGAGAGAGAGAGAGAGAGAAAGCATTTGATAGATAGGAAAAGGATAGCATCATCGTATACTTCATCAATTGCAGTTTGAGACTGAACTGTAAAATCCTCGGGGGCGCCCTGCACAAAGCCCTCGATGGCCATGGCCGAGGTCAGCGAGTCGTTGCCATCATCCGTTTCCGCTTCCTGTTGTTGCTGTTGCTGTTGCTGAGGCGGTGCTGGTTGCGCCTCCTCCAGCTGCTGCCTGGTGTCCTTCGGCGCTATCACATCCTGCACAAAGGGGGTTTTCAGTGTTTTACTCTGTCGTCTGTCGTTTATGGCCACAAAGTGCAACTGACACACACAAACAGGAGACAACACAAATTCAGGTGAACACGGGGACTACGGTTGGTACAAGGACTAAGTGCCAGGGTGCACAATGCCAGCGCTGCTGTTGACCCATTAAATAATTCAGCAAACAAACAAACCCACACGAAATTTGCATCAGTAAATTAAAATCTACAGCGAGTAAGGGCGTGTGCGTCGCCCAGGGTTTCCACAGATGGAAAACTGCAGTTACTCCCGCATTACTTTTATTGAACCTCTGGGGGGAAGAGCCCCAACAAATGGGAGGGCTGTAGGTGGAACTGCAGCAACTGGAATTTGTGTAGCAATTTGGATATGCAACACACGAACTTATAGCACATATCATGTGAGTATATCTCTAGTGCCTGCAAACAGCAAAGGCTTTGACGTTTGCATGTTCCTTTGCCATTTGAACTCTGGCCGCTCTGACAGTTGGGCTCTGGCTTTGGGCTCCACATGTCAGGCAGTGGGTGAGCATTATTATAAATCCTATCTGTGGGCAAACAGCTGCTGATGTACGGCAATCGATAGTGCCGCAAAGTAAAACGGGGGCAGGGCAGGCACTGGCATTGATTTGATCTGAGGAACAAACTGTGGATGGATGGATGGATGGTTGGATGGCACACAAAATGGATTGAAAACCGAAAGTGAAAAGGGAGAACGGAAACACAATACTCAGAGGTTTACATATATTATATTTTTGGACTGTGGTGTGTGTGGGTGGGTGTGGTGTGCTGGGGTGCAATGGAAACGATAAGCAAAAGACACAAGTTGCAGGTTTTTGCAGTACAATTTTTAATTGGTTTTAGTTATCGGTTTCATGGTTTCATTTTTGTCGTAAGAGAACTTAACACTTGCATTTACAAAATATATAGCTAAAGGGTATAGTTAGGGGTATTTATAGGGTATAGCTGAATAGGGAATTATCGTATTATGTAAGCTGATTCTCGCTCGGAGCTGCCGCTGCCTCTGCTGCTGTTGTCTCTGGCTGCTGCTGCTGCTGCTGCTCTTTATTTGTTGTTAAATTAGAATAAATGGAATTGTTGCGGGGTGCCTGCTGCAGCCGTTTGCTTGATTACAGTTCACATATTTGCAGTGTTTATTGTTTATTGTTTGAGCGGTTGAACGGGCACACAGTACGCATACGTGACAAGAACTACAGGCAAAAAGTGTGTGGCGCGCCGTACACCTAGAGCACGCCAAAGTGTACCTCATCGTCGTCTTCATCGTTATCATCGTTATCAATCTCCTCTGCATTATCCTGCTCAGCCTCCGCTTCGGGTTGCACCTCGTTGATCTTTGCCGCCTCTTCGACTGCTGCTGGCTCTGCCTCTGGCACTTGCTCCTCCTCTTCTGCTTCCCTCTCTGGCTGCGCCTCTTCAGTCTTTTCGTTCACTTCCAGCTCACTCTCTGTGGCAGGCTGCTCCTCCGTCTCCTCTGCGACAGTTGCCTCCTCCTTTGCGGCAGATTCCTCTTCCTTTGGTGGCTCCTCCTCCCGCTGCTGCTCTCCACCCCGGCCATCTACAGCTCTTGCAATATTCTGTAAAAGTAAACAATTGTCGACTGATTGCTTTCCGAGTGATTCAAGGGTTTCAATTCAAGATCTCAGCCTTTGGTTCTTTTGTATTTACAGCGTAGAAGGACTAAGTAGAGGTCGAGAGAGAAAGAGAAAGCAAGCGGTGTGACGGGTGGAAAGCCGAGAGCCGACAATGGCTTACTTTCACAGAGCCCACGCAGCCCATGCCCCGCAGCGTGCCGACACGCCCCGCGTCTTCCCGCCAAAGCAAGGTCCAGGTGCAACACAGAGAAAGCTCTTGGGGGAGAGGGTGGGTTGGGGGTTGTGTGTGCAAGCAGGACACAAAATGGAAAAGCAAAACGAAAGACTCAAACCAACGCAAGCAAAAACAGGCAAAGACTTACCTCCGCTCCAGGCTCTGGCTCTGCGGTGTCGCCTGCGACCGCGACTTCCCCTTCGACTGCGACTTCCCCTTCGACTTCGACTTCGACTTCCCCTTCGATGTCTTCGCCATCGCCATTGAGGTGGCCATTGTTGAATGTGGCCGGCGTTTCCGGTCTGCGCTGCAGTGGCGCCACTTCCACTCCCACTTCCGCCTCATCCTCATCCACATCCACATCCACATCCAAGTCTGCCTTGGACAAATCTTCCTCCTCATCGTTGGCACTTGTACTGCGATTTCAAAATGCAAAAAATTGTCTCTCAAAGCCATGCCCCAAAACACAAACGAAACAACAACGAAAACTGAATGCAGCGCAGCCAAAACTTAGCCTAAGTTCCCCCCGTTGACCGTGCCCCAGCCCCTGGCCCCCACTCACCCATCGTTTGTGTCCAGCTCCGAGGTGTTCTCGATGCTGTCATCCAGCGACTTGCGACCATTCAGAGTTGGCGCTGGCTTAATGTCCGACTTCTGCAAGGGGAAGGCACAGATTCACAGACTGAAGGCTGTGGGAAGTCCCTGAGTGTGGCTCACCTTCTCAACAGCATCGCCGCCGTTCTCGTCGCTCAAGGCCCCCCAATCGGGGATGCTCTCCGGGGAGACGCGCGGCGCCTCCGGCACATAGACGAGAAAGGCGCGTTCGATTTCGTGCGGCTTGTGGCGATAGTACGAAGGAGTCTTCATTTTCTGCAAGTGCCACAACCCAAAGAATGAATCATTTGAATTGCTTTTTCCCCGTTCCGTAACTCACATAATCCAGCGCCTCCTCGTCACAGCCCGCCTGGGTGAGCAGCGTGTAGCAGCGCATATTATTTTTGGCACTGGCTGCCCAGTGGAGCGGCGTCTTGCCGGTGATGTCCATCTCGTGGGCGCCCTCCGGCCAGAGGCCGACCAAGTACTCCAAGATCTTGGTGTGGCCCAGCCCGGCGGCCTTGTGTATGACATTCAGGCCGTTGCCATCGCGGCAGGTCACCAGAGCGGCGGACACGGGCGGCTCCAGCTGCGCCTGCACCGTCTCCAGGCTGTTGTCGATCACCGCCTGATGCAGATCCTTAATGGCATTCTGTGGAGGCAAAACAGGAGTGGGAGTGCTGTGGGTTATTCCACGTGGCTGTGCCTCACCATCACATGCGGCACGGCGGCGAGGAACCGCTTGACACGCCCATTGTTGCTGGCCTGCTGGCACAGGCGATGTCCTTGGCCCGCCCACAGAATGCGCGTCAGCTTGCCAATGTCCTTTTCGTGCATCCAGATGCGAATGGTGGATAGCTTCACCGAGAAATCTATTAGCCAAAAAAAGGAATTAATTCCGCTAGAGTGTGCCCCTGTCCCTGCCCCTGCCCCTGTCCCCTGCCCCTTCGCTGGGCGTTTACCATTCCATTTGCACTTTGGTTCGTGTTCGCATGCAATTTGCCCCGAAAAAACTGCAACTGAAAACTAAATTAAAAACGAATACGAAAATAAAATGCAATGCCAACAAATGCTCGAGTTTTGTGCACTCGCCAGTTGGCCTAACTCAAGACAATTTCCGCTGGCGGAAAGTTCTCTTTTTTTGCCAACTTGAAATGCGCCAAGGTCAGAGTCGGCGGAGAACTTTTGAAGTGGAAAGTGGAAGGCAACGCCCAGGAGTCGTGCCACCACGAGTGAGTGTACGAATGAATCATTGATACAGCCCGATGGGAGAAAGTGACATCTGGCAAAGGAGGAGGATCCCTGCCACCCCCTGGAAGAACTCACCATCATTGCTGCGCCGCTTGCTGCCGTTGAGGCCGCCCGCTTGTCCGTTCATTGGCATAACTGCAAAGGGATAACCCAACATTATGCTCCAATTGTTCAGTTAAATTACTCAAATGTAAATATAGTTTATGGTGTGCGATTATGTGCTCCTTTTGGCATTGCCTACTCTCTGCTCTGAGCCCAAACTTTCCTTTTCTTGCTCGTATTTTTATTTGCGTCTGGCCCGCTTGAGCCGCGTTGGCAAACTAATTCCTGTGGCACGTTGTGAGGTGTTGAATTTGGGAGCCAGTCGCTTGTGTTGTGGTCAAGGAAAGTGCCAGAGACCGGGAGCGAAAGAGTCGCGGGAGTGCTGCTGGCTCGGTATATAATTGCGTCCTGTTCGCGCTCCTGCAACGTGTCTGCCCTGAATAAATAACCTTTCGGTCTCCTCTGTGCCGGTCGTGTACTAAGCAAACATTTTCATTAGCCCCCGTCGATGTGCTGGCCGAAAGTACTAAGCAAATGGCAGCCAGCAGCTAGCAGCTAGGAGCATGTGGAAATGCTTCGAACTTCCGCTTGACCGTCAGACACTTTTCGTGGCACACAAAAATACACTTTGCCAGGGAAATTCCTCAAAGTTTCTCATGGAAATCTTCAGCCAGTTCCCCTGAGTCTTGAGTCAGCCCCTTGGAGCATACATTTCTGATGTGTCAAGGTCTCCCCAGTCCCCAGTCTATTCTTGGACTGTTACTCCCACACTCGAGCAACGTTCCTTGAACGCTTTTGTGACATGTAAATTAGTTGAATGGAATGAATCATTAGCTGTGGGGTGTCCTGCTGCCTGCCACATTCATTCCAACCGTTTTGAGTGGCAATAAAAACTGCCACGGAAATGGCGCATTAGTGTTTGCCACTTTATGTGGCACTCAACCCCTCCGTCATCTCCCTCCCCTCCCTCCTGCTGTACACCTGTAACTTGTTGAGCTGACACTCTTTTGTGGCACGCAATATGCAAATTTTGGCCAGAGCTCCTGCTCCTGCTCCTCTCCCCTGCCCTTGCTGCTGCGTGTTGTCACCGCAATTATGAGTAAGAAATGTGAATATTTATTCGTTGGGGCAACTCACCTTTGGGTGGCGATGAATGGTAATAAAGGCCATGGAATCTCCTCCGTCGCTTCGGCGGCATTGCCGAAATTTGTTTGTTTTGTTAAACTTTTGTTTTCTGCTCTCTGGCACACTTAGAGTCCGCGACTCTTCACATTGCCCCAACCGCGTTTCATTCAGCACTCACAAAGACACTCACTTCACGCACTTGGCACTGGAAAAAGGCTGTGGGAAAATTCCGACTTAGAGCGAAGTCGAAGCGCGGCAGCGACTGACCGTTGTCCTGGCAGGTTCAACGACGTCTGAGTTGACAAATGCACACGCTGCCCAGAGGGTCAGTTGTGGTCCCAGCCCACGGCCAGGACCCGCCTCGCCTCGCCTCGCCTCGCCTCGCGTGTGTGCATAGCCAATGAGTTGGGGGGGCACTGGCTATATGTGATTTTTATTATTTAGTTTTCTTTTATTTATTTAGTCCACCAAAATCATGCACTGCGTTGCATTCAGGACGTTCCCCCCCGAATGGCTGCAGTCCTGCACCGGCAAGGAGGAAAACCCGAATGGAAAAGCAATGAAAACAAACCAATTAGCCCCTGAATCGATTTTCTGATTTTTCCGGCAGGACGGGGGGGAGGCGGCTGACACGAGTATTATTGAAATTGGAGCAGCAACCACAAGGCGGGGAGGGGCACTGGGGAATGGGGAATTTATGAACGTAAGAACATGCCGCATAGGTCACAGAGTCCTGCCCCAAGGTCCCGGCGACCGCCCACACCAAAGAGGAGGAAGAGGCCTCTGCCCTGCGAGGATGAGTAATTCGAATGTCTGCCATGGCGTGCGGTCCAAATTTTAAGACCCACTTGACACAGTTTCCCCAGAGACAGAATGAAGTGCGTGCGGTGAAGGCTCTTCCCGCACTCCCAGCCCCTCCAAAACGGAACGCTTGACCCAATTTTGGATTGGTTTTCCCTGGGGCTCGACGTAAATGTCACTGACAATTAGTTCAAACCGCTTCTAATTCGAATTTATGGCAAGCATTCACTTTGATTGCACTTCCGCGACTGTCAGCATTGAGGATCTTTGCATTCATTATTCGTTCGGGGGGGACTGCTGGCTGCTTGCCGCACGGACTGTGGCAGGGTGCATTGAACTTGGCAGAGCCACGCGCCTGACCCTGCCAGTGGTCAATGCAGGCACACAAGAGCCCCAAGAGCACAGACAGTCGAGCACGAGGGTTCTGTGCCTCACTCGGAGCACTTGTATTTGGCATACACTTTCCGCTCTGCACTTTCCACTTCCGATTGGCCACTTGCCGCTTTTCCGCTTATCCGTTTTGCAGTTATTTCTTTTTTTGGTGTTTTTTGTTTCCGCTGAGTTCCGTTCTTATTGCCGACGCCGCGCGCTTGCCTTGCAGACTGCGGCATATTCAGCGTTTCGTAGGTGTTTTATCTAATTTTCTACCACACGCACACCAGCGAACATTTCATTCACTTTCACTCTCTCCCACTCTCTCTGGCTGTAGTTGTGGGTGGGCTTTGGTATCGAGTATTGGTAATTGCTGCCATCGCTTGCATGCGAACGCCGAAATAAAACCAAAACGAAACCGAAACCGAAGGGAACTCTGGGCGTGGGCGGCACCGAAACCCTTATCCGAAATGGAAACCAAAGAATGGGCAGGACGATTGGCTTCCAAATATTTGTGGGCTAAAAAGTAATTCGTTTATTTATTTCTCAGGCAGTTCCGCAGACAGCCTCAAGCGTAGGTCTAAGCTTAAAGGAAAAAGGATGAAGGGGTGCAGGGCCATCAGCTCGTGCCACTCAGTTCGTCTGCAGAGACGTGTATGGGTTGAATGAATTCGATGTGGTCCGATGAGGCAGCTGCAGCAAGGGAGTCAGAGATTAAGAGAGCGCAAGAGGAGTCCCCAGGTGTCAAAGACTCACCATCCAGATGCGCTCGTTCAAAGTGATTACAGGCAAACGGAGATGCCAGCTGCAAGCTGCGCTTCCGTCTAGGGGAATCCTCCAGCTCGCGACGGTTACGCAGCAGCGCCAGACTTATGTGAGACTTCTGCAGCGGCAGCTGATCCTCGCCAAACTCCACGCACTTGCCGTAGACACAAAACCGCTGACCCACCTGGGAGCAGCGTGTGCCCAGCGGAAAGTGCCCGTTCTTGCCGTTCACCAGGTAATACCGGTACTTGATGAACTCGTCCTGGCAGCCAACGCGACAGCTGCGATCCGGCTCCTCCAGGCTGGCCGAGATCTGCGCCCCTCGACCCGAGAGGCCGCGCACCTTGAGCCTGTAGCTGGCGCAGGTCTGCTCCGCGTACTCCGCTGCCGTCTGCAGGCGCTCGCAGGGCTTGACGCGGTCCGTGCACAGCTGGAAGGTTTCCTCGCGCGTGTGGCGCGACCTCACTGCCTGGATGCCCTTCG
The DNA here is from genome assembly GCF_008121235.1 of Drosophila subobscura. Taxonomy (NCBI): domain Eukaryota; kingdom Metazoa; phylum Arthropoda; class Insecta; order Diptera; family Drosophilidae; genus Drosophila; species Drosophila subobscura. The sequence continues at coordinate 19,075,573 of NC_048531.1, read as the reverse complement.
AGTCGGCCATGCAGTTGGAGTGGCAGCCCGACTTGATCTCCCACTCGGACTCTGTCGAGGAGGAGCTGCGATCGAGGGCGATCAGCGAGGCAGAGGCTGGTGGCGGGACTACCCTCTGTGGCTGCTCCTCTCTGGGTAGGTACTTGTGGTAGGACTCGTAGGACTTGCGATTGTGCGGCTGCGGCTGCTGCTGCTGCTGCTGCTGCTGCTGTGGTCTGATGTGGTTATCCTGGCCATAAAAGCTGCGCACAGCCACTTCTACTCGAAGAGAGGGAGAGACATAAAGTCAGAGAAAATTCAGAGCGGAGAGGGAAGACTTTCTTACCATTTTCATAGCGGTTTCTGGGTGGCGTTACTGCCTCCTGGTTTTCCGTATAGCGCTTGTGTGTCGTCTGCTGCTGCTGTCGGCTCTCCTCCTCCGCCGAGTCCCTGGCTCTCGCCTGGCAGAAGGTCTGATCCATTTTGTAGAAATTGTGCGTGGAATTGTCACAGGAGAAGCGCTCGCAACGGCCCGAAATGCAGTAGGCAACGTCCTCGGGGCTGTGATGCTTAGTCCTGCAGGTGGTGCCATCGGGAAAGGTCCAGCGACGCGACTTGGTCGAGTTGCTCTTGGTGCGGCAGAACACCTTGCACGAGTCCTCAAAGGTGGAGCTCACCTGCTGGCCATCGCCCGTGAGCTCTCCGTCCAGCTTCTTGGCCTGCATGCAGACCTGCGTGGCGAAGTTGTCGATCGTCTGGACGGGCACGCTGTAGCACTTCTTGGCGATGCAGCTCTCAAAGCGCCGATCCTGGCCCATGCAACGCTTCCGATAGTTCAGGCAACTTCGGTTGAAGACGCGCAGCCCAGTGCTGCCCTCTCGCAGGCGGTTCGATGGTCCATAGAGGCAGTACGAGTCGCACTTTCCCGCCTCCCCCCAAGCGCTCCAGTTGGTTGACTGCTCGTTGCTCGACTGCTTCGGCTGCTCGCTCAGCAGCGGGCCAATCCTGTTGGACTCCATGAAGCTGGCCTTCTCGTAGCTCGTTGGCTTGTGCGGCCACGGGCGGTAGGAGGCCAAGGCGGTCTCTGGCGAGTAGCGTGACACACAAGAGCCCCCGCGACACCACTGAAGGGAGAACAGAGGCATGAGTTTGGTCTGCCAGTGGCAGACCCGTCTCCCATCCAGCTCTTACCATTTTCTCGCCGCATTCGGTGCCTTCCAGTGCCGGATGTGAGGTCCAGGGCAGCCCGTCCTGCCGACAGTGCAGATCCCGACAGATCTCCGCTTTGCTCTGCATGTTTGAGCGCTTAAAAGTCTTGCCAAAGCGCAGCATGCACTGCTGGTTGGCATCGAAGCGTTCTCCAGGCGGGATGCCACCCGCGGCATGGTCCAGATTATCCAGAAATTGTCCACGATCGAAGAGGCACGTCGCCTGGGGACCTCTGCAAGCCAAGTACAATCAGATTCCATCGGAATTTCGCTCCAAGCCATAACTTACTGCAGAAAGTTCTCCAGAGAGGTGCGGGAACACTTGGACCACGTGACCTTGCCACTGCCCAGCTTTGGGGACATGATGTGCATGGTGGGATCGCAGCTGTTCTCCTTGGTGTCATGCCGCATGCCCAGGCTGCAAAAAGAATTTCGATTAGATGAGGGAATCGCCGCAGAGGGGGGGAGGGGTAAGTCACTTGTGTCCAATTTCGTGGGCCACCACAAAGACGCTCTCAAAGTGCTTCGCCTCGTTGATCGTGCAGGAGGAGGTGTTCGTGCACATCCCAGACACTGGAGCCAGTCCAACCACCTGGCTATTGGCCTTGCCGTCCTTCGTGATGGTGCGCAGATCGAGGCCCGTCAGGATGAGCGCATGGTCGTAGTGCAGCGGATGGGAGTCCGAAAAGGGATTCAGCTTCTCCTGCCACATGCAGAAGCTGTTCAGGTAGTCGTCCACATCGCTGGAGCGCGCCAGGCCGACGGGATCCCACGACCTCCAGATCTCCAGCCGCTTCAGCACAAAGTTGATGCGTCGCCCGAGCGTCGGGTGATGGTAGAGCAGCTGCACCCCATTGATCATGGCCAGCACGAAGCTGATAATTTTGCTCTCCGTGTTCGCAGGGAAATTCCGCTGCATGTGCGTGAATAGATCGCGGTCCACGAATATGGCCGTCTCGATGTACAGCTCCTTGGGCACGGACCAGTCACCTGGCGGCGGTCCAATGAAGCGGCGACGTCTCCGATGCTTCTGATGATGTTTCCTCTTTTGGTTCTCCAGTTGGCTTTTGTCTGACTGATGATGATGTCGCGGCTGAAAGCGCAGTCTCAGCGGGGCCTGCGACTGTGTCTGCGCTCGCAGTCTCGGCTTTGGTTCGTTGAATTCCTCTACATCGGGCTCGAACTGCAGCTGGCTGTCTAACGGATCCAGCCGCCTCAAATGATTCCTATCCGAGCGCGCCTGGTAGATCACATGGTTGCCCACACCAAAGCGTGCGGGTAACGGATGCAGCACAAAGTCGCTGGCATTCTGCTGGAACACGCCACGCTGCCAAAAGAGAGTAAACGAAAAGTGAGGTTATGTTTGGCTTTCTTCTCCCTCCCTCTCTCTCTCTCTCTCTCTCTCTCTCTCTCTCTCTCTCTCTCTCTCTCTCTTGTACTCACCGCACTGCCCGTTTCGCATAGATCGAGCGCCGCCGCTGGACTTCTGTAGAAGCAATTTTCAAGACGCTTCAGCAACTGCGGCGAATGCTCCACAAACTGCGTCCCATTGGCGGTGCGACGGATGAAGATGAAGGCATCGTCAATCAGCTGTGGGGCTTGTTGCAGTTGCAGTCTAGCCTCCACTTCGTCTCCTTTCCCTGCCCCTTCCCCTTCCCCTGCTCCATCTGAGCGATTGGCGTCTGTCGAATGCATTTGAATTAATTAAACTTCTCGCATAATGACCGCAACTGGAGCAGCACGAGCAGCAACGAGCAGATCGCCAGCTCTGCAGCTGTTTCCATGTGCGATGTGCGATTTGCGATGTGGGATGCACTTTTATTTGCTTTTTCGGTTTATTTACGATTCTCTCACCTTGCGGCAGTGGCATGCTGCGTTTATGGCGTCGTTTCGACATGTTCTCCTCCGCCTCCTTTTGCTCCAGCTGCACCAGCTTGAAATTGGGCGCTGAAATGCATGAATCAATACAAAAACAACTGCGCAGATTTCCGCGACCCCCCAAGGCCCACGACACAACACACCCCACCTGGCTGCAGCGCAGACTGTGGATTGTGGAACGTGGACTGCAAACTGTGGACTGTGGACTGCAGACTGTGTACTGCCGCCCGTAGTTCAAGTTTACCATTATTCATCGATTGCACTTTGTTTTGTTTGGGCTATGACCGAGTTAATCACATGTTGCAGTGCCTCGAAACTGTCAGTGGGTTATGGGTAATGTTACGCTCCCTGAAAGCTGTCTTTGGGTTATGTTACTGTCTGTAGGTTTATGGGTTGCGCTCCCTCAAAACTGTCAGCTGCCATCGGGCAGCCATCAGCGATGTGGGTCATAGTTAAGAATCTTTTCATTCTACTTGGCCTTAGGAACTACATAACTTAAGTAACAGCCAGCACTTACCCTCGTCGGTGGTTCTTTGTGTGCCAAAGATCAGGGCACGCTCATGATCCATCAAGTGCGCCAGCAGCGAGCTCTCATCCAGCTGCGGGGGAGCAGAGACAGCAGGCAGCAGGCAGCAGTCAGCGGCAGAGTGCAAACAGCAGGTAGGAGGAGGAGGAGGATGGAGCAAAAAGAAAGGAGAACGAAAGAGCAATGAAAAAATGTTTAATATGCAAAGCGGAAAGTGTAACAAAAGGCAACAAACCGTAAAAATATTCCCCCGAAAAAAAAACGGAGCAAAGGGTAAAGGTTTGCTTGAGACTTCCCCCTTGGTCCCCTCTACCCGTAAAATACTTTCACTTAGACAATGGGAAATTGGTAGCAAAAGACTAAAAGAAAAGCCCCAATTAGACACTTCCAACAACAGCTGTTCGTTGGGGTCATCACATCAGGCGGACAGTCCGTAAATTTGTTGGTGCAACAGTTGGAGATGGAAGTACTCCCAACCATCCAAAAAGTTGGTCCATATCTTCCCCAGGTGTGTGTGTTTGGTGTGTGTGTGTGTGCGATGCGTGTGCGATTATTTAATTTAATTTGTTGTAACAGTTTTCATTTGGTTTTTATTCCGATTTTATTGTGGAAAAGCGCGCTGCGCTGCCTGGCGGAGCGTGAAGAGCGTTTCGGTTTTTCGGTTTGAATGGAAACTCCGCCTACGGCAGCACAGCCCAGCGAGGAGGAGGACCAGGAGGAGGGGGTGGAAGAGAAGGTGTTACAAATTGTTGTTGTCTGCTGCTGGCTAATGTTTATAATCAACATTGTAATGCTGTGCGAAAGAGGCGTGGCTGCCTTGCTAAATAGCTTATGATTTTTCGAGCAAAAAGGTTACGCGGCGTTTTTTAAAGAGAGAAATTAACGAGGAAAAAAATTATAGAAAAACAATTAAATCTCATGGATTTATAGCTAGAAATCTCTGACATATAGTAATTCCTTCTAGACATTTTTCCGTATTTTAACTACATTTAAAAAAGCTTTAACTTCAGTCTTTATCATTTCTTCCCTGCAGCTGGACCTCTACCCTTTCTAGTTCCTGCCTCTGTGCCAGCTCTTACCTCACTTGCTGGCCAATTTGGTTGCCTGAACTTTATCAAAGACAAACAATGTTCAATGAAATGGACACTAATTGGCTGCAAGGGCAACCCAACAGCATAATGGGCCCTGGGGAATCAGCATGAAAGAGCGGGCGATGCCAGCGCCATTTCAGATTGCCGGAAAAGCCCAAAAGCCAGCAACAATACATGTAGCAGTTGACAGACAACAGCAGACTGGGGATGGAGAGTGGAAAATGCATCCCCGCATGGAGCTCGTGGTGCTCATGGTGCTCATGGAGTAATCGCACCCAAACAAACTGATTATGTGATGAAATTTTGCGTGACCCACAGCGAGAATGGGCAAAAAGTACAGAAAAAGGCAAACGGAAAAGCGGAAAGCGGGGAAAATAGCGAAAACTAGAAACAAACAAATGTAAATTATATCACAGAAAATTGTCTTGCCAAGCAATTTCGCAGCAAAGGCAAAGGAAGAGCTGTGCAGAGAGTGCGCGGAGGAATGATCACATAATCATGAGCCATAACCAAGCGAAAGGTTCTCAAGTGCGACCAGAGATACATAAACATACATACAGAGTACATAGTACTTATGTATATCTTATGTACATGGAAGGGTCAACAACTTGACTGGACTGGCCATCTTCTGGCTATTTTTTTCTCGCTGCCCTTAATTTCATTTTGCCAAATTATCTGAGTGAGAAAATTCCTTGTGGCCGCCAGACAGCTGCAACTGCCGAATGGCCGGCCAGCTGCTGCTGCGATTATCCCAGACTCTGGATTCCCGGTAATCATGTGATGTGCTGCGATGCATTCCAGCAGCCGTTCTGGAACCTAAATTATGGGCAAGATGTGGCTGCTCGCGACATGTGTAATTGGACAAGTTGTCGCCAATTTCGTTGGGCTGCTTTAGGTTTAGGTTTGCCGTTGTCTCCAATTACCAAAACATTTGCCAACGACCAATTGGGCAGAGGTCATTAAACGCCTTGGTTCGGGTTACACCCATTTCCCCCTCTTTTATGCTTAGCTCTGCCAAAAGTCTCGTTGAGTCAGAGTCGGGAAATGTTGAACACTCTTTCGCCGGGTGTAAACCACTTCTCTGAGGGGCAGTAAGAGACAAGAGAGCTTACAGAATTGTTCCTTCTCTTAGAGATATTTTTATAGACTTTGTTGGCTACCAAATTGTGGTACTTAAGTGTCCAGAAGGTAGTGTATCTACAGGCTGCACTTGCTTCCCATTTCATGTCTCATTTTTTGCTGCCTTTAATGTTCTGTCTATGTGGCAGTTTCTTCTTGTCTTTGTTGTTTGATCACCTGTTCAGGTTATATGGGTTAATCGTATGATGTATCGTACGACAACGAAGACAATGAAAACACATATGGAAAATATTGATATCAATCACGACGACTCACCTCAATGCCATTCCACTGCAAGCTCCTCTTGCGGCGCAGCTCAATGTGGACAGAGGAGGAGTGGAACTGGGACTGGGACTCGGACTCGGACTCGGACTGCGACTGCGACTCGGATGATGGGTAGTTGTGGGGGCAAACGGTTGCGATCAGCAGCCACAAGGTGGTCAGAGCAATTAAGATCCAACGCTGATAGACCCATTGACGATTAGATGCCATTGCTGAGACAGTCCGAACGATGCGTTGATGATGACAACGAAGTAATGCGCCCTCCGCCTGTACTCTGAGTGTGGCACTAATCGCTCTATTGTTGGTGCAACACTGGCAGCCAGCCGATGGTTGCACAAATTGCATATACAAATACACAAATAATATTCCTGGTTGTTGTTTTGCAGCCCAATTTCATAATTTGATTCGCTTGGAGTTACACATTTTCCTGGCTCTGTGCGGGCGAAAATTCCGAATGGTTTTCTTGAAAGAGAAAAGTGAAGGCGCTTTAGTCGTGGTTGCTGCTGCCTCTCCGACTTTTACGGCTGTTTAGTTTAACTTTTTATGCACTAATTAATTGGCAAGGCATTGCATTACCCTCTCGCTCGCTTTTATTTGGTTTGCTTTTATTTACTTAGTTTGTTTCCTGAGTTCTTCGTGAAGTGCTGGCCACTCCAGATAAGGTCAGAGAGACAGGAAGGTCCGACTCCTGCTCGAGTATCAATAGTGTTATCGGTGGAGCACGTTCTGTAGTGCCAGTCTTTTGTTTTCGCATTTAAACGCATTTATTTTGATTTAAACGCCACCAGGCAGCGGCACAATTGAGCACAGACACACACAGAAGTCTCATATGTTGTTCAATGTTGGTCTCTGAAGCATAACGTTGATGTTTTGATTTGTATTTTTAGTTTGTTTTATTGGTCATTTTTCATACGCAAATCACAGGCCAAACTTTAAAAGCGTTTATCAACAATTTGGACGGAGGTCAGTGGATGATCAGCCAGCACAGCATGGAGGATTTACCGTACCGTGTGTGAGAGTTACGAGTGATACGAGAGCGCCCCAACCGACCTTCCGCGACGGCTCCACTTTTGCGAATGAAAATGTTCACAGAGCGCGGAAAACATGATGAGACAGGCACGATCATGAATCTTTTGCGCTGTTCGGATTTTTGTTCGCTGTTGTTCCTCGTTCTCGCACACACCCACACACACTCGAACACACACACACACACACACAGAGAGAGGTATGCTAATGAGCCAAAGCGCCGGAAGAAGTGTATAAGACCGTTAAGAAGAAGCAAAGGGCCAAAAGAACTGGCAACAAAAAACAAAACAAAGAAACAGAAAAAAGAGCAGCGGCAATTGTTTGTTTTGTGGTCAAGTGCTTGAAAATGATGGAGCAGACGAAAACTTGACACTGATCATCACAGCACCAGGTCGTTGGATGGCAAAAAAACAAGAAGGCAAAAGAATTACGCTGCATTTCCGCCAAAGGAGATGTGATGTTGTACAGGAAATCTTAAATCAGCGAATGCAAATGCAGAATCGTACGGGGAGAACGAAGCAGCTAACAAACAATCGGACAAGACGCCAATTGAAGTGATCAGCACATCGGCTTTTAATTGATGCAATCAATGGATGCTGATGCAACAGCCACAGTGGCAATGATAAATCACAGGCTGTCACAAGCCCCCGCACAAGACTTCAATCAAAACGATTGCTAAATTAACAAGCATACAAGGGAGACGCGCATTCTTATCATTGACCGGGCGTTAAGTGCAAATTTGAAATCGATAGTCTGTCGTCGGGTAAGGTAACACTACGAAAATGGGTAACATATTCAGTAGAAACATCGATTGGAACATCATAAATAAATAAATTCATCTTTTCTACATATTGTAGTCTTAAATATTTCTTTATTGATTGTGATTCATTTTATTTAAATCTAATTAATAAACAATAGTGCTTATTAATCGTTCCGACTCCATCGTTTCAATCAACTCGATTGCGGAAAATTGCGGTAGCGGGTATATAATGAATATGTGAAACATTGTCATACTGAAGAAAATACGAAACAAAAATAAATACAAAAATACAAAGACGCCAAGTGTTTCCTCCTCATTTTCATATGTTAATTATTTAGATTAATTATTTTACATAATTCATCATGGAGGATTGAAAACGTCAGGTTTAATTTGCACACCTGGAATTTTTTGTGACGTTTTAACCTTTTGTCGACACCTCAGTTTTAGCTCCCTTGCTGCCTTGAATGAAAAAGGCAAATACAAAATTGTAAAATTTAAGGTCATAAGGTATACTCCACTAAAAAGGAGTGTTTATAAGAAGCTTAGTTGGTTCTTCAAACGAATTAAATTATTGTGTCAGTGTTAAAAGTCTTTCCAGGCTAGTAATATCAAAAGGAACATCAAAAGAGAGGAATATGATTTAAGACTGCGGTATATTTAAGGTATATTTTTAAAATACTAGGTATATTTTTGAGGGCATACTTACGATAATTCCGTGGTCACACTAGCACTTTCAAATTTAAACTGCAAAATTATCTTGGCTTCGCATCGTGCGGCAGAGTTCGACTCTTGAAAAAACTCAGTAACTTAGTCGCTTTCGATTTAAAAATTGTAAATTTCATCACATTATATTAACGAACCCATCGGAATCAAGTTTTACATAAAATCGCTGACTGAAAACAAGCTGCGAAACGAATTCAAATCAACGCGCTAACAAGACCAAGAGAAAAGATAGCTAAAGCGTCGCTTCGTGTGTGTTAATTGTATATTTGTTAAACAAACTAAACCCAATCAAAATGGTCGGCACAACATTGAAAATGCGCGGGGATGAGGTAAGTTTCTAATGTTTAATAATTTTCATAGGGAGATGATAGAAAAGGGCCGATAGCGACGCAGGGACGCCATTGCTGCATCGGCAGCCAAGATCAAAAGGGAATGAGGGAAGAGAGAGAGTGCGTGCGCGAGAGTGTGAGTGTGCAGATCGAGCGTGTGAGAGAGAGGGAGGGTGAGAATGTTCCGTTTGTCAACCGCTTTGTTGTTTTTTCCATGCTGCCGGCGGGTGCATTTTGGCGCACTTTTGCAATTGCGGTACAATTACAGCTAGTTATCACGCTCTAGTATTACCCACTAAATCTCGGTGCAATTGCGGTTCTTTGCAAAGATGGCCGCCATCCAATGCATTTGTGTAAAATGACTAATTGTTTTTGTAGAACGCCATGGAGAATATGAACCAAGTGCAACTGAAGAAATTGACAGTGCCTACAAACGAGGTAACCACAAAACGCGCTGCTCTGGGCGATCTGCAGAACCGCGGCCTGAACCGCGCCATTGCCGCCAAAGATGTGGCCCAGAAAGAGTAAGTGCAGCCCCCAGTGCAGTCCCGTTCGATGGCGACCGCTTGCTTATTGCGGATCGCTTCGGTTCTCTTTGCAGATTGAAGGAATCGAAGCTGCCGAATGTGTTGCGCAACGCCAAGGCCCGCGTGGATACGCACTGGAAGAAGCAGCCCCTGGGCGCCAGCAATGTGAATGGCGCCGTGCAGGCCAAGCCCGCTCAGGGTGGAGTTGCGGGACTGCAGCGCTCCAACTCTGTGCGCACCCATGCCGCTCCCTCGGCTGTGCTCACCCGCCAGGTCTCGGCCAGCACCCTGGCCCGTGGCGACAAGGCGGCCGCCGAGGCGACCAGCAAGCGTAAGTACCGATTGCCCATCAAGACCAAGCCCCTATCCCAATACCGAACAGTTGCAGTCAAGCCAAAGCCGGAGGCTGCGCCTGAGCCCACATTGCGCCGCGAGGACAGCAATCTGTCCAAGAAATCCCTGACCAAGCTGCGTGCTGCATTGGGCAAGCCAGTGATGGGTGTGGCCGGCCTGAAGAAGGAGCTCGTGGCGGTGCACAAGAAGGAGCCATTGGCAGCCAGCAAGAAGGATGTCCTCGGTCTGCTCAGGAGCGATAGCAGCGCCAGTAGCGCCACCATTCAGCCTGCCATGTCGTTGTCCAGCAAGCGATTGGCCGGCATCGAAGACATCGACGCCAACGACAAGGAGAACCTCGTGCTCGTCTCGGAGTATGTCAACGACATCTACGACTATCTGTACAAGGTGGAGATCGAGCAACCGATCCACCCAGATCATCTGGCCGGGCAGAAGGAGGTCTCCCACAAGATGCGCGCCGTGCTGATCGACTGGATCAACGAGGTGCACTTGCAGTTCCATCTGGCTGCGGAGACCTTCCAGCTGGCCGTGGCCATCATCGATCGCTATCTGCAGGTGGTCAAGAATACGAAGCGCAGCAATCTGCAGCTGGTGGGTGTGACGGCCCTCTTCATTGCCACCAAGTACGAGGAGCTGTTCCCGCCGGCCGTCAACGACTTTGTCTTCATCACCGACGACACCTACTCGGCCCGCGAGATCCGCATGATGGAGCTGCAGATCTTCAAGGCCATCGACTGCAATCTGTCGCGTCCGCTGCCGATTCACTTCCTGCGGCGCTACTCAAAGGCCGCCGGGGCAGAGGATGAGCACCATGCCATGTCCAAGTATTTTGTGGAGCTGGCAACAGTCGACTACGATTTGGCCAGCTACAAGCCGTCAGAGGTGGGTTCCAGACACCAAAAGACAGACTCCAATGTAATAATCATAATGTTTTGGATGTTGCTTTCAGATTGCGGCAGCCTCGCTGTTCCTGTCGCTGCACTTGCTCAATGGCAACTATCGGGCCAGCACTGGCTTCAACGACAAGCACTGGACCCCGACGCTGGCCTACTACTCTCGCTACTCGGCCGCGCACCTGCGGCCCATCACTCGACAGATCGCCAAATTGGCGCGTGATGCACCGCAGGCCAAGCTGAAGGCCATCCACAACAAGTATCAGGCCAACAAGTTCCAGAAGATCGCGCTCAGAAGCGAGCTGAGCGGCCCCCTTCTGGACTCCATTGTGGGCCAGAGCCTGAAGAAGTAGTCTGGGCCCACTTCACACCCCCCCTCCCCACACAAAATCCCACCCCAAATATTTAGTTTAGTTTAATTTGTTTTCATTTTTAAATTTGTAGCATAGTCCTTTAATTTCGTTTGCGTTCGTTTGCACGTTTCGTGTTTCGTTATAAGCTTGTGTAATACCCGGAAATCCAAGTCCGCATTCAATCATAAAAGAAAATCGTAGAAAATCAAGGTCGGGTAATCTCTCTGCTGTGCGTAACGCGTTTGTGTCATGGCCGCCCCGATGCGATCAACGACAAAGGCATTCTTCACTTGATTATGGTTAGAGAGGTTGTGGTTCCTCCACCCGAGTGTGGGGGATCTTGAACCGGAACTGGAACTCCTGCTCCTCCCCCTAAGGGCACACCCGTAGAGTGAGAGAGAGTGGACGAGCACAAACTCCAATACACAAGGACACTGAGAGCCAGGTGTGTGAGTGGGCAACGAGTACATTTGCTGGCTGAACATATCGGCGTTGTCTCTCAAAGTACATAAACCATACTATTATATATATTATACCCATGAGCAAGACTATTTTTATCATTCAATTGTATTAGAGTTAAAATTTAACTGGAAACGGTTCGTTCAATGCATTACGAATAAATCCCAAAAATGTGCAAAACTATTCTATTCTCCTAAATCCCGAGATGAGACTTTATAAACTATGTAGGTATAATATATAAATGTAAAGGATTTCGCACGACTCAGCTAATTTAAATGTATAATTTAAGCAAGGAAAATATTTGATTCATATTGACACAACTGTTTCCAGCGAATATCGTGGCAAATAAAGTTTTGTATTGTGTAACTTTTAAAAACGAATCAATTGTTGGACCTCCATTTGACATGTACATACATACATACATACATACATATGTACATATGTTCGAGACCGGCAGCGGCAGCTGATTTCAACTGTGAGAACAAAATCTCAGGCAGGAGCTAGACAGACCAGACCCTTTTCATTGTCCTGGCTTATCAATCCTCCTGAATACACACACTGGATCCGGGGGGGAAACAGAGGTAGAAAGGTCACCTTCCCGATCGCAGGTCAGTTTTTCGTCTTCTGCTTTCGCTTCCTTCTGCCAACCGCTTCATTTCTCATTTCGTCTCTGCCGTGTCGTTCCATTGGAAACGGTAATTGCCCCAGCACATTGCTCGCACGTGTGTCTATGTATGTGCATGTGTGCTGCTCGGGGTGTCTCTGTGTGCGTGGGCCTCTTCATGCGCTTCCAGACCGTACCGTACCGTTGTTCCGTGCCGCGCTGCGCCGTTCCGTTAGTCACTTGCTGGCTTTGCTGTGCGCCTGTTCGAAATTTAAGTTTGACGGTTTTATGGCTCTCATTAATTTCGGCACTTTTACGGTCAAACAAATGCAATAAAAAGAAAGTAGACCCCGTCTGGCCGCGGGGGCAACCATGGCACCCAAGCAAACTGGCGAAGAGAAACACACAAAGAGAGAGCAAGAGGGGATGTGCTATGTGTGTGTGTGTGTGTAGGCCTGACAGCGTAATTTGTTCTTGCCATTCTTTGGCTCTGACTCTGCCTTTGCTCATATTTTATTTTGGATGCCATGCCCCCGCCGTGTCATAAAAAACTTCAGTTTGTATAAATTTCGGGGTTCGTTTGGGTTTCTGGACGGGCACAGGCGCTTAGGTTTACTTGCTCTCGTTTCTGGCACGCTGGTATGGAAATATGCAGAGCCTGAACCACCACTGAGCCACTGGCACTGCTCCTGACAACAGTTCGTCCAGTCCTTGCCTCAGGTAACTCACAAGGGGTGGTGACATGGCCGGGGGTCAGCTCTGAGGGAGGTTGTGCGAAAGGGCAGAGACAATCTTTTGACAAGGCAAGAGCAGCTGCTGATGGATCAGCTGAGAGCGGAGTTTTCAGATTTGGTAGGACATCATAGGTTCTCATCACACTCTTAGCTTGACAAAAGATTGCATAGGAGATAAACCTTAAATAAGTCGGTGAGAAAATTCCGAGTTCTTGACGGCTTTAAAATATCCATTGGTAATGGATAATCCGTTGATCTAATGGCAAAGAAGGGCTTAATTCGAAGAGCTTTCGCAAGGGATAATCCATTATGCCACCTCACCTTTCAAATTTCCATCTTAAAATAATAAAAATAAACTTAGCTTCTTGGATGGTTTCTTCGTTTAGAGTATAATTTAGTATCGTTTTTATTTCATCATCGTTTCACAATCATCCACAGACAGTATTCGACTATTCTCGATTACAATATTTCAAATATTGATTACACACAATTTTTGGAGTAGAAGAACAATGCAGGATTATCAATATCATTATCATTATCAAAATGGTTGGAGGAACCACACTGATGTCGCTGAAATTCGAAACTGGATTCGGCCACTCCGTGCCCCGTCCCACCGCCTTCCGCCTGCTCTCTCTCTCTCCCAAGATTGGTGGCATTTTGGTGGCGTTGGACGGCGTGACGGGACACGGAGCTGGCGCGGAAACGCAGGAAAACATGAATGCGCCAAAGGATTTTCTTTTGTTTTTGTATAATTTTTTGTTTATCTTATGTTGTAGTGTTGTAGGCTTCTTTCTTTATGATGTTATTCTGCGCGCGGCAATGGGCAGCATTGAAATTGGTAGGGGACTTTCGACTTAGACAATATTCCTCTTTATTGATCTTGCATTTGGGGTAATCTCTGCGCCGCTTCTATGATGTTACACCGCGCGGTGTAAACTGCTGACTGACGTTGCAATTTAACCCTGGAAGGTGGCCAAGAACTTGGAAACAATATCCTTCAGCTTGGCATCGGTGGCGTCAGAGATGGCGCCCTCCTTGGCAATGGTGTCGAGCAGACCCTGCTCGCTGGTCTTCATCAGCTGCAAGAACTCCTTCTCGAAGTTGGTGATCTTGGAGGGATCCATCTTGTCCAAGTGTCCGCGCACACCGCAGTAGATGACGGCAACCTGCAGAGGAAATAGCATTTAAGGACACATCGCAGGGGGTGCATCAATGGACTACGCACCTGATCCTCAATGGCCATGGGCACGTACTGTCCCTGCTTGAGCAGCTCGGTCAGACGCACACCACGGTTCAGCAGCTGCTGGGTGGAGGCATCCAGATCGGAGCCGAACTGGGCGAAGGCAGCGACCTCACGGTACTGAGCCAACTCCAGCTTCATGGAGCCGGCAACCTGCTTCATGGCCTTGGTCTGGGCAGCAGAGCCCACACGGGACACAGAGAGACCGACGTTGATGGCGGGACGGATACCCTTGTAGAACAACTCGGTTTCCAAGAAGATCTGGCCGTCAGTGATCGAAATGACATTGGTTGGAATGTAGGCGGACACATCACCGGCCTGGGTCTCAATAACGGGCAGGGCAGTCAGGGATCCACCTCCCATGGCGGGGGACATCTTGGCGGCACGCTCCAACAGACGGGAGTGAAGGTAGAACACATCACCGGGGTAGGCCTCACGACCGGGGGGACGACGCAGCAGCAGAGACATCTGACGGTAGGCGACGGCCTGCTTGGACAAATCGTCGTAGATGATCAGAGCGTGCTTTCCCTTGTCGCGGAAGAACTCGCCCATGGCGCAGCCAGAGTAGGGAGCCAGATACTGCAGGGGAGCGGCATCGGAAGCGGTGGCAGACACAATAATGGTGTACTTCATGGCGCCGGCATCGGTCAGACGCTTCAGCATCTGGGCGACAGTGGAACGCTTCTGGCCAATGGCAACGTAGATGCAGTACAGCTTCTTGGACTCCTCCTGGCCGTCGTTGAAACGCTTCTGGTTGATGATGGTATCAATGGCCAGAGCGGTCTTGCTGCAAGAGCAAAGTCACTTGGGGTAATGGAAACTGTGCGCGTGGTGCTCTTCGTTCGACACTTACCCAGTCTGCCTGTCGCCGATGATCAGCTCACGCTGGCCACGACCGATGGGCACCAGAGAGTCCACAGCCTTGATTCCGGTCTGCATGGGCTCGCGCACAGACACACGGGGAATGATGCCGGGGGCCTTGATGCCGACACGGAAACGATCCTTGGTGTTGATGGCACCGAGACCGTCGATGGCGTTACCCAGAGCGTCGACAACGCGACCCAGCAGCTCATCGCCGACGGGGACATCGACAATAGCGCCAGTACGCTTGACAATATCGCCCTGCTTGATCAGCTTGTCGTTACCGAAGACGACAACACCGACATTGTCGGGCTCCAAATTGAGGGCCATGCCCTTCAAGCCGGAGGAGAACTCCACCATCTCATCGGCCTGGATGTTGTTCAGGCCATAGACACGAGCGATACCGTCACCAATGCTAAGCACACGACCGGTTTCCTCCAGATCGGCCTTGGGCGCAACGCCCAGGATTCTCTCCTCCAGGATGTTGGAGATCTCCGCGCTGCGCTGTGTGCTGGCAACATGGAACTTACGGGCAGCGAGAGTGGCAGCTGGGTACGAAGCCTTGCAGGCAATCTGTAAGAATCGAATTGTGTTCCGGAATTACTAACAATATTGCTTATGTAAGGATGGTGTGTGCTTTGCGTGGGATCCGTCTTAGGTTGAGTAACCACCGCACGAAATACACTTGCTTTTCCGCAGATCTGTGACACAAGAAATACATTAATGAACTTTGAGGGCATTTTTTTCTTTTATCAATTCCAGTCTGCACCCCCCTCCCGCACGCAATCACTCGCTTGACACTTGCTGCCCTGCACATAACCTCACACTTGCTGGTACTGGCCAATGCGCTGGCTGGCAGCTCCGACGTACCCAAAATTATGTAATATTTCTACACAAACAATGCACCATGCGCATTCCTATCCACTATTACTATACTTTCAGTTGCCAAATTGCAATTTCAAGTTCTTGGACATCTTTTGCGATAGTTATGTAACAGTCGGAGAACCACTCTCCGCGGCCGCTCATGATTTTTACCGAATTGCGTAACAAAATTCTTGGCCAAAATGCTGAAAAAACCAATGCAGCTGGTGCCTCTGCTTGGGAGTGTCCTCCGACGTTGCTTTATAATCCATTTCAACTTGGGCTTCACTTTTTTCTTTGCCAATTCTCTCGGCGATTATGTATAACTTTTACATGCAAATTTTTTCGCAGTGGCTGTTATGCAGTTTTTAATACCTGTGCGGCCGTCTTGGGCAGGGTGCGGGCGACCGACGACGCCAAGCGTGCAGAAATCATCGACATTTTATATACTTTTTAACTCTTTTGCCGCAGAAATAATTAAATAATTCCACCAACTCCACTCGCTCGCAGACTTTTCAAGATGGGTGCTGTCAGTGTGACCACGGATTTATTTAGGGCTGGGGGAAAAATCGATAGCGCCAACGATACCATCGATGGTTGAAAAACTAGCCAACCATCGATTGTTACGGTTCACCACCGACCGGCAGGATTGTTCAATCCTAGAAAGTAAGTTAAGCAAAAAGATATAATGGAAATAGCTAGAACTGTGGTATTAGCAGGACTTTTAAAAAGAAATGGCATAGTTTCTAAAGCGCAAGAATGGTAACTATCGATTGTGTCCCTTATCGATGTTTTCCCAGCCCTAGATTATACCACTAATCAGCCGGGAGGCTGCAACCAGCTGCTGCTGAAGAATGATTTTTTTATTCTTCAAAAACAATTTTGCTGGCTGTGTGAAGATATTTTCATTTTATCTCAAGGTGAAGACGTCGCCTTATAAGTTAGTCCACCTTGTGCAAGTCTAATGTACATGGCCAAAAATATCGTCAACCTGGTCATCCCTAACACGGAACCGCTCTTTTGTATCGCCGTTTTTGTTTGCGTTAGTAAATATTGCGCCAAAAACGCATAAAAATGAGTGCCAAGACTAAGCCAAAATGCAAGCAGTAAGTGTACATACCAACAACTTCTGTGAGTTTACTTCCCCAATTTTCGTAACCAATTCGTAAATTGCGTGTCCCCACAAAATCAGGAAAACATTGCTCTCTATGCCGGAAGCAGAACAGGATGAATCGCCTCAAGAGTTTGAGCATGAAACGGCTGATGGTGCGAGGGTCGAAGTGGAGAAGTGAGTACCACTCCAATGATTGCCACATTATTTGCTAACCATCTTGACTATTGACAGAGGGGGAGAGTTCATCTTTCCCGTGAACTTCTACACCTTTCAAAAGTACGCGGACATGGAGAAGATACGAATTTTCATGGAACACAAGTCAACAAGCCCGACAACAGAACAACATCAGTTGCGGGAATTCTACAAATCCTTCTACATGTTTCCAGAAAAGCGAAAGACCACCAATATATTCCGTGGGGCAATTACAACCTTTATGCCGAAGTTGTTGGAAGCTGGTCATCCCATTGTTGAATCGGCAGCCAAGAGTTTGGCAGAGCATAACAAAGAGACTATCACAGTCGAAGAACCCGCGTTGCATAGGGAGCCTGAATCAAGGAACGCTTCCACTCTTTGTACCCCTGACAGCGACTTTTCGATAGTGACCTTTGAAGAATTCCAGAAATATGTGTTTAACCTCTACGATATTGTGTGGCAACTGAAGCTCAACGACCCCCAGTATATGTTCATGGGCTTTGAGGAATGCGCTCATGCCTTTTACTTGGCGCTTTATTTAAGTCCGGAGATTCGTGAGCGATGCAAGTACACCCTGAATCCGTGTACGTCGGCCATGAGCGCTCGCCTGCTAGCAGTACCGACGCCCGAGCAAGCCGACAAGCTGAGCCAAAATTTACCAGAGTTGATTAAACCGTCGCCAGATCTTGAGCGACCCGAATTGGTGGAAGAAACGGTTGTAGCACCTGTCAGCTTTCAGTTTTTCAAAAATTATATCGAGAATCTGGAGGAAATCAGCGAGAAAATGCGGACCGAAGACGAGTTTAAGACTTTATCCATAGAGAACTGTGCCAGGGAATACTACAGGCTGTTCTACATATCGCCCGAAATACGTGAGCGGTTCCAGTTCAATCTAAAGCCATGTCCCGGAGTGGTACGCAAAATACTGCTGAGTCTACCGACCAGCTCATATTTTGCCGACAGTGTGGAGCGAACCGCTCCGAATGAGGCAGACCCGTAAGTATTTCTTTTTTTCTGAGTTACTGCCAGCTAAATATTTTCGTTTCTAAAAAACGTAGGCAAATTCCAAGCGAGCCGATTGTGGACTCTGACCTGATGAAGAAAGGGTAAGCCTAACCATAACCCTGTATGACAAGCCTGTTGTGTGCGGGTAATAACTCTCATGTTCCATTGCAGCTTCAAGTATCCCGTGACCTTTGAGGTATTCAGGCGCCATATTAACTACGTTGAAATTTTCCAGTCCGCGCTGAGACAAACTTATAGAATTCCGCCGCTGCTGCCGACGCTGATGGCCAACCCGCTAGACCCCCGCTGCATAGAGGTTTTCGATAAGTTCTATCGTTGCTTCTACATATTTCCCCATGTTCGGGAAAGAGTCAGCTACCGTTTCGACTGTGGTGGGGATCCATCTCTCATGGAAAAGCTATGCGCAATGCCAGGAGATGGGTAGAAAATGTGAGAAAGCCACCACCCGAAGAGGAAAACCCTCTGATAACTCAGAATGGTATTAAGTACAGGTTGCCGGTGTCGTTTAATACCTTCTGTAGAAGCATCAATGTCGATGAGCTAAAGGTTCAGCTGGCCAACCGCTTCAATATGCTACAGCTTCAAGAGTACTATAAATCCTTTTACATATCCAGCACAACCCGTGAAATGTTCGAATATAACTTCGATTCAGCATCGCCAGAGCTTCGTGCCAGGTGTCTGCAGTTTGCTGTATGCGTATCAGAGGCGACAGAAGTGCCGTCAGAAGCTGAACCATCTACTTCGGAGGTAGAGCCACAGCCAGAAATAGATCCACAGCTGGAGATGGAGACACAGCCAGAGACAGAGACAGATCTAAGCTCTCGCTGTGCCAATCGTTGCCATGAGAGCAACGTATCTGTCCTGCGTCAGAGCACTCCAGATGTGGAAAGATTTGACGTGAAACAAAAGTCGAATGTAGTTCATTACGTGCCCCACAATCTGAAAGCTTACAGATCACGCCATGAGGCATGTCCCGAGAGACGTGCAGTCCTGGAGAAGAACATAATCGAAACGGTCGATTTCAATAAGGCAATCAAGGCAGCAACTGCAACTGAAAAAGTCCCTGAAAAATGTCCAGCAGCCTCTATTGTAGGTGAAGTTGCAATTGCAGAGAAACCAAACACTGTGACTATACTAGAACAAATAGTGTGGACCAGCAAGGTACCCGAGAGTACAACCTCTACTGCAAAGCGGGAGGCTGAAGAACCTTGTGCCACTGATAGTCCAGGAACCATAACATCTGTACCAGCACCCAAAGAAGTGCAGACAACCTCATCTGAGGTAACAGAAAGCAGCACAGCTGATGAAGTCAATCCTGAGGCATCTGCAGTTGTTACAAGTAACCAGTTTCTTCTCGAACAAATTGTGAGAGTCTTTGAAGCGCCAAGCGAGCAGGTAGGAAAGCCAATAACACGGACATTAATGGCAAACAAAAACTAATCTCGTCTATCCCTTAACAGGAGCACAATATGTTTTATTTGATCTATAAGAGAGAAGGGCTGATGAAAAAGATTTGGCGGTAACTCTCCCTGCTCAGCCAAGAGGAGTTCTGTACCTACACAAGCTTCTACAACGGCGAGGCTCTCTATGATAACGAGAGCATGCTGCAGCGATGTTATCAGCAGGTTGTGGAGAACGGCCATTGGCCACTCCATTTGCACGTGAAGCTGAACCTTTTGCGTCGCCTGCTGCACAAACAGAGTGTGGAAATGCCCTCGCTAGAGTTGGATCAGCTGTCGCCAAAGATGTTGCACTGGAAAGATCTAATGCTGCACACAGATTTCGATGTAATTGTTCAGCAGCACTACGAGGATTGTAATGGTAGGCAGATCGAGGATGTGGAATTGTTCCACGAACGTGAGAAGTTGTATGCGAGCTGCTGGACGCTTGATCAATGGATACGCCAAGTACCGCGCATCACGAATGCAGCACTAAACGAGGAAATCTTTGCTGATGCTACACCCACACCATGTGGTAAGTTTTATGCCTGATTTGGTTGTCCACTTACTTACTCCAGTCTCTACTCTGCCTTGCAGTGACATATAGAAATCTATCTCAAACCACCAGCTTTGTGGACATGGAGGAAGTGGGTCCGCTTATGCAGAGCCAGCAGGTCAAGCAGCAGACGATCAGGTTTCCCGACAAGCTGCGCGGCAGCTGCCTCAACAGCGAGGAGTTCCAGTGGAAGCAAATCCAGACGGAAGATCAAGTTATAAACTTGGCTGCCAGTCAGGAGACACTGTCGAACGTGACCTGTTTTGCCATTCCCGAAGCGACAGTGAATCCGGCATCGAATGCAGAGACGCTGCTTCAGCTTCCAGAAAGTGGAAACGTTAATCGTAGTCCAGTAGTAGTACCAGAGACGCAGGAGCAAATCCAGACGGAAGATCAAGTTATAAGCTTTGCTGCCAGTCAGGAGACACTGTCGAACGTGACCTCTTTTGCCATTCCCGAAGCGACTGTGAATCCGGCATCGAATGCAGAGACGCTGCTTCAGCTTCCAGAAAGTGGAAACGTTAATCGTTGTCCAGTAGTAGTACCAGAGACGCAGGAGCAAGCAGAGACTGCTACGGGCTACACTCCTCTAGCACCCTCTCAGCGGGACGCTCTATTGAATTCTACGAACATAACAATACGCAAGGTAAATGAAGATGTGACTGTGACAATTAGTGACAAGATCAGCGGCAAGGGACCACCGCTCGTGCTGCAGAACTGCGCTATCTTTTGCAAAGTGGAGCGCTATCGATTCTTTAGCGCATTGACGACGGAACACATAACAAATCACACGATCGAAGGCGGTGTCTTGGGCAGTGCCACCACGATGCGTTGATCAAGATGAATGGAATGTTGTGCAACGTGCGGGGCCTGATCGAAACTCTTTTTTCCCACATGTCGGTCCGACGACGTTCGGATTTGACGGAAATCCTCGATGATGTGGGTGAATTCACATTCAATTGTCGCGGGAACGTGTGCAAAGATTCCACACAGGACCTGCGGTTCGCGTGCTTTCCATGTTTCCATGTTTCCACGTGCAGCTCGATTGATAGGTGTGACCCGGATATCGTTCGGCGGCCGCCCAGACGCAATGTTGGAGCAGTGCTCAAGCCGGGCATACTCGAGCGTTTGAAGGAATTGCCGGGGCAACTTCGTTGATTTAATATTTTCTTAACAAAAAGTGTTATTTAGTACTACTTCAAACAAAATGTGTTTGTATCTTTTCAGAAACCAAAGGATCGCGCTCGTAGATTTCGATAGCTGGTTATCGAAGAATTCATTCTGCCGATAGCTATGTTCTTAAATGCACTAAATTAAACCAACTGCTTTTCTTCTGATTGTTAATGAAATTAAATTGAATTTATACATTTATTTTTGTGTCTGGGATACGCTGCCCTCATTTATATCGGCTCTAGCGACTATTCTAGATGCATTGGCTAGTGGCAAAATTCATCGGCGGTACACGGTCACACCGTAACACTTTTGCAAAAGTACTGTTTTTTTTATACTTTTTCTTTTGTTTGTTTTCGACGCAAAGTGCAATAAGAAATGCAACAAGTGCAATACATCGCTCCGGGAAATGTGAATGCATGGAATGCGTGTCGCGACATAACCGAAGAATGCTAAATAAACGACAACAAAGACATGCCCGCCAAAAAATTTTAGCTTGTCTGTGAATTTTCAAATTAGCGGTGTTCCCACTTTTGACGCTCTTCTTTTTTCTATGCGCAGAGAGCGTTTGAGCTGAGCTTTCTTCAATATCTCAATACTTCTCTCCAACGCGTCAGGCCAAAGTTTGCGCTCTTGAGTGAGATTCGCGTTTTCCCACTCAAAATTCCAACTGGATCTTGGCTGCTGTCGCTGGCGTTGGTTGGGATGCTTTGAGTGAGTTTTGCGCATCCCTTCGAATGAACTTGCGGGTGGAAAATCCAAACTACGGGCAGCAGCAGCTGAGAGTAGGAAAAAGGTGCCCGTGCATTGAACAAGTGAATCGCGCGAGAGACGAGACACGATTTTCATCTGACGGAATCTCGGTTTCGATGAACGTACCGCAGTCGGTAATTCGGGTGGAAAACTTAAAGTTCGGTACATTTTCAAAACCCGGAGCCCGGATTTTCGGCTGGTGAGCAGCTGTTGGCCGGAATAGCCAGGCCGTCGCTGTGTGTTTGCAGCATCCGCAGAGAAATATTGAAGAAGCCCCCCTCCACCACGTGTGTTTTAGGCCGACACGGACGCGGGTCGGTGCCCCCAGCCCCATTCATCGAAAAAACGCCAACGGCTTACATTTATTATGCAAACGGGCCGAAAGCAGAGCAACAACAACAACGAATGAGCGGAGCGGTACAGAGAAAATGAGAGCGCGGAGAACAACAGAGTGGCGATAAAAAAACCAATACAAGAAAAAAGAGTCCGAATAGCGGTACAAAGTGCGAAAGAAAGGAAAAGCGAAAGTGAGAAATCATATCGGCGGCCGTTAAAAAACTGGAAAGCGCTCATCCTCTCCTCTTGTATCCCTTAAACTCTTCTCTTCTATTCTCTCCTCTCGTCTTTCCCTTCACCATTTTTTTTTTGTGTTGTACACAGACAACGAAAAATTTGTCATCGCAGCGGCGGAGCGGAGAAGAACAAAAGGGACGACTGTTGTGGAGCTTACACAGGGGGGGCAAAAGCATCACACAAAGAGGATAGAAAGAAAGAAGGAACGAAATAATAAAACACCGAGTGCGGGCGAGAAAGAGAAGGCAGCACCCTGAGCCCCCAGCTCAATGTCCTACCCCCGCTGGAGACGACACGACGACGCACTCACGCGCACGTGTCGGGGCGCATAAGCTTCGCACTTGACTTGAACATTAAACGCGTAGGGCTCTGCCAACGCAGCCGCTGCCGCTGCCACTGCCACTGCCAGTCGCTGCCCTCCCCTCTCCTACCATCGTGCGTTATGGAAATTCTGGAGGCCTACATCGCACTGCTCCTGTCGGCCCCGGCCCCGGCCCCAGCCATGGTCCTGCTGTCCTGTGTCCGCGGTGTTGTACCGCCTCCTCCTTCTTGCCACCAGGAGGCTGTAAAATGTTGAAAAAATCTCCAGCCTTTCCACGCAATTTTTGACAGCTGTCAACGTGCGCTCAGCCTCACTGTGCGAGCGCGAGTGCTAGTGTGCGTGTGTGTGTGTGCGGAGGTGGGTGGTGAGTGTGTGTGTTGGGCGTGCGAGTGTGTGCCGTGTGTGGCATAGTTATTTCCACTTGGGCGGCAAGGTCAACGCGCCACATGAAAATTGAAAAGCAACGCCAGAGCCGCCACAAAAACAAACCGAAAAGCATGACTAGGATTCACAGGAACAGGAGTAGGAGCAGGAGCAGGACAAGGAGCAACAGCAACAGCTACAGCATAAGCATCAGCACATGCAGCACATTCAGCATCAGGAGAAACATCCCACATCCCGCAACCGTCACCTCGGCACCGCTGCAAAAATGCTTGAGAAATATGTCGCCACATACTATGTGCGTGTGTGTGAGCAAGTGAAATTAAAATTCCCGCATGCCTAATGAATTCTCCATCCGAAATATGTGCCCCAAACGTTTGACGCACGTCCCCGCCACAGCCGCAACAGCAGCCGCAGCCGCAGCCGTCTGTATCTGTATCTGTATATGTGTTCGTGTCGCGCGAGTGTCTCCGCATATGTGAATGTGAAAGTGTACGCGCTCGCGTGTGCGTTTGTGTTTGTGAGTGAGTGTCAGTTTGTGCGCCTGTGAAAGCCAAAACAACAGTTAAAAAACAATGGTTAACTAAACCAAAACGAAGGAGAGCAAAAAGTCAACGAAAGAAATAGCTAAGAAAGGAAGAGCTGAAAAGATAGGAAACACAACTGAGAACTGAGAGCGGAAAGAAACAGCTGGGAAATATTTGATAAATCATTGGCAAAAAGGTAAGAGCTATAATGAAATATTTTGCAACGTTTCCTAATTATATAATGCATTTTGGGGGAGGCTAAAACCCCAAAAACCCTAGTTGTCCAATCATATCATTCATGGAATTGTGGTAAATCCAAATGCGGCGAAATCACTGCCAACACATAAATTCGTGTCCATTTCCCTCCTGCACACACACACATACACACATTTATGCAAATTGTAGTCAAATCAAATTGCAATTGTGGCTAAAACAAACACTTGCAGATACAGGGAAAACTTTAATAATATGCATAAAGGGATGTCGGGCCAGACAGCAACTGGGATGACGAATGTGTCCATTCCTGTAGTCTAGTCCCCCTGCGGGCTGATGAAGATACACAGAGTTTAATAGAATGAATAAATAGAAAATATATCTACATACATGAAGCAAGCAAATTATGATACAGTGCCATACAATGGCCATAACAGTGTGTGCCGAGTGGCCCTCATACGATTTCAGGATAAGAAAACTTGGAAAATATTGTTTGCAAGATGAAAACTGGGAACAGGCAGCTCTTGAAAGGTGAATCTATAGTGTATTTACTCGCAAGTTAGGAACTCAAAGAGCTGTCCCAAGTTTTGCTGTTGGTTCCATCTGTGGCGATGGACACACAAAAGTTGAGCGAGCTCAAGTGCTCTCCCCCAATCGATATGTTGAACAGTTTTGCATTGCGATTGAGACCCTTCTTTGCTGGTCTTATGATTCTGCCACGCACTGTGGCATACACTCATTCTATAATATAGATAAGAAGTCATTACCATCTCTCAGTGTGTGTGTGTGTGTGTGTGGGTGGTACGAGGGGGGAAAACCAATTAAAATTATTTGTGGCGTCAAAGGAAAATGCCAAAGAATGCGACGAGGCGAATTGAAACGAAACGAAATGGGAAATGGAAATGAAAATGGAAACGAACTGAAATGAAATGAAATGAAATGGAGAAATGGTGAATGAGCGGGGGCCCTTAGCTTGGGCCGTGGACGGTGGGGGGGCCGGGCCGGGCCGGGTTGCTTGGACGTTGCCTCGTAAATAATGCGGGCATTAGAAAAAAGACCCATCTCCATCGGATGCTGGCACTACTCCTGGGCTGGGGCCTGGGTCCCCTCTCCATTCCTCTCCTTTCTGCTCCATTGCAGCGGGGCATAAAAATGTTAATTTATGTTCGCTGCGCCTCACAGTTTGCATATAATATAAATTTTTGCTTCGTTTTTCTTCGCTCATTTTCTTTGCTTTTTCTTTCGTTGTGGATTTTCGCTCTTTCTTTGTTTTTTTTTGGGAATTTTCTCTCGTTGAACACATAAAAAAGATTTTCTTTTTGCCGTTTCTGTTGCCTGTGTTGTCTGTTGAATGGGAACGTGACTGTGTCCTAAAATATGCGAAACAGTTGCCAGCCGAAAGGTTCCCCCTTTTTACCCCGACTCTCCTTTGCCTTTGCCTTTGCCTTGCTGTTGAGCAGGATGCAGGATTCTGTGTCTGTGTGTGTGCTTGAAGGAGATATCACTGCAGCGAAGCACAATTAACGAGTGTTGGCATTAATGCGGAAGAAAAAGGATATTCCACTGATTTCGAAGCGATTCTCGGGGGCAAGATTGCAGAGGCATGCGTGCGTGAACATTTAATTAAAGCAACTTATTAAATATGTAAATTTCCGCAAATGATTAATTTGCATATTTATGAGACTAAAATGAGTGCCAGCGACAGAACTAAACACAACAACAGCCACAGCCAGCCAGCCATCCTCCAACGACTGACGGCAGCGGCGACTGTCAATAATAATAATCAGGGAAGAGCGTGAGGGGAGCTTCCTCCTCATCCCCACGGGGCAGGCGGGTGGCGGGTGGTGGCGAATGGAGAGGCTGTAATAACAATTTCAAATTGAAATTATGAATTTAACATGACAGCCAGCGATGCGCATAAGTTTTATGGCTTTTAACTGCAGCTTAAGAAGTTTACTTTCGCCAACGCTAATTATGCGTAAGACGAAGCGAGGAGACGAGACACGAGACACGAGACACGACACCATGCAAAAAACCTCCAGGGGAATGGCATGGGATGGAGCAGATACTATGGTGACACCACCTGGCAGCACACAGCACCACTAAATGTGGCATCCAACCACCACACACACAAGTTGAGAGCAACTCCAAAGGGGTTGAGTCTGAAGAAGAACAACACCTGAATCAGAATGATAAAAGGTAGTTTCACGCTTAACCATGACAAGAAGATGGAGGCAGAGCCACGACCAGGCATCGAAGATGGGCTTAGCAGACTTTCAAGTAAATTTTGAGTTTAAACTTTAAGATGGAAGATGGAAGATGGAATAGTTCCCCCAATCACGGACACACCAATCATCTTTCTAAGCGTATCTCTGCTGTGGCCCCCGGAGCGTAGCTTTTCGTTTTGGACCACTAATTAATCGTAGTAGAAGCTATCGGTACGCTCTTCGGTGGTCCTTTGCTGCTGCTGCTGCTGCTGCTGCTGGCTGCCCTTCGTAGTAGTCCAATTAAGTGCACTGCTTCGACAGAGTCTTCCACATGCCTCTGCTGCCCCTTCTTCCACCTTTTTGCCACTGCCTCCTGCCTCTGTGGTTGTAACGACGTGCTTCAATTAGCGCGCATGAAGGATGTGGAGACATGGAGCCCATCGGCCGACTGCCCGCCGCCTGCCCACCGAAAAGTACTTGCGCCGTGTCCCTGCCAACCTCTGCGTGCGGCTGTGCCCTGCCAACGTGTCCGCTTTTTTCCCGTCAATCAATGGAAATAAAGGACAGAAAAAAGAAGCAACAGCAATAAATGACAGGACAGACTGCCGCGTCCTTTTGAAGGAGGATGCTCCACTGCTCCAGTCTGGCCACTAATTCTTATTGGACGTCACACTCGAAAGCATTTTCACATTTTGCCAGCACATTTTCTTTTCCCTTTTTGCAAACTTTAAGCCTCTTACGAAACAGAAACAGCATTTCCCACTCGCCGCTCCGGCTCCTCTCTCGATTCCCACTGTCGTTCTCTGTGCATAGGCTTTTGGCTGTTGGTTCCCCTAATTAAAGCTCTTTCCCTGCCAAGCCAAGCCAAGCCACCTTCCATTTGGCGGGTGGACTCATCGTCCTCGTCATCATTTTGCGATTCTGTGAAAGTCAACAATTTTTAATTTCACAAACAAACTGTATAAGTTAAGAACTAAGTACATAAGTTATTCCCTTTTTTGTCTTACTTTGTCTAACACACAGCCTTAAGCAATCTGTTGCCCTCAGCAACAAAGTAATATTTTGTAAACAATGCTGACTCGCTATCAAGAGTTCTGCGCGCAGCAACTGTAAACGGACACCGTGTTGCTTGCGCAAGAATGCTGAGTCGGCACGCCGACTCGAGCGAATGGCGTGATGCATTGACTTTGAGGGCTAACTTAAGTTCAAATATTTTCTGCAGCCTTCAGTCTGAAGAACACAGTATAACCAAACAGTTGAGTTTTCTAATAAAGTTCTTGTGCTCCGGTAACTCCGTGAAAGATTTATTATTGAAGTTATAATTGTTGACTAAGCATTAGCTAGCAACACACACAATACTAAATCCCATAGCAGCTAACACTGCCCACCGACGACATCCAATTACGCACCTGACGTGTCATCTACTAGAGCCTTGCCAGCAGAGACTACGCGGGACCGGATTGGATTAACTCATAGCAGCTAACACTGCCCATCAACAACATCCACTTACGCACCTGACGTGTCATCTACTAGTGCCTTGCCAGCAGAGACTACGCGGGACCGGATTGGATTAATTTATATAATTAATTAAACTTTAACGTGGCAGGGGGCGGGGAGGCGTCACAAATGAAAAAGTAGCCTTATAAGTGCCACCCCTTTGCCAGCCCGTCCAATCCATGCCCCTGCAGCCACTCGCCCATTTCAGATCTCTCAACAAAGTCCTTTTGTTATACCCTTTCGAAGGAGGGGTACTTGCAGTTCAAACAGTTTGAGGATAAACTATTTTTATTATTGGTAAAACAAAGAGCACCAAGGCAGAAATTATACGGAAACGCTGTGCGAATTTTGGGCGAAAAATGGGAATTAGTTAGTCAAAAGCTTTGGTTTTTTCACAGTTTTAAACAATTTTTGGCATAGAAAGTATATTTATCTAATGTCTGGAAAAGGTATCAATCATTTCGGCCATCAAAAGGCGCTCGTCTCCCTTCTATTCTTGTGTTGCTGTTGGGACTGGACCCTGCTTCTGCATTCTCATTTGGTTTTAATATGCAAAGTAAACAACATTCTGTTGTTGGCCAAAGGGCAGAATCAACAGAACTAACTATATTCTAGAAAGAGAGAGAGAGAGAACGAGAGAACGGGAGAGAGACAGCGAAAGAGAGAGCTAAATAGAAAGAGAAAAGTAAAACAGTTGACTGCCCAGTGGCCGCATTAGCCAAAAGGAGCGACACAAACGACAACAAGACGCATGGGGGACACATGGTGTGGAAGGGGAGGGGGGGGGGAGGGGTAGACCAACAGACCAACAGACGAGCCTAATGGACCAAAATATGTGTGTACGAAGCGTGGTGCGTGGGCAGTGCGCCATGTGGGAGTAGTGGGCAGTGGGGCAGGAATGGCTGGAGCCCCCAGAATGAGGGGAAATATTTCAACGAGCTCTGTGTGTGTGTGTGTAGATAGATGCAATTTCCCTCAAAATGGTTGTGCCACAGGGATCCACAGAGATGACCCCATCTCGCAGACAACTGGCCAGATGTTGGTGACAGAACGTGTTCAAATATGCGTGCCACACACACACAAACACCCAAACACACACACACCCAAACACACACACACAGGTGGAAAACTACAGCCATTCACATCATGCATATGAAAGACAATTTGTGGGTTTTCCTGCAAATTTGTTAAATTGAATTAAAACTTTGTTAAGCTGTGAGAAAATTAATTTATGTATTTCCCCGCCCCGAAAGTTGATCAATTAATGTTCCATTATTATCTTAATACTCGTTTATTTTCTGTTTAGCAAATTTTAACAGAGGATAAGTTAATTTCCATGCCTCAAAGGGGATTAAATGTTCAGTTTTACCCATTAATTAGCAGTCTCCAATTGTTGCTCTTCCTTTGGAATCTGTCCACAAATATAGTTTCTAACTGTAGTGAATAGAAATACTTAAGCGCCATTACCATTGAAGATGACGCGACGTGGCGGCGCGTTCGAAATGAAAATTGAATTTACCGCAATATTTGCTTAATCTTGTCTGTCGGCATGCACGGAGGCCGCCTGCACAGAGACATGCAAAGACATGCAGGGCGACATGGAACGGGATTCACTATTAGGTTGCTGGCATGTAAATGGAAAAGGAACAGAGAATGAGAGAGAGAGAGAGAGAGAGCGGAGAGGAGAGGCGAGGCTGAGTGAGTCAGAGCAGCGTGGCGTGGCTTGTGGTTAGTGTCAATGACAGTTTGCCCGTCAATCAGTTGTCGAATTGTCTGAAATTGCTTTCATGGCTCCACCCAAGAGAACCACAACACACACACACACACACGCACACATATGTAGTTCTGGCATGGATTTACATGCATACATATGTATGTATGTACATGTGTATATCTGTGTATGTAACTGCATTATGACAAAAGGCAATATGTAAATATGCCTTTAATTGATTTATAATTATTATTGTTCGGCTGATTGCCGTAGGGATACATGACATGACCATGGCCAGGGCCACTGAAATATGAGCAGAGTTTTCACTCTCTGTTTGCATTGCATTTTAGTCGATAAACAATTGGATAATGTAATTGAACGAATGGCGTGCTAAAATTATACGTATAAAATGTAAAACTTGAACCTGCGAGTAAACCCATCGATAAATATCCCTGGGCGAAAGTTATTTGCCAGTCAAATTAATTAATGACATTATACCAAGGCTCGTTAGGGTCATTAATTCTCACACACACACAGGCACATGCACACACAAATACACATAAATTTCCAATTAAATGTTGCCTCAAACTTCCGTTTGGGCAAAGAAATAATTTTGTTGCCTTACTTTGTGGGGCACTTATCAGCTTGGATCGCGATTCCGTTTGCGACATTTGCCATTTGAATTTGTTTGCCATCTCCGCGAGTGTGTGTGTGTGCGTTTGTGGTCGACGTGAGGCTCGTAAAAAAGGAAAACGCATAAAATGCAAAAAGCAAAAGCTGCGTAAAATGGAACCCCCCCCCGCGAAGCGGAGCAAGGGAGAGGCAGAGAGCGAGATGGAGATTGAAGCAGAGATGGCAAATCAAAACACGTGCAGTTGAAAGTTTTGAGCAAACACTTGGATAGCAGCAGCAGCACAGATGTAGATAGATAGAAAGAGAGCCACAACTCGCTCTCGCTCTCTAACTCTATCTCTCTCGCTCTCTAACTCTCCAACTGTGACGCACATTACTGTCTGCTGTCTGTGTGTGTGTGTGTGTGTGTGTGTGTGTGTGTGGCTTCTCTCTGTCTCTCTTTGCGGTCTTGGCCTCAATGCAATCACAATAAAAACCGCACGCATACGCACAATTTTCATTATAATAAAACGGCGCATAAATATCTAAATGAGCAATAAAAATGTTTTATGTGCAATGCGACGACGACAACGACATCGACATCGACATCGACACCGTCAATGAAGTGGGAGAAGGCATAAAAGTAGCAGCAGCAGCAGCAGCAGCAGCAGCTGAAATGGAATAGAAAATAACCTTAAAAGCCAACGTAGAGATAGCCAATCTGCCACACACACAGACAGTGCGGACTGTGATTGGCAGGCAGTGCAGATAAATACATGTGCACACAGCAAAAGGATACCCAAAAAACTTGACCTTACTCCAAAAACTTCAACTCAAAACTCTGACGCCTCCCGATATGCGTTTTGTAATTTACATATGTACACGCACACCCACACACACACACACCAACACTCGAGTGTATGCCAAAAAACGGAAAAGTGTCATAAAGTTGTTAAAAGCAATGACAGCCACAGCTAAGTGGGGTGGACGTGGGCGTAGAGTAGCGCAGAGCAGAGCTCTGGGATCTGCAATGGGATTGGATGGGCTTGGGGTACACTGCGAGAGGCATTACATACGGGGGAATATTTAAAAGGTTGCCAATATTAAAATGTCAAAAAATGTGCTCCCTTTTTTGTGGCCCGCAGACTGTTCTGTCGCCTGTACATTTTTCGGCAGAGAATTTTGAAGCGATAAAATGTTATTGCAACTGTCAGAGAGAGAACCCCAAGTTGAAATGGAACCCAGCGAGAAATCCCTTTAAAGGCAGAGAAGTTAAAGCAACAAAAGTTAATCAACAATTCAAAGAAACAAAAAATGCCTCTGGCTTCTGGCATAAGATTCCTCCGTGTAATTTAAGACACTTTGCTAATAATAGCCAATGGCCCCATGCCCTTTCGATCTGAGTTTATTGGAAAGATAAATTGCATGCGTACATAAATTGTACATAAACATGTACATACTCACATATGTACTGCATAACCTTTGGCTCCGTTTCAGTTCTCAATTTCTTAAACTCTTAAAATGTTGTACATAAACGAGCGCCATGAAATTATTTTACAGATATGTAAAGAACATATTATATGCACATATAATGGCACAGCCACACAGAGCCCCGATGTGTGTACATATTCTGTACATATGGCTGCTGGAATTCTTTTCGCCCAGCTCTTAATTTGTAGGCATGTGCGTGTGTGTGTGTGAGTGCGTGGGTGTGTGGAGTAAATTGCCAGACAGTTGATTAATGCATTTTACGGGCAGGTGGAGAGCAGAGCAGAAGCAAGAGCAGAGCCACGGCCACAGCACAGCGCCAGCCCGAAGCATCGAATCAAACAGATTACTTAATGACAGCACGGACAGACGCTGTGGCGTATGCGCAATGTTAATGAAATTTTACACAAGTGCCGGGAAGCGCGTACGGCCATGTGGCTGCCTCCGCTGACTCCTCATTTGTAAGGAAATTTGTTCCCATTTCCTGCTCCCTGTGCGCTTGCAGTGGGGAAAAAATGTTAATTTGCATTGCAATAAGAAAACTTGTAAGCCCCCGATACAAACTGCACAACATTGTCTACAAATTGAGATGTGAAAGGAGGGTATACCACTCGTGGGCGTAGCCATGTGGGAGGAGTTGGTGGAAAAACAATTTGCTCTTTGTGAAAAGGTGGAAGGCAGAAGGATGTTGTGGTGGAAGGCTGGTACGCCGCTGCGAGGCGCGCTAAATAACTGAAGAAAATGTTGGCCTGTGGCAGCAGTCGTCATAGGCAGCGTTTCCTGTCAGTTGCAGGCAGGCCATGGAGCTGGCGGCCATGTAAAAATATGCCACACGTTGCGTATGCGTCACACAGAACACACACACACGCAGACACACGCAGAAACACACACAAAGGGGGAGAGACCGAGAAAGATGTGAAAAATGTTGGCAGCTCTGTTGGTGGAAATTGAGAAAGTGCGGGGAACAGAGCGGCAAAGAAAATGCGAATGAAAAACAGTAGCTGGGAGCAGAAGGAAATGTCGTGAGTGAATGAGTCTGTTTATGTATGTGTATATGCATGTGTGTGTGTGTGTGGGTGTGTGTGCTTAAGGAAAGGCAGAAAAGACTGCAGGGAAGGCAACCCGAGCGACATGAGCCGTGACGTTAGGCTCATTTATTTATTATTTCCTCAGATTGAAGCACTATCAATAACCATGTGCAAACAAGGCGAGAAGGAGCCGCAAACAGCAGCACATTTCGTAGGGGGAATCCCATCTGCCAAGCCCCACGATGGGTGTGGATGGGCGAGGGGTGACGTACGTACGCACATACCTTGGATGTTTTTGGGCTTTTGGTTTATCAACTTTACGGCCTGTCTTCGTGCTTGTTTATAGTAGATCCATTCTGGGGGAACAGCCATCCAGCAGCTGGAGACTTCGCATAAATGTGAATTCTTTTGTTTGTTACTCCTGCAATTCATCAAGAGTTAGGCCGGGGAATACAACACGAGTTCGTTCCGATTGGCACAAGTAGAGAATGAAGCAACTCAGTGGCAGTTGCAGTGGAAGGGACTCAATGTTCTTCCGGCTTCTGCTGAAAGTGCTCCTGAAATGCTGTTGGATGTGGCATTTTTCCACTGTTGTTTGCTGTGAAAGTGGAAAGCCAGAAATGCATAGGTTCATATTTTGTGAAATTAATTTACCATCAGATTCTTCTTTACGCATGGCAGAGCTATTCCACTCGGAATAAAGAAATAAATTTCCCTCTATCTCAGTAATTTCTCATAGTTTTTTGTGTGCCTTCATCCACATATTTTAGCTCGATTCCATCGAATCATTGTTCCCCCCTTAAATGAGTCAATTTTCCGGGTCAACTCTTTTGTTATCGCTGCCCCAAAAATGGAACTATTTTGCATAAATCAAAACTCTACATTCCGCTATCGTATTTATGTACATATGTATGTATTTATGTATGTATTTATGTACGATTATCATATAATATGCTCGTGGCAGCCCTTAGCCGTGTGCGCCCTCCCTTGTGGGCCATTTGTTTGGCTGTGCATTCACTGTTATTTGTTGCTGTTGTCATACTTTTTTGTTGGCCAAAAACATGATTTAGTGGCGCAACCCCTTTGGCGGCCCTTTGGCCCCGGACTTAATGATGTCAATCGGCGCGTGCTTTGGCTTTAAACTAAGGCCGCCATCGCATATTTGCCAAGTTTATTTGACCAAAAAAAGAGAGAAGAGATGAGCAGAGGCCGGCACGAGCCCATCGCACATTCATCATAAATGTGGAGGCTGCGGATGTGGCGGCGTGGGGAAAAGGTAACATGGAAAAGCAATCGTCAGACAAAAAGGGGCCAAAGGGGACACAGCAGCAGCAGCAGCAGCGGAGTAGCCCCAAAAAAAGGAACTCCAAAGGATGCTTGCCAAAAAATTACATGGTCCATTGGTCAGCAACAGCAACAGCAGCAGCGGCAGGGGGGGGCTCAAGTGGGGGTCCGCAGCAACCCTTAAACCAGATCCCAGGCTTATCCCGGGCTCCCTCCCAGCCGCTTCAGCTCACACTCTCATATTCATAAAAGAGGAAAAAGGAGGAAAAACACCTTTGATGTATGTAATTTTGTTACCATTTTTTATGCCTCTCATTCCAATGACATTTTGTTGTTTTGCTGCGTCCATTTTTTGGCCATAATGCAGAGCGCCCAGTACAGCTCGCTCTCTCGCTCTCTCTCTCTCTCTCTCTCTCTCTTTGTGTGTGTGTGTGTGTGTGTGTGTGACACAGAAAGCAAGTTGTGCGAGGTGCGAAACTGTGACGTCAGCAACCCGCCAGTGGAGCAGTGGCCATCAAATTGGGTTATCCCCCCAGCAAACTGCAAGCCAAAAAAAAAGCAACGAAGGAGAGGCTAACATTTTGAAGCCTGTGCGCGGGGAGGGTAGGGGGCAGGGGAGCTGTGTACTTTTTTCAGTGGCTTTTGCAGCCACAAGGGAAATGAGATTTGCGCCACGAAAGTGTATGCAGCATGTCCGCGTCCGTTTCAAAGCGAGTTCTTCCTGGCTGGAGCCTGGAGTCGCAGCCGCACTGGATTACGTGTGCCGAGATATGTGTATGTGGAGTACAGGTGATTGATTTGTTGGCTGCGTATCAATTGTGGTTGGTATTTGAAATTCAAGTCGAGCCTCCACCACAGCAATAAATATTTGATGCTCCCTTTCGCAGCTTGGAAACTTTGTGCTAGGGAAGGAGCACACTCCACAGAGCATGGCAAAATATCTTCAACTAATGGAACAACTGCTGAGGATCTAGTGGAAAATGTTAAGTGTATTGTGACATCATCAAATAATTAACGCGCCATGAGGCAATTTGCATGGGAGGGTGGCGGTTCCTCGGCCCAAAGAACTTAATTACATTCAACCAAATGGGCGAGCAGCGGAAGGACTGTGTGACAGACAGTTTGCTTAATAAGTATGCGACCAGCGACAGGGACTCGGACAGGCACAGGCACAGGCACAGGCACTGAGCACAATTCCCACCAGCTGACAAACTCATCAAAAAATTGCACAGCCACTTGGGAAGGCGGAAAAGCGCAAAATTTTTATTGTGTTTTCATTAGAGAGGCGCAGCACAGCACAGCACAGATGGTCAAAGAAAGCCAACAGCAAATGCTGGCCCCCATGGCCTAGGACACGCTTAAGGGGCGTGGCTGCCGATGGGCGGCAGTGGGGGAGCAATGGAAACTTTTTAAGAACTCCATTGCCAGGGCTCAGACACGCGCGAGTGCCGCAAAGAGCGTAAGAAGCAACCAAACCTAATGAACAGCAATGTTGTGCGAGTGTTGGTGTGTATCTGTGTGTATCTGTAGGAGTGTCTTGGGTGGGGGTGGAGGGTGTGCGGCGGTGGCCGGGCGAATACCCCAAGAGAAAGCGCAAATCTCAAGGGCACGCTTCCGGAAATAAATAAATAAAAGCTCGAGCCTCGCTCCACTGAAAGCAGTGAATGTTTTGCTTGGCCTATGAAAAGCACTAAACAACAAAAATACAAAAGGAGAGAAGGAAGCAGAAAACCTTTTCGCATTGAGAATATAAATTCTGTTGAAATTTTAATGATATAAAATATTTGCAGCATATTTTCCCCCCGCCAGCATGCCTGAGATTTCACCTGAGATTTCCATTCGCTTTTACTGCCTGCCGTGCACCTGATATATTTTTAATTTGAAATTAATTAAAACGCAGTGGAAATCAAAGCCTGCTGCTGCTGCAACTTGAAGTTTAATGCGAGACACCAAATGGGAAAACAGCAAAATTGTTGACTAAGTTTTCTGTCGGAATCGAGGGAGAGGCAGAAAACATTCCAGAGCCGTACTTTCGTGTGTCAAGAGCTAGATGAGTCCTTTGCGAAGCGCACAGCTCGGGCAGTTTGTAAGTTTTCCCCCCGTGCACAGTTTGTGGAAAAAGTTCTCAGCAAGAAAAACCTGAGGAGCATGCAGAATGCTGCGAATATGTACATAAATATTTGATGCACGCAATTACGAAATATGAAAGCAGCAGCTGGAAAGTACCTTTGATTGATTTGCGTACAACTCCCAAAGATAGGGGATAGTGAGGGGACGTAGGGTTTCGTATAATTAAATGGAACAAACGCCTCGTGTTTCGGCCAGTCATCGATAAATCAGAGCCCCACTGCCTCTCTTTTGCTTTATTCTGTGTACGGCAAGCAATCGCAGCTCGACAGCTGGCGACAGCTGATTGATGATCCGCAAAATTACAAATTACACACACAAATGCTGTCCTTAAAAAAGGAGAGAGAATGCTGGCAGATAGACATCGCCACAACGCTGGCCATCCAATTCACTTAGGGCGTTGTGGCACCTTACTTGCTTTTGGCCAAAACACATTTCGAGTGGGGAGATGTTTGAAAGTTGATTGATTAGGTCCATCAGAGTCAGAGATGCAGCGGGATATAAAGCTGCCGCAATTAAAATGTGTCTGCGATGTCGCCCAAAAGCGGTGACACGAAACTCAATACTCAGTTCTGTTGAACCCGAAGAGGACACGCATATATCATGTATCTGTCCCCAGTCTCTGACTGCAGTGTGTCCGACAGTTGTGGGAAATGGAACAGCTGCTGTGCGCTTTCAATTTCCTTCCCAGTGTTCGCCCGAACAAACAGCGAAAAAGCATTACCGAAATATCGAATTTCCGCTCTCGCATTTGTAATCTATTTTAATTTGTTACGAAGAAGAAGGCTCCTGCTCCTGCTCCGGCTCCTGCTCGATTGTCGTTCAATGATTAATTATACAGGAGAGAAAAGGAGATACCTAATGAGGTCAATCATTCACAGATAACTTTCCATCAGCACGCCAAGACGTGAACCTGTTTGATTTGGGGATCAGATGGGGATGTGCAGGTGGAAAATCTACCACTAGAAGTTCTCTCTCTTTGCTTCAGATTTAGTTTAGAAAACTGCCTTGAATAATTTCAGTTTTATTTCGAATTCTACATAATATAATCAGGCAGAGGTGATACAGAGAATTTCAATGTTGCCACCCAGGGGCGGCGGCTTTGTTAGGTAACGCCCGTTTTCGTATAGTCCCAGACGTGGGGATCCATTTCGAAGCGTTTCAGGCGCTCGTAGTACTGGCCGAAGAAGAATGCCTCCAGCTGAAAGATCTTGTAGATCTTGAAGGCCTTCTCCGAGTTGTATTTGTTGTTGTAGGCCCAGATGCAGTGATTGGGAAAGGCCCACACAACGGACTCCCGTCCACCAGAATCCAAGTCGCACGGCAGATGCGACGTGTTGAAGTCCAGGGGTGACGCCTCTTCGGTGGTTGCGTTGGTGGAATTGGAACTGTTGGTGCGGACCAAGTGCTTAATGGAGCTCGCAAATGGATACTGAGGTAACGATTGTTCGGGTTCCTCGTCCACGGGCTCTCCCAGATCTCTCCGCACCTTGGCCCAATCGGTGGCGTTATCCTTTTTCAGGGCATATTCACTCGAATTTGCCCTTTCAGGCTGCTGTTGATTCCGTCCCGGAAGGCTCCGGGCACTTGCACTCTGCACCAGCAGAGACTGTCCATTGGGGGGATGTTAAGATGAAATTGAATCTGCGATGCATGGATCGTCTTACCCCCAGATACAGCAATGCCAGCAGGATTAATGTCCTCCTGAATGGCAACTTCATTTTTGGTTACAATCAGTTTTCGTCTCACTAGAATTTTGCACTCGTTTCGTGTTGAATTTATCGACTATCGATAATGACGTTCACCCAGTGAAATGTACAGACAACTAACTCAAGGGCACTCCCATCCACACCCTTGCCCTTGCGTTCTATTCAAGTCTAAACACATAATTTTATTGATTTCTGTAGTCCAACTATGCTGGCCAAACATAGCCGTGAGGATCGATTTCGTAGCGCTTCATGCGCTCGTGGTATTGGCCAAACATGAATGCCTCCAGTCTGTAGATCTGCCAGACGCGCCAGAATCCCTCGTGGGCGAACCTGTTGTTGAATGCCCAAATGCACGAACCGTACAAACTGTCAACGAAATAGTCTATTGACGTCGCATCGACGTCGCAGGACAGATGTTTGGTGTGAAAATCGAAGGGTATGTCCACCAGAGTTTCACGCTTACGCCGCCGAATGTGCTTTACGGTGGATGGCGATGATTGAGCAGGGATAGCAGCAGCAGAAAGGGCGGCAGCGTTAACAGCGGGGTTAACAGTGGTGTAAGCAGAAGACTTGACAGCGGGGCTAGCTGTAGACTTAACAGCAGTCTTAGCAGAAGAGTCAACAGTTGGGTGAGCAGTAGAGTTAACAGTTGGGTGAGCAGTAGAGTTAACAGTTGGGTTAGCGGTAGAGTTAACAGCAGGGTTAGCAGAAAGCGTTGCTGCTGGCAGACTGCTGATGTTCTTCTGTCCGCTTGCTGCATCGAGGATCGAGGTGGAGCTGCTGTTGCTGTTAGTGTTGCTGTTACCACCGCTGCTAGACTGCTGTTGCATTGCAGCAATGGACACACTCCTGGCATCCCCCAATGGCAGCTGTGCCTGCAATGTGCGCATGTGTTCGATCATTAGAGACTACTCCAAGGTTCAAATTACTCACCATTAGCAATATCTGCCATAACAGAGCTAACGTGCATATCCCTTTCATATTTTGTGTGCTTTTTGGTTTCTTTTTCCTTTCGTTTTGTTGGGCTTTGTGGTTTTGTTTGACCCCCAAAAGATTAGACAGCTAAATCAGTGTTTGAATGCTCAGAAAATCGAACTGTTGAAATTATTCGAGTGTACATTCCAGCCCATTGAAAGATCAGCCTCTTATAGCACACAATCTACGTGTAATTTTATTATAGCGAGACACTCAGATTATTTCCGTTTCCCGATAGTCAAAGGTGTGCGGATCGAGCTCGAAGCGTCGCAGCCGCTCGTAGTACTGCCCGAAGAAGAATGCCTCCATCTGTGCCTGCATGTAGATGCGGAACCAGCCCTCGTGGTGGTGCCTATTGTTTTGCAGCCAAATGCAGGTGAAGGGAAAGAAGTCGAGTATCTTGTAGGTGCCCGTTTGATCGAAGTCGCAGTGCATGTGATTCGTGAAGAAATCAAAGGGAATATCCACGTGAGTTTCGCGCTTCTTGCGACGCAAGTGCTGCACCGTGGAGGGTGATGATTCCGCTGCAGAAACGGAGACAGCAGCAGCAGTTTCCTCGGTGGACACTGAAAGGGTTGTGGAGTTCTTCTGCTGGCTCAGCTTTGAGGTGCTATTTCTGCTGCTACTCAGGGGGGTGCTGCTTCCCTCGAACTTTCTGCTGCTCTCCTGGAACGTCTGCTGCTGCGTTGGAGCATTGGAGACACTTCTGGCATCCACAAAGAGTAGCTGTGACTGCAATTAAACAATGAGCAATATTCCATGGCGTAGTAGAAACAATTACCAGAAGGAGGAGCTCCGCCGTAAGCGTGTAGTAAATAAAATACAATTTGGGGTTCATGTTTAATTTCCGATATGTAAGTTAGCTACAACAAAACTGACTGACTGAACTGAACAACACTCAAAGATCTCAAGGGTGTTGAGAAAACTAAATCAATGCCCCCCGTTCTGTTTCTCTCTGAGAAAATGCTCGAGGACAAAGCTCGAGTAGTCTTGAGGCATCCCTCACACTTCTTTGTAGTTGTGTGGCTCCGTTTCGTACCGCTTGAGACGCTCGTAGTACTGGCCGAAGAAGAACGCCTCCAGTTGGTACATCTTGTAGACCCGATAGTAGCCCTCGGTGGTGTAGCGATTGTTGTAGCTCCAAATGCACTGATTGGGAAACGCCGGAATGTAGCGCCGAATGCCACGCATGTCCATGTCGCAGGGCTTGTGGGTCGTCTCGTAGTCCAGCGCAATCACTGGAATATCGATAGCCTTTCGTAGGATGCGTCTGTGGTGTACAGCGGATGTTTCTGTTGCTTCCAGGGTTGCTGCTGCCGTCTCTGATGCTACCAGAGTTGCTGCTGTCGCATTGGTCCGCTGCTGGGTGGGGGAATCCCCTGCCAGGGTTGCATTCAGTTTGCTTGTAGATCTGCCCAGTGTCAGCATTGGCATCTGGTTGGAGCATTGTTTAATTGAGTTTTAGGTATGATCTCTTGCCCCACCCGCACTTACCAGCACGATGACGGCTCCAATGAGCATTTTAGCTCGAATCAGCAGCATCCTCGGGAATTGTGTGAGTGTTGTTTCGGTTGTGTACGCCAGAGGCGGATACATCTAATGAATGCCCCTGCTAGGCCTGCTGTCTGTACGAAATTCCATGAAAATCCCTGAAAAAGCATCAATTACCCCGCACTCCCGCCAAGTGTGGGAGGAGCCGGATGTGCCATCTACTGACAGCTGAAAGAACGTTAGGATATTAGAAAAACCAACACACACACACACATGGAGCACACTGGAGCAGGACACGCTGGCCAAGGACTACTCGTCGGTCGTGTAAAGAGTGACAGCCAAGTGTCATATAATGGCCAACGCTCATAATGACCGCGCTGTCGGATCGATTTGTGCCGCTGAAATGCGAATGCGAGGAGCAGCATTTCAAGTGTGAAAATAATATGACAGCCGTAATCAAGGCAGCTGATAGCAGAGAGCAGAGAGCAGAGTGGAACTAGCCGCAGCATCATGTCTGCACCATCTGCTCCATCTTTTCCCCTTGCTCTGCTCCCATATGGATTTCAAGTTGAAAGGCTGCAGGAAATGGGCAAAAATGGCTGGCGGAAATGTTGAACGTGGCGGAGATGGAACCGAGCAAGGGGCCTGCCGGGAGGCTTGGGGCTTGACTGTTAACACATGTCATTGGCCCATAATTGCAGAGGCTACGGCAGGGGCTGCAAAGGGAACTCAATTTGCAGAGCCCGAACCAGAGCCCAGAGCCCCGTGCCTAGAGTAAAATGAATGACAATTGTTTTGACACGCATGTTTCGACAGGGAGCGAGAGAGAGTTGGTCAATGCAGACAGAGAGCGAGGGAGGAACACAAACTGATGGATGTACAGCTGGAGAGATCTCCCAAATAATTGAATTCTCGTTGCCCGTTTGCCCCCTTGCTCTGTGTTTGGATTTATGTGTAAATTCTCACAGAAATTGCATTGGCTGGGGCCAATTGTTGGCGGATTAAAGCCGCAGCAGATAGAGCTAGGGAAATCTGAGAATGACATTTAACTTGTGGCCCCGAGGGGTGGACGCTTGTGTGAGTGTGAGTGTGTGGTGTGTGGGACTTGTGGCCTGTGGCCAGCTGCAATGGCGAGCAGCAGCCGCTCCTCCAGCAACCACTCCTCCCCGCTCCTCCCTCTCCACGCTAAATGCTTTAACAGTTAATTTGGAATCCAATTAGGTGGATCAGTACATGGCGGCGAGACACTCTGCTTATGACAAGCTGCTCCAGCCTCAGCCACCAAGGAATGCAAATATTTCCACAGCGAATGGTGAGGGTAGGCTGGGCTCCATCCTGGGCCCCAAATGGGACGCCTAATTAGGCCTCAGGCTACGGGATGTGGCTTGTCACTCAGGAGCAGAGGAAGATTGATGATTGCCAAGGGGGTGTGGGGCGCAGTGGCTGGCGCCTCAGGTTGCATCCGAAACTCTCATCAGGCGATGGGGTTATGTGTAAGACATTTGCCTTTGCACAATTTTCGGTTCCATTTCCCAGGGAAATTCCCCGAGACTCAAACAGGATGAGCCGTTGAAGCAGCGGAATTTGCGCTGAAGCCGTAAGTTGCTCGAGCCGGCCAGGTCCTTCGTTCGGGGCGCAGAGGCACTCCATCTCCGACGTTGCCAATAAAGTGAAATGGTCGTATCCTTTCCCACCACAACCCTGCCACACTCCACTCTGCACTCTCCACACTCTTCACTCCTCACTCCTCACTCCTGGAGATTGCTGTGCTGTGTTGGCACATATTTTCGCCTGCTGTGCCAGCAAATTTGTTGCAAGACCACACAACACCACAGCACCATTGCCACATTGGTGGATGCTGCACCAGCAAACTGCCGCTGAATGGGGCACACACACACACACACACACACACACACACACTGCTCTCTCTCTCTCTCTTTTTGCCCATTCGGTTGGCA
The DNA here is from genome assembly GCF_008121235.1 of Drosophila subobscura. Taxonomy (NCBI): domain Eukaryota; kingdom Metazoa; phylum Arthropoda; class Insecta; order Diptera; family Drosophilidae; genus Drosophila; species Drosophila subobscura. The sequence continues at coordinate 19,033,413 of NC_048531.1, read as the reverse complement.
TTCTTCGCTGCAAGTTGTTTTTCATTTTCCCCTTTTTGTTGTTGTTCTCCGCTGAAGCGGACGCTGCAGCCGCCGCGACCCTTTTGTTTGTTTGCGCTCTGGCGATTCGAAAAAACTGTAGCAAGAGCAGCGGCAGCGGCTGGCAGCAGGGGGAGGCAGCAGGGTGTGGGTGGGGCACTCCTCTAAATGCTGAGTATCTCACGGCGGATGTGAGATGTGCCCAGGCACAGGCACAGGCACCTTGCATCGAAGAACACAACCAAAGCGCAGCCAACAAAATGTTTATATGCCACAGGGTTTTGCTGGGAGTAGGGGAAGGACAGGGAGGGGCGAGGGTTGGGGCGGATGCTCACGTATATGCAGTTATAAATTGCAGTTCGTGCGCAATGTGGGATGGGAAAACACAGCCCAGAACGAGGAGCGCTGCAAACAAAGCGGAGCAGAGAGCGAAGAGCCAAAAGAGAGGGAGAAAGAAAGATGGTGGAAGAGAGTGAGAGAGAGAGAGAGGGGGGACACACTGCCTGTGTGTGTGTGTGTGTGTGCGTGTGTTTATGTGCCAGCGAAAATGTTATTGTAATAAAATTAACGAAAAACACCAAAAGTTTTGCTGCAATTAAATATTTGCGCGGTCATTCGGGCCATATAAATTCAGAGCGAAAGGAGAGGGAAGGAGAGAGAGAGAGAGAGAGAGAGAGCGATTGCCCAATAAGCCGGAAAAGTGTTGGGAGATTAAAATGATTTGCTGCCAGCAACAATTGTGCACGAAAAATGATGGAAATGTTGTGACATTTGGTCAGAGAATGAACTTGTCTGTAAGCTGCACAAACTCTTCAAGAAAATATGTTGCAGGTTGCATGTTGCACGCATTTGCTAATCCCACCAGCTGCCATCCCATGTGTGTCTATTTTTAGCATCTGCAAATCGATTCAATCGAGGAAATGACTTGGAAGAGGGTTGGCATAAACCTGCATAAATCCCAGATAATTGCAGGGGCTCCCATTGCATTTTGCAGTTGTTACAAGATGCTCGTCGGTCGGCTCTCCCATTGATTTTGTGTATGTCAAAGGAAGTTGCTTGGAAATGTGCGACGAAGCCGCACCGTTAATTTCTCTCACCTAATTGGCTCCAGTTTCATACTTGTAATTAGTGCAGCTCTCCCTCCCCCTCTCTCTTTGTCTCCCTGTATAAATTAGCAGTGCGTTTGGGTCTCCAATTTGTTGCTACCGCCAGGGAGTACCCTTTGTAGGGGTATCCATAGCAATACTCCCTGCAATTAGGCGCCTCCACTGTGGTCAGCATGCGAATGTCTCCACTTGCCCCAATGCTGCATCTGCTGTCTGTCGCATTTGTGTGACGAATGTGCTCGTGGCTTCATCGGGATAGAGTATCCTGCCAGCAGCCGCTGCTTTTTGCCCAGATTCGGTTTCATTTAATGCGCTTGTCCGCTCGCGACTCTTGCCTCTAATTAGTTGCCTTTTTTGTGCTGGGAGTCTTCGCTGATGCCAGCTCTTGGGAGTCTTTGGAGACGCGCGGATTGATGGCAATTCATTCTTTATGTCACGAAACAGACAGGAACTGGGCGAGTCTTGCAACGTGAGCCGGATAAATGGGGCACGAGCACATTTGGAGCACCCAAAGCTCCAGGATTACATTAAAAAGGATTGCATTAATTAGACAAGGGGCCTTAGCTCCGGGAATGCACGAAGAGGCAATTAAGCGCGGATGTAACTGCAAGTGGAAGTGTCTGAAAGTATCTGTACATAATGTACATAAAACAGTACATAAATGTATGTGTTCTATGTACACCCTTAATGTATTCATGAACGGTGGATGCCATTGTCAAAATATTGGCTTGAACTTTCGATGCGGATAAAAATAGAAGAATAATACGAGCTGCAGGTGTGTGTTGTTTGTGGTGCAACCTTCGATGCCAAGAGAATTACCATATTTTCACAGCAAACGAGGATGAGGATGAGGATGAGACGACAGAGTGGAAGGCAGTTGGCGGTGGAGAATGGAAATGCAATAAGCGAGCTTCAAAGGTGCTAAAAATTGCAACGGAATTGCAAATGCTGTTGACACTTGCACAATGCAAACAATTGCCCAGAATTCACATGCCACACAGCGCACAGGAGAGCTCCTCATCCACCTCATCCACCTCAACCCCTCCTCTTCGTCTTTTTCTCCTTCTCTTTCTCTTTGGCAATTTGGTTTTCCTCTGGGTTTGTGCTTTTTATTATTATTTGGGCGAATTTTCCTGTTTGCGTTTGGTTTTTGGCAACACTTGATTGCCTTTTGGGCTTTGCCAAAAGGAGCAGCTGGAGAGGTGCCAGCAGGACACACACACACACAGGACATGCCTGCGAGTGTGCAGCATAATAATTTGGAATCGGTTTTTGCATAATCATGGGCCAGGAATGGACCCGGAAGCGGATGTGTAATAAGTCAGGCAGCGCCAAGAGGCGGCAAGAGTTCTTAAGTTTCCACAGCTCTCTCTTACTTTTGATTGTTTGCAACATCTGCAGTAGGAATTCCCCTTGGTTACACCCCACCCTGCCCCCCCTCGTTGCCACTCTGCGGCTCATAAATCATATTTGTATTTGGATCTCGTGCGAGAGCTGGCTGACTGGGGGCAGGCAGCATTCAATCAAAATGCTGCAAAATCCCACAAATTTGTTATTCGTCACGTATCCAAGCGGAAAGCTGAATGGCTGCAGCTGCTGTGGATGCAGGGGGCTGGTGGTGCAGCGGGGAAAGCCATTCGCTAAAGAGTTTAAAGAGCCAATGAAGGAGGAGCTGCCAGCAGCCAGCCAGCAGCCAGCAATTGTCAATCCAGGCATTTAAAGTGGCATAATTCTCGTATGTAAATATCACAAAATAGAATCAGATTCGCATTCGCATTCTTATGCCCCTGAAGCACAGCCCCCAGTCCTCCCAGTCCTCCCGGTCCTCCCAGTCCCCCTGCCAAATCCACACAATATGTTGTACATTTTGCCAGAGCGACAACTTATCAAGTTTACACTCAACTGAGTATCTGTGGCGGGGAGGGAGTGCCCTCCCCCCATGTCATTCGGGGTTTCCACACTCCTTCCGCCACGGCCTGCTCCACTTTCCATGCCGCTCCTTTCTGCGAAATGCTTATTAAATATTAAAATGATAAGGCAAGCGGTGGCGGGAGTACGGTCTCCTTGCCCCCAAAAGATAGACATTTTGTTGTCGTTGTTGTGGATATTTATTTATATTATTTTTGTAGGATTTGCCATGCCTTCCCTCCTTGTCCCACTGCGCGTGTGTGTCTGTCATTTGCTGTTTGCTTGTTTCTTTTTTCCACTAAGCGGCTTTGGCAACCTAAAACCCTGACGAGCACAAAAATACAGAAAAAGATACTTCGCAGAGCCACAGAAAGAGAGCGGGAGAGCGGGGGCTTACCCAGTGCTATTTGCTCGGGGAATTTATATCTCAGAATTGTTCTCATTACTTTAAGTTGAGGATATTTCATGAAACGAGCTAACCAAAGGCTAAACACAAGGCAGAAGCTGTGGGCATATTCCGCACAGTGTCTCGGATTGTTTCAATGGCATATTTGGAGTGGCTTTTCCTTGCTTTTATTTCCCAGAAATATTTATTTATAGTTTCAATATTTAATGCAGCCTCATCGTTGCCTCTCTCCCCCTACCTCCCTCCCTCCCTTCATATGCTAATGTCTGGATCGCTCTCCTTTCATATTTCGTTTTTTGTTGTGGCATTTCTTAAGTTTTGATTGCAGGCATTTGCATAATTTAAGGACTGCGCTCCACTCGCTCCTCGCTCCACTCGCTCCTCGCTCCACTCGCTCCTCGCTCTACTCGTTCCTCACTCTACTCGCTCCTCGCTCCACTCGCTCCTAGCTCCACTCGTTCCTCGCTCTACTCGCTCCACTCGTTCTCTTCTAGTTGTTTCATTGTCTTGGAACTGGCAGAGCATGAAAATGAAAATGAAGATTCCATGCTCACCTCCCCCCCCCTGTTCTTGTTGTGCTTTTGGGGGGCTGAAATTATCATATCCTTTGAAGCTTTTCCTTCTAAATTATTAACGAAATAAATAGCGAAGAAGGAGCTGGGGCTGGGGCTGGGACTGGGGCTGGGGCTGGGGCGGATGCTCGCTGGGAGAATATTGAAAAAGTTTCTCATTTCCATTTAGCATTTACCATTTTCAATTTTTGCACTTGCAGGAGCAGCCATTGAGGAGCGGAAGAGTGAGAGTGGCATCCGCATTCTGCTAGACAACAAGCTGGAGGGCATGTCCACAGCCAAAAGGCTGGTGCTCTCGCTACGTGGACGCAAGAACTCGCAGGGCAACTCGGCGACATCCTCCACCCGCCTGGTATCGGCCGGCACCTCGCCCGGCCATGAGCTGGAGGAAATAGCCGTTGTCTCTGGCACCGGCTCGAGCAGCCATCACTTCTCCTATGGCGGGTGTATTGCCAGCAGCGATGCCGCCGGCGCAGCCTCAACGCCGCGATACTCCACAGGTGGGTGGCACAGTCTCCGGTTAACCGACTCCCAACCCCCCACCCCGTTCACAGTTGATCAATTATGGAGTAGGAAAAATCTAGCACCTGAATCACATTTTAAATAGATCCACCACCAACCAAGCAACCAACCAACCAAAACCACCACCAAATCCACACCGAACGCTGACCTTTTGTGACCCCAACAATCCACCATAGTCTGCCTGCCTGCCCGCCTGCCTGCATGTCGTCTGGTAGTACAGCGTTGACTCGTAATGCATCTCATTTAGAAATCAAAAGTGAGGGGAAAACACTCTTCCCCGGCAGAAGTGGCATTTACTTTTATTTGCATTTTTATGTGCTGCTGCTGCTGCTGCTGTCCTGTGGCTGCCTGTCTGTGGCTGCTGCTACTAAATTATGGAAATCTCGACCCTAATGAGCGCAGATGTAGATTTGATTCGACAAGGCAAGGAAAGTGCTTGGCACAAGCTGCAGAAAACCAACAAATTCGCATCCGAAAGCCAACAATCCTTGCAGCTGCCTGCCTTCTGGTGCTCCGTTCTTATTGTCCTGGCCAAATAAATCAATCAGATGACAAATATGCTTTGGCAATTGTCAGGACAAGTGGCGTTCTGGGTATTTGCCCCTAATTTCATTCCTGTGTGTGTGTGTTGTTTTAGCCAAAGTCTAAGCCGCAAACAGAATCGTACCCGTAGCCCCTGCCTTCCCGCCTTCCCGCCTTCCTTCCTTCCTTCGTTAGTTTTCTTGTCACATTTTATAGGCCACATATGTGGCAAAGGTTTCTCTGTGGCACGTTCTTTGCCTTGGCTTACAGTTAATTTTGAGTGAAATTCAATTTATCATTGAGCGGGGCATAAATCCGTATTTGGGGCCCACTTTTGCCGCTCGTTACGGACTCGGACTGGAGGACTGGAGGACTGAAGGACCGCAGGACTCTGCGGTACGAATGAATCAGAGCGTAGATTTATTTTCGTCGATTGTGTTTGCTGTGTCTCGCACATAAGCGGAATGTTCCTTCAATTTGTCAGCCATAAGACTTGCTCTCCGTCTGCCCCGTGCTGCGGGGCGTATGCGCAATGCATTTAATGGGATGCTGTGCTGCTGCAACAATACAGAGTGCCGAAAACTGTTGTCAAAGTTTGTGTTGTTTATTGGCCAGCGATGTAATTGACATTTATCGCACACAGAAGGCCGGGCAGAGATGAGACTTGGCTTTAATGGCGCTTAACGCTTTAACGCTTTGTCTGGAGAGCCAGCGGGGGAGAAGGGGGAGCGGGGGAGGAGCAGCACTGACAGAGTTTCCATAGATAGAGAAAACAAAAAGCAACCCCCCTACAAAAAATGAGCATACAGAAAAGTTTTTGCCATATTTTGCACCCCGTGCCTCGGCCAATGTTTTTGCACAATTTTTAGTACGTTGCTCTTGCTGTTTTTGCCACACACACACACACACAGGCATGTGTGTTGACAAAGGCAATTTTCAGCAGAGCTTTGATCAAAGTTTTCCCTCGTGCTCTAGGTGTGGCAGGAGGGGAGGGGGCGGGGCGGCAGTAGCAGTAAATTAAATTTGACTTACACCCAAAAATACAGCATAAAATGCGGGAACAAGTGAATAAATCTACAGCAAAAATACACGCACACACACACACACATTTATTTGAGTGTCTCTGTGTGTGTGTGGATTTTCACTTATTCCCAGCCATTTTCCAATTCCCCTTTGATGGGGGAGGAAAAGCTTCGGAAATTGAATTTGGCTCAAAAAGATTCGTTGCCTACTTGGGCGCGCACATCGATCAATGTGAAAATGAAAATGAAAATGAAGCTGAAATTGAATTGAGATCTATCTCTCTGTGCCGTCTATCTGTCCGGCCATTCCGTACATCTAACGTATTTCATATTCAATTCTATGTTTTCGTGTGTGCGTACTCTGTGCCGCCGCTTGATTTTGTTCCATTTGAAATTGCCTTGTGGGGACGCACATTAAACTGGAAATTGCCATACAATATAGTCGTCCACAATGGCCCAGGCTTTTGTCTCTCTATCTCTTCTAGCTCTGCCTCGCTCTCGCGCTCTCCTTCTGTCCATATTTGTTTCGCTTTTGTCTTTTGTCCTGCAATAATTGAGCTTAGAAGGTCTTATGGCTGCTGCATCATTGATTTCCCACCCAACTGTCATCTGCCGCCGCACTCCATGGGGAGTCTGCACCCGCACCCCTATCCCCTATCCCCTCTCCGCTCTCCCTTTCCCCTTTCGACTGCTGCCGGTCAAAGTTTGTGCTGAAAGTTTCGCCTCTGGTTCTTCTTGCGTTTCTATTTTTGTTGGATTTTTGCTTTTAGCCCAAACTCAAACCCGAAATAAAAGACTTCAGCGCCAGACATAGTTGAGTCGTGGCTGAAACTTTTTCCATTTGCCAGCAGAGTTCACTTGAATACGAGGGAGGGTGGGGTGGAGGGAGGGCAGGAGTAGTTGTCTCTGACAAATTTTAAAGTCTCCTTCTCTCTCTCTCTCTCTCTCTGTGTGTGTGTCTCTCTCTCACTTTGCACTTGCAGCAGGGCAAAATTGGGCATATGTAATTAGTTTTATTTACCACCTGGCACGCAGATTTTAATTAGAATTTACTGTCTAGAAGTACATGTGCCAGACGGAGTCAGCCCTTCAACAATTGTCTTCTCGGGGGGAGGCTTCCACTGCCTTTAGGGTTGGGCACTTGGGCATCACTTTTGTGGCAGCATCTCTGGTTGTGCTCTTGCTTCACCTTCCAGTTCTTTCTTGCTCCTCTCAGAGACTTCTTTCTCTTCCTTGGCCGCCTCTTTGCCACTTTGAATGCAATCTGTAATTTGAGCATTTTCAATTATAAAAGCAATCTATGCCACAGAGCCAGGGATTAGACAATGGCCAATGGAGCTGCTCGAATGTCCAGCAATATGAGGACACGCCACCATGGGGCCAGCAGGGAGTAGATAAAACAACTTGAGTGGCGATTACAATGAACGTATTAGCTTTCCACTTAGCAGCAGCAAGCAGTACTAGCAGCAGCAAGCAGGGCAAGCAGTAACAGCAAGCAGCGCAGCAAGCAGCGCAGCAAGCAGCAGCTATTGAAGCGTAAAGTGTGGCCCATTGCCGATACAATGTATCGTCTCTGCCCCGACCCCCCTCAGTATATTTTGGGGTTGGGGTTGGAATGCAAAAATAGTTGCATGCACTTCAACATGCCACAATGTTGCTGCTGGCTCACGGCTTGGTTTTAATTGTCAGTTACGTTGTGGAGAGCCAAGAGAGGATGGGTGCGACTCGTACCTTTGCGTATGCATCCACATTGTTGCCCGACTGCCGCGCGGCACAACTTTGGAAGCGGCAGAGCCAGTGCGTGCAGCACAAAGGGCCACTTAAAGCTGGCGGCACACCCTGAGTCGCCCTTAGAGCTGGGGATTTTCTTTGTCGGCGCATGGGGAATAGGAGTGGAGGGGCTGAGGAGTGGGCTGCTCTCTAATGCAATTACAAATGCTGGCCCGGAGTGGCTGTGGCAGCATCAGTTGGCATCTGGCCAGGTGTCAACCAAAGGCTGGGAATGTGTGTGTGTGTGTGTGGGTGTGGGAGGGGAAAGTGCTTGCTGCTCAAGTGCTTGACTTATCAACGAAAGTGCAGCATTAAAAAATAATACAAAGAGAACAAATATATGTAGCAAGCGAGCCACTAAAGCGCTTCGCCCTTTGCGCATTTGCAGGGCCATTGAGCAGCTTCTCTTTATCTGCTTTATCTCTCTTCTCTCTTCGCTCCAGCTCTGCTTTGGCGCTCCCTTTCGCTCTCACTCTCCGGGGTGCTTGTGTGCGACAAAGAACATAAGAAATGACCAGATAAGCACATGCCCCGTGCTCGTCTCCCCACCCCCCCCTCTCGAGTGCATATGCAAATTATGTGAAGATGCTGCAGCCGTGTGCCCCGCCCCCAGCTGAGTGCTTGGGCGGATTCTTTGCTGCTCTCAAAGTGACTGCAAACAGTCGTTGTGCCCCGATTATGTTCTGATTTGAGACTGATTTAACCTTCATCAATGTTTAATGTTTAATAACAGCCAAAGCTCAGAGCAAGTCCCTTCCAGCCTGAACTTTCGGGTGCCGCGTTAAACGTTTTAGTTAAAGCTTTGCCTCACCCGCCCCCTCCACGGCGTTTGTCAATGCAAATGAAAGTGTTGTTGGGGCGACAGTCGGACACGCACGAACATGCAGACAGAGAGACACGAGAGACAGAGAGAGAGAGAGACAGAGAGAGAGACGAACATCAAACATTAAGCACTTAAAGCTTCAACCATGTGGGGGTGTGTGTTGTGTGTGTGTGTGTTGTGTGTGTGTGTGTCTTGTGGCAGAACATGTCGTGCATATCAATCACTGGCGCCCTCTGCCATTTTGGGCGGCATAAACCTATTATTTTTCCAGCCACAGTCGCTCTCTGCTGGCCCTCTGCAGACACTCTCTCTGTCTTTGGTTGGCTAAGCCGCCGGCCATCAGTTCCAGTCAGAGTTGCGGTCAACAGCCAGTGATAATTCGTAGCCTCCCCCCGCCCCTCCACATACATACATATGTCGTGGGATTAACTGGCGCCCAGTGACCGCAGACGCCGACGCAGCAGCAGACGCCGACGCCGACGCCGACGCAGGTCGCTGCAATGGCAAAGCTAATGCCAAAAATTCTCTTTAATGTCTGACCTCTTCGGTGCCCAAAAATAGAGCTAAGAAGCAGCTCCGCTGACACTCTATGAAAGTGCGGGAATATCTAGCTGAATCGTGTCCACTTTTGTGCCTTAAATTTCTCAAATATTTACTTTAAGAGTCAATTGTTTATGGTTGCTTTCAGTACGATTTGTGCCTAATATTTATCTGAAAAGGGTATCAAAACTTCGACACAAATTTCTTGACCTGTTCTCTGCTCTGATGTCTGTAAGCCTGCGGGCAAGGATCTTGCTTGTGAAGCGAGCAATTGGCAGAGGAATTTATGTGGTAATTACAGCTGCCTGGCTGCCTGGCGCTGCACAAAATGAAGTTTTTCGGCCAGCTGGCAGGACACTTTGGGCCCTGTTGTTGGCCAACTAAGAGGATTACAATTTCACACTTTTGCTCCTTGCTCTTCTTGCTCAATGTTTTTCGCGTGGTTTTTGGTCTGCGGCTAAAATTTGCCCTTTTACAATGCGATAAGCGCCATTTAGAGCGAAGGAAAAGCCCGAAAAAAAGGGAAATTTTGATCACGTAGAAAGGCAGCCTTGAAGCCAACAGCCAGCAGCAGCTGCGAGAAGTGCAAAGACTTGGAATTGGACTGCAACCTAATCGCATTTTGGCTGCCAATCAGCAGAATTTGTGTCACGACAGGCGGCTGCCAAGGGAGCTGTCTGCCCCGCAAAGGGTCGCTCCCGCAGCTGACTCCCACCGAGTGGTCGAATGTCCAGCTGGTGACTGTGCGACTGCTGTCCCCCCGTGGGCATGTGTGTGATATGATTTGCACATTTCCATGCCATTTCTATAGCGGCTGCCACAGCAAAAGGGGCAACAAGCTGCTGCTGTTGTCTCCACAAATCGAGTTGCCAACTCGCCCGCCGACCTGCTAAAACCCCAAAGTTAAAGTTCGCCTTTGATGGCAAATCATCAAATGAAGGCCGCCCTCTGTCTGTCTGTCTGTCTGTCTGTCTGGACAATAAAAAGTATAGAAATTGCCCAGCATGTTGATGATCTCCGCACAAAGGAATTGCCAGAGGAAAAGTAACCGAATTCGAACCCAATTCAATGGCGCAGCTGAAGCTGTGGCGCAGAAATGTCTCCACATTAAATTCAATGCGATTAGGTCACAAAAATACACAGCAGGTCCTGGGTCCTGGGTCCTGTGTTGCTTTCAAAAGGGGACTTAACCTTGTTGGGCGCTTTCCCCCTGAAAGTTCATCTTTTTATCGAGTGTCTCCTCCCACTCCCCACTCCCACTCCCACTGATTGATAACTCTTAAAAGTCAACCCCCACCCCCTCCACTCTGAGTGCTGTGCGTGTGTGTGTGTGTGTGTGTGCACTTAAATTTGATATCCTTTGTGCGAGGGCATTCCGACTGCAGCAGTCCGAGAGGCTCTTGCACTCGCACATGCCCATTGGCAGAGCCCCTCGCCGGCTTCCGAGCTCATGTCCGGCTCAAGGGAGAGGCATTTCTTTGCACAGTCCTGCCGCCTGTCCGCTGGGCTCATATTATACGTTCCGTAAGCTTTTTGCTTTAGGTCTCTGCAAGGGCCATTAAGGCACAGGACAGCCCTCCTCCTCCTCCTCTGTCTGCTCTGTGTGACCCAAATAGCTTTCGTTTTAGAGCTTCATGGCATAATGATGAGAGGGAGAGTGAGTGGCGGAGCGAGTGCTGTGGCAATTACAGAAACAGCAGCAACAGCAGCAGCCTGCAACTCTCTCACTCAGAAGTCAAAGCAAAAATGCCACCAAAAATTGAAGATAATTTTTCAATCGCCCAACAGACCGACCCTCTACCCCACCCTTCGCTTCCTTTTCTTTGTCCCTTTTCTTGCTTGTTTCGAAGCACTTTAAAAGAAACTTTGCCACAAAATGAAATTGAAAAGTCAATTCAATTGTAATTGCTGGGAATCCCTTTTCGCTCAACAGCCAACGACGTTGTTCATTCAATTTATATGTAATTTTTTAACAATTTAACAGTTGCTACAACAACCAACAACAACAGCAAACAAACACACAACAAACAAACAAACAAACAAAGAAAACAAAGCAGCGAGTGCAAAATAAACTTTTCAACCAACGAAAATACAAACAGAAACGCAGCGGAAGGGAAGAGCCTGAGTGAGGGTTAGCCGAAGCTGTGGATACTCTTTTTTGGGTACAAATAGTTGTACGTGGAACGTTTAGATATTGATGCGATATTCCACGTCATAAAGGGATTTTAAACAGTCAAAAATGGATCGGAAATTGCTTCAATTTATGTGGTTTCAAATGATAAAATGACACGATGCTGTGTTCCGTTTTAGCCACCAATTCAGCAGTCAAAAGTAGTTCAAAAATGCATATAAATTCCTCTGTTCTCCTGCTGCTAGAAATCAGCACACCCGCCTCGTGCCGCAGTGTAGCTGCAACATAAAAAGGGGCAGCCAAAATGGTTGCCCCAAAGCAAATACAATTATGCGGGAGAGCAACAACAATGTTGAAAGCAAATACTCTGCCGCGCCCTCTAATATGCCACCCACAGCAGCACTCCCCTCCCTCTCCACCACCCCCACCCCCACCACCCCTCCGCTAAACAAAGAACCGCGTGCTTAGAATATGTAATTCATTTGAAACGTTTTCTGCTGCTGCTGTCTCTCTGTCTCTGGCGTTGTGCTGTCGACAGAAATTAATTTAACTTTTCATTGAGGGGGGAAGAGCAGTCGGGAAAGGGTCAGCGGGGTCAAGGGTCTCGGGTTGGATGTGCATTTTCATCAATTAACAAATACCACAAGTGGCTTAGCGATGTTCCCCCCCACACCCCACACACAAATGCGATTAACGCCAGCGGAATTCATTGAAGAAAATCCTTTGGGTAACAGGATCCCACGGGTCCAACAGCAGAAAGGATGTTCCATCCATGTGGACAAGCCAGCAACAGACTCTCGCTTAGCCCCACTCCTCCCTCTGCATCTCCATCTTGCGTTTTGTTTGAAAACTTTTAATTATTGTTGCATTTTGCGCAGTTTTTGTGCTGTTTGCGGCCATATCCTTGAGGCATGTGGCCCGAATGCTGTGTCGGAAATTGCAACTTTAAGTGGTTTTTGGCTTAATTTGACTTTGCACAAACTCTGGCAACATGGCTGTGAGCTGTGAGCCTGTGAGCCGGGTGCAGGCGGGGAAGGTGGCAAAAATCAACCCAAAAAGCAACACACCAGACACGAAATAATAATGCAAAATGCAGTGAAATATCAGCCAGAAACTGAACTCTAAGAACAGGAACTGGAAGCAGGAAGAGCGCTTCTCGACTGGATGAATGCCCAACCCGAAGCGGGCAGCATTTTGATATTTTATTGATTTGTGGCTGGCGGTGCAGGAAGATAAAGTGCCTCGGCAGCAGCAGCTGTTGGATTTTGGGACTAATTGAAGTGTTACGGAACAGGCAGGAGCAACTGGCAACTGGCAACGGCAATCGGATCAGATCTGTTGGAAGAGGAAACTGCTGATAGCTGGGCAAACAATTGGAGTTGCCAAAGAGCCGGCCACACAGTAGCTTGGGGCAGCATCTAGCATTATGCCATTTCGGGTTGCCTCTTTTTGAGGCAGTTCCCAAATGGAATTCGCCTTTGGCCTGCCATTTACATAATCATCAGCAATGGGCACAGGCAGGAGGAGAGAGCACACGGGAGTGAGCCACAGGGAAACCTGAGTCGCAGGATGCCATTAAGCATACGCCCAGTTGGCCCAAATTGGGTCATTGGCTTCCGTTTTATCGCTGGCAAAAATTAAAATCTAAGCTCGAAAGTTGCTGTGTTCTTTTCTGTTCTGGTTGTTGTCTCCCCTGTTTGCGCCTCTTCCTCGTTCGAGGCTTTGTCCTAATCACATCACGTGCGGCTGTCTTGTCTCACATTACACACACGCCACGCCACGCCGCGCCAGCGACCAAGGGAGCAGCCAATCCCATTTGCTACTTGGGGGCACACACCTCCCCATGCAACTAACTTTCTGCCCAAAATTACAGGAGGAGGAGCGGGAGGCTGAGTCTGTAGCTCCGCTCCTGGCATTTGTCGCAATTGCCTTTAACTGCCCGCGCGTGTGCCCCTGCCCTGCCCTGTCCTGCCCTGTCCTGCCTGCCAGCAACGTTTCATTATCAAAGCCGAGTTTGCCACTAAGCACGTCGTAAACAATAAGCTGCTCGTCGCCCTGCCTGTCCGGCTGTGTGTCCGTGTGTCCGTGTGTCTCTGTGTCGAGGATGCTTATTACTTTCGACCCATTACGGGATGGCACACACAGAACAAGGGGCAGGCCTTATGGCATGCATATCGCAGTTATAGCAATACACATTCTCGTGTACTCGTTTACACTCGTTAATGGAGTTGCTCCACTCGCATTTGGATGTATAAATTCAGCTAAAATCCTTTAATATGCCGCACTGTACTGCGCCAAGGGCCAAGGAGCTGAGGCTTAAATAATTATCGCTACAGTTTCAATTTGGTTCTCGCTGTTTGATGTTGAGGCTGAGACTGCGAATGCCCCCAGGGGCCAACCGAAAGATGAGCCCAGCCCACATTCAGCACTAATTACAGAGGTGCGGAGCTGCAGCCACTTTGCCATAAAATATTCAATAAATCCAACGAACTCCCAGCAAGATTGGCAGCCACGAAGAACTATAACTTCGCTGTAATGTTAGCCTCCACCTCCACTCTGGAGGGAAGTTCCACTGTGCCTGGGGTCCTGCCGCCGCTTGTTGCAATTGACATTTCACTCGACAGACAACAGTCGCTCCTCGCATTTGCATTCGCAATTCGCTTGCTAATTTAAATGCGAATTAAACTAATTTCAAAAATGCTCAAGCAAACTCACACACACATGTGTACATGTGCGTGTTTACACGCTGCTTGTGTGTGCGTCTGTTTGCCCTACACATGCCCTTGCAGCAGCAGCAGCAGCAGCAGCAGCGAGCGAGCGAGCACCCTGCTGTGTGTATTTTTAACCCAAATCCATTAGAGAAGTTACTCAGGAATCCTTTAGATATTTATGTGAGTCTTAACCTCTCTGCCCCCACACACACACAGTGGCAGCTGCAGCTACAGTTGCAGTTGCTTAGCTGAAAAGGTTGAGGCGTTGAGAGGAGCAGCAGCGGCAGCGGCAGCAGCGGCAGTGGGGCTCTGGCACTGCGGCAGAGGTCACATCGAGTAAATAGCCAGCGACGACGACGACGACGACGACGACGACGACGACGACGTTGACACGGATGGGGGCCAAACAAATACGCAAACATTTATAAGATTGCTAAGCTCATAACGAAATGCACTTACACTTGAAGCTGCACACACGCACACACGCACACACGCACAACACACACACACGCACAGGTACCCAGTGGGGCCATGCCTCCAGGATATCCTTGTGGCGCTTCCTTCGGGTGCGCACGTTTAGCGGAAAGAAGGCAAAAATAAAGCCAAATAAAGGCAAACGCTGGTTAGGGTGTCCTGAGCTTCGGTTCCAACGGAATTCTCCCTCCGCTGCTGTGCCGGAGAGGTCGAGAGGTGCGCGCAGCACGCGAAAGCGGAGCTCATCTCACATTCATGCCGGTGCCCCCTGAGGCAAAGACTGCAGACAGCCAAGAACGACAACGACAACGACAACGTGGGCAAGAAAGAAGGCGGAGAGAGGGAGAGGGAAAAGAGAGGGAGAAAGCAGTCCCGCAGCCACCGGCTGGGGCATTGGCGCATAAGCAGCGGTAAAGCTCTCTCATATGATCTGGCTTTGGCTTAGTCTCCAGTCCGCCCCGTGCTCAGCGGTGGGTTAATCCCCCAATCGACGGCCTGCGGCCGGCGGCCGAGCCCCCTGGGGAGGGACAGCGACCAAAAGATGAGCGAGAAATGCCGCAGCATCTGGCCGAGAGATTTAATTAACTTGCAAAATGCCACGATGCCTGATGAAGATGTTCCGCATGCGGGTGCGGGGGAGGGGGCACCATAATCGCAGACCCTGTCCCATTCCACTCTGTTCCATTCCCGCTCTGGCCCTGTTCCGTTCCGTCTGCGTGCATGTTCCGTCCCTTTGGTTGTGTCCGTGTCCGTGTCCGTGTCCGCCTGCACCCGCATACACACACACATGTCCTTGCCAGGACCAACCGTACACACACACACCCACAAGTGTCCGCGCACATTAAAAGTTGAACGTGAATGTAATGAGCGCAAGAGCATGCAAATGAACAGTTCTACCGCCTACCCCCCGTGCAGCGTTAATTCTTTTTTTTATTACTGTTGTGGTTGCAACAGATGTGCGGCCAGTGCCTCCCCCTGCTCCCCACCCGAGTGCTAATGAGCAAAGTCCCTTAAATCCATTCAAATTGCAATCCACGCAAAGTTTAAAATGCGAAATCCGCTCCGAATGAGGGACTCTGATTGCGCGTGGAAGCTGCACCGTACAGTAGAGACTTACCTTGAGTGGAACTGCTGAGAGGTTGACCAACCGACAGACCGAGCAGCTGGGCTGCGCTGTTGGGAGTTGGGATCTTGCCTCCGTCTCCAAGTTGCGACTCGAGCGACTGCACGAAGAGTAATCCCATTTGGCAGCCAGCGACTGTTAATTGGATTGGCTTCTGCTTCTACTCTGTCACATCTGCTACTCGTTTTGCTGCTGCTTCTGCTCCTACTTCTTGTGCTTCTACGCCTCTTCCTTCTCCTTCTGCTACTTCTGCTCTGTGTTTGTCTCCCGCTTGTTTTGTTTTGTTGGTTATTTATTGTTCTCCTTTGCTTCATATGATTGCACACCCAGAATGGTCAGCATGCAAATGTTAGACTGCTGCCAGTCTCTGGCTCAAAAGAAAGCCACTTCCCAGCTGACAGTCCTCCTCTGTAGCTCCATCCTCTGTCCTACAAATCCCCACATAAGCGGGCTTCTACAGCTCAAATATCTAGGATAATGCCTGCGCTCTATTCTTTTCTCTGTATTGTTTTCCTTTTCCTCTGTTATTCGCACTTACACGCACGTGCGCACTGCTGCCACGCCCCTCCACCACCCCTCAACGCACCTCAATGCGCATTCAGGCGAACAAAAGACGAAAAAGTCCTCGAGAGATCTTTCAGTTTCTGTTTCAGTTTCAGTTTTTTTGTGTGTCTCCTGCTGGGCGTTTAATTAAATGAAGTCGTTTGCATTAATGTTTTGTCATTACTGGGAGGCGCCTCTAGGAGTCTTCGGGAGTGCCAAGATGTGGCACGGAGGAGCACTGAGTGCAGAATTCATTACCCAAATGGATGGCGCAGGTGTAAGCTTTGCCTTTTGGCATTTGCCTCCTGCCACGCGTTTGTTATTTTTCGCTCCTCCATGAGTTCATCGTGTGAATAAGAGAGCGATGAACCCCAGCGCCACTTGCCACGGAGCGCACCTAAATTCAGTTCACGCTCTGGTCCCCGACCGCCCTGCACCCGTAACTGTATCAAAATTCCATTTTCACTTCAGCGGTGGAGATAAATCAAATTTCACGTGTGCATCCTGGCCCCAAGGCTGGCTGGCTACTAAATGCGCCCAAATTGAGGGACGAATGTCAATTAAATCCGCATGGACATGCCCCCCGCCTGTGTGGCAATTAGGTTTGGGTGCACAGAGCGTGCCCCTGCTGCATGTGGCTCCTGCCGCACTATCAGGTTCAATTGTTCGTCCCTGCCCCTGGCCGTAAGCTGAGTTTATGAATCCAAAATCGCATTTTGACTTCACAGCTCGTGAATGCATCGAACATTCCAGTGTCCAGTGTCCAGTGCCGTGTGGCCCTGCCCCACTGCCGGTTGGGTTTGCTTGTAAAGTGAGTTACAGAATGAGAACTGCAACCAACCAGAGACGGAGCTGGAGCCAGAGCCAGAGGTGCAGCTTCCCATTGTACTCCACGTGCCATTGTGTCTCTATTTGGCATCGAAGCCACTCACATCGGACTGGCCTGCCAGAGGCTAAAGATTAATATCGAAATGATGTTGCTTCTGCCGCTGCCGCTGCCGTTCATCGTTTGCCGTATCCAATCGATGTTGCTCCGAACATTCGTATAGACGGAGGGCGTCCGGGGTGAAGCGCAGCCAAAGGGATAGGTGACGATGCCAAACATTGTGCCGCCCCTTATGAGCGGTGCGCCAAGATCGCCCGAGCAGGGATGGGAGTCGTTGCCCCCATTGCTGCCGCACATCATGCCGTACCCGAAGGACTTCAGCTTCCCCTGGCAGTACGTCAGGTTCTGCAGCAGCACATCGATCTGCAGGATGTTCGAGGCCAGGGGACCGCCCTGCAAAAGGTTGCCAATTAAATGAAGTTAGTGAAAATAATTCAGTTTTCTGTGGCTCTCTTGCCGCGTACAGCCTGCCCCAGCCCAGAACTGTGTAGCTGGAGCCAAGTGGCGGTGGGTTGGCGGGCAGCTGGAGGTATCCAATGCGTGGATTGCCAGTGGGCATTGCATACTTGAGCCGCACCATGGCCATGTTGTCCGTGTTCAGCATCGTGAAGTTGCGCGGCACGTACAGCGCCTGCACCGGACTGCAGACGGTCTTGCCCGTGACGAACTTTAGGCGATTCGGCGCCCCAGCCACCACCATCAGCACACGCGTCTTGTACATGGTCTTCGAGGCGCTGAAGAGAGGACAAAGTCAGCTGTTGCCTAGTCCTGGGCCTCTACCTACTCCATGATGCAGTGCGCGGAGGTCAGCACCCAGTGGGGCGTCAGGAGGCCACCGCCGCAGTAGTGATTATCGCCGAAGTAGCGCACGGGTGTGCGGGATCGTATGGAGACCACGTATTTGGCCAGGCTCAGTGTTTCCGCGTCGAAGTCGGGCAGGGACAGACGCTTCACGCGGCTCCCAGTCTCGCCCCAGGCGACTGCCAGCAGACTTAAAACCGAAAATACTTTGAAATTTGTGCATTTCATTGTTCGAGAAATGTGTAAAAATATTCGAAATACAGCAAAACATTTGACAGTTCGATCGAGGAGTGGCGGCAGGAGGCAGCCGGCAGTTCCTTCCTGCTGCCTGGCTTTCTCTTCGTTTGTTCCTAATGCCTGACTTGCTTTTTGTGTCGCTTAAGTTTCCATTTCCACTCCAGCAGCAACCCCCCAACCCTAGTCTATTGTGACACCCCCCTACCCCCTAGCCCTGCTTCTGCCCGCTTGTTTGTGTAAGGCTCGAAAGTATGTTTGGAGCAAAAGTTTGTTTTTTGGGCCAACAACTTTTGTCAAAGTATTTGCAGCCTTCTCCCTCTCCCCTCTCTCTCTCTCAGCTCGAATATTTTCATTTGCTGCGGCAAAGCTACACCAAATAATTGAGGTTTAGTTTTGCTCTGCCCCCCCCTCTCGCTTTCCCTCTTCCTCTCTGCTTTTGTTTCTTTCGCCCTTTTCGGACACTTGGTTACGGCTGCCGGGGCCGTGGCACAGCCTGTGATGATTTGCGGCAAACAAATTTATTGACAATTCATGGTGAGCCTTTATCCCTTCTCTCTGCCCCCCCCCTCCCTCTCTCTCTCGCTCTCTGCGATTGCGGCTGTGGCACTGCAAGGCCGCTCAAGCGTTTTGTTGAACTTTTGCGCAAGTTTGTCGCAAGTTTCCGTTTCCGGGTGGCAGGCCATGACAAAGTGCCGCACATTAAGCTGTAGATTTTTCATTTTGCTGCGCCCTATCGCTGGCGCTCCTCCGCCTGTTTCTCTCTCTTATCACTGTCGCCAGCAGGCAAAGGCAGAGGCAGAGGCAAAGGCAGAGGCAAAGACAAACGCAAGACGCAAAAGAGCGCAAAAGTTTAAATTAATGACACTCGACTATTAGCAAAATGAAAAACCCTCAAGATTATGTCTGCAGAATGCGGTCAGGGGCAGGACAGAGATGGATTCATGTCTCCACTCGGCACTCTCCACTCTCCACTCTCCACTCTCCTCTCGCTTGTCTCTGCCCTGGAATCAGGGCAATTTCTGTTGACAGCGCCTCCAAGCAGGCAACAGGCTCGTAAATTGCCTATGACGCAGCCAACAGCATGAGGCAGAGAGGCAGAGAGGGAGAGGGAGAGAGCGGGAGAGCGGGGTTGCAGCTGTTGCAAGGAGAAACTTTCACCAATGCCAGACCCAACATTGAAATGCACTCGGAGAGGCAGCAGAGGAAACAGAGCCTAAACTTTGGCCAAGATGGCTGCCAGGCAGCCGCAACTTCAAGCTGCAGCCAGCAGACAGCGGAGCCAGAGACATTTATTAATAAAACATTGAGGATAAACCACATTTATTTCTTCCTGTCTGCCGACAGCCTACAGCCTGCTGCCTGCTGCCTGCTGCCCACCTCGAGTGTCCTGTCCTTCGTCTGTGGAATTAGTTAATAAATAACGCGGTCAAGTTGATTTGTGTGTTGCCATTAGGCGAAAATTAATTAGAAATTATAGCCAGCAACTGGGGTGGGGGAGGGACTGCTGGACTGCTGGACGGTGGGGCAGGGGAGAGGGGAACGTGGAATTTCATGTCAGTGGCGGTTGAAGCACAGCTGGCACCAGGTGCGCCCAAGTAATTGACAATTTTTTTGCATTTCACTCGCATTGCGCGACACAAGCAAGTGAGTCCAGTCCCCCCCGCTCCGCGGCGCTGTTTGGCAGCGTAATTGAATTACGGCAGCAGCAGCAGCAGCAGCAGCAGGAGCAGCCAGAAGTGGCAGCAGCAGCAGCAGCAGCATGGACAATAATTAAAAGCGGTCCGCCAATAATCAATTGCCCCAGCCGGGCACGACGGCACTCAGCTGGAGGCAGGTGGCTGGAAGGGACAGACGGAGTCTCGGCAAAAAGAGCAACAGGCAGGGGAGACAGGCGTGGGGTACATCGAAGTGCTCGTAATAGAAATAAATTGGCGCCGCACGCAGTTCGATGGCGACATCCAGGCAGACAGCAGAAGGACACGGCCGGGGAAGAGCAACAACTTTGGACATTGTCGTGCCGTTCGACAGCCAAGTGGGCACTTGAGCTAGTCCTACTTTATTACAGAGAAGGAGAGAGAGAGAGAGAGAGACAACGAGAGGGAGAGAGAGTCCTTGCGTGTGGCGGGGCAACTCATGAATTTCCAAGTGGCAAACGAAGCCAGTTGCCAGGCAGAGGCGGAGGCAGAGGCTGAAGCAGAGACAGTCGACAGGCAGGCAGCTGGTTGAAAGTAATGGCCCCCTTTCGGCGCACCTAATTAAATCTAACTTTATTGGCGCGTTCCAGCAGCCCAGAGCCCAGAGCACACGACAGGTGGGTGACACGCAGTCCCAGGCCAAGCTCCCAGCACCCCCACCCGCACCCCCTAGCGCGCTTTTTGCATGGCACACAAACCCCACACACGAAACTCCCCTCTGAATCACGACTAGAACTTAGCTGTTAATGTTTGTGGAATGCTGTCGAATGTTTTTGAAGTTCAAGTTGAAAGTTAAGCCACCAACCAATAGCAAAACAACCACCAAAACCACTCCACCACCACCAACACCACCACCCACTGTCACCCCACTCCTTCTGTGATTTGTGTTCGTTCTTTGTGTGTGCTCGTTCCACCTCCTCCTCCGGCTGTTGCTCTTTTGGAGGCTTTAAAACTAAAACGGAAGAAAAGGAAACAAAAATTGTTATTGCTCCCTCTTTCTCCCTCTCTCTCTTTCACTCTCTCTCTCTCTCTCTCTCTCTCTGTAAACATAAATCATTGTGCAATCAAATTGCAAATTAATCAAACGCGCCGCCCATTGGGCCGCGGACTGCAGCTGATTCGGCGACGTGCAAGTCCAAGGCAAGGGCCACGCCCAGCCTGAGGCGCGACGCGGCCATCGATGGTGAGGCGACAGATGACAATGACAGTGGCCGCCACCTGCAACTCGCTGCTGCTGATGCTGATGCTGATGATGATGAACGATGGCCACAGGCTGCCCCATGCCCCAGAGCCGCCACAGTAGCCACTCGTCAGAGCAGCAGCAACAAAGGAGCTTCAAGTGGAACTGCCACAGCAACTGGAACTTCTCATAGATTGGCGCCGAGAGCGAGCTTCCCGGAAATCATGCAGCCGCGTCTCTCGCTCAATGGATTGCTGAATCCCGCGCTGATGCCCTCGCCCCGGCCACTGTACCGGGATCACAGTTCGCGCTCCATCAACCCGCTGACCGCCTACGAGCAGCAGATGGCCGAGCTGGATGGCAGCTTCTATGCCAGCAATGCGGCGTATTTGGGTGCCGGCATGGGCGGCAGTGGCAGTGCGGGCGGTGCCACAACCTGCACGAATCTGACAGTGGGTGGCACCTCGCCCAGCGGTGGTGGTGGTGTGTCCCATGGTGGTGGTATCGGTATTGGTGGTGCTCCTGCTGGTGGTGCTCCTGCCATACACACAACCGAGCTCTCAATTACGCCCACAATGGCCAACGATGAGCAATTCATCGACTTGGGCAGCCTGCGACGCTTCTCAATCGATCGCCAGAGCTTTCTCGGTAAGGCTCGCAGCCCTGTCCCTGTCCCTGTCCCTGTCCCTCTGTGCCCCTCTCCCCCCTTGCAGCAGTCACTCCCTCGATCTGTGTTTGTTGATCCAATCTTCCACCTCTTCCCCCTTCCAGATTTAGGACCAAAGTTTGGCATGTCCCAGCCGAAATTCGGCCAGAGCGTCTCGCAACAAGGTTTCTTCACGTCGCACGACAGCCTGGCCACACCATGCCACAACTCGAGGGCCAGCAACTCGCAGATGGCCACCGTAAGCACTGCCTCCGAAATGGATCTGCTGCACAACAGCAAGCAACGCGGCGGCTGCCACAAGTCGCGCGGCCGGCTGAAAACAACAACCAGCGGCGATCAGCCGCTCCTCAGTGGCACCGGCACCGGCACCGGCACCTGGAACCGATCGACACACGGAGGACGTGGCTCGCAGGATAACACGCTGGCCAGTGGTGGCAACACCAATCTACCCATGGGTGGACACAATCAATACGGCGGCAACTATTGCAACGGCACAGACCGGTAAGCAAACACGCGGACAGAAGGATCCCCGTTCCAGAGCTAATCCTTGTCTCTTCCTGCCACAGTTATCCTCGCTCACGGTCGCAGCATCAGCAGTCGCAGCATAATGTGGCACCCGCTGCACCGCACCGCTACCAGCTGCAGCACTCGGCATCGCATCACATGCACTCGCATGCAGCAGCCTCACAGGGCGCTGGGGACGGACAGGGCGGACACGGCGGACACTCGCATCACGGCGGACACCATGGCGGAGGAGGGCCCGGCAGCGGGGCGCCGCACGGCGGCCAGCCGCACCACAAGAAGCCACACCGCACCGCCTCGCAGCGGATTAGGGCGGCGACGGCCGCCCGTAAGCTTCACTTCGTGTTCGATCCGGCGGGGCGGCTGTGCTACTACTGGTCCATGGTCGTGTCCATGGCCTTCCTGTACAACTTCTGGGTGATAATCTACCGCTTCGCCTTCCAGGAGATCAACCGCAGGACGATTGCCATCTGGTTCTGTCTCGACTACCTGTCGGACTTCCTCTATCTGATTGACATTTTCTTTCACTTCCGCACCGGCTACCTGGAGGACGGGGTGCTCCAGACGGACGCCCTCAAGCTGCGCACCCACTACATGAACTCGACGATCTTCTACATCGACTGCCTGTGCCTGCTGCCGCTGGACTTCCTCTACCTGTCCATCGGCTTCAACTCCATCCTGCGCAGCTTCCGCCTCGTCAAGATCTACCGCTTCTGGGCCTTCATGGACCGCACCGAGCGGCACACCAACTACCCGAATCTCTTCCGCTCCACGGCCCTCATCCACTACCTGCTTGTGATATTCCACTGGAACGGCTGCCTCTACCACATCATCCACAAGAACAACGGGTTCGGCTCCCGCAACTGGGTCTACCACGACTCCGAGTCCGCGGACGTCGTCAAGCAATACCTGCAGAGCTACTACTGGTGCACCCTGGCCCTCACGACCATCGGGGATCTGCCCAAGCCGCGCTCCAAGGGCGAGTATGTTTTTGTGATCTTGCAGCTGCTCTTCGGCCTCATGCTGTTCGCCACGGTCCTCGGGCATGTGGCCAACATTGTGACGTCCGTCAGTGCCGCACGCAAGGAGTTCCAAGGTGAGTTCAATGCGGCTTCCGGCACTATTTTCCTATAGATTTAATGGAAATTCCATCGATATATTTTGCTCGACAAAGCGCTTGACTTGACCTGAATTCCAAACATTATTACAGCAGAGCTAATCTTGGGGCATAGAAGAGGGGCAGCTACCTGCAAGTATTTCCTGCCGCTCGCATCCCACACAGAAAACAATTTCATAAATTCCAAACGCTGACGGGTCGGGTCTGGTCCGGCCAGAACTTGTTGCGTGGCCGGAGGGAGACTCTTCAATCCTTCAGCGAAAATTGTGCACAAAAATTGTATGCAAAATATTGAAATCTGTTGGCACTGCTGCCATGGCAATGTAATGTCCCTGCTCATTGTGGCAAAGTCCAGTCAGGGAGTGGACTGGAGGAGTGCTCCAGCTTGAGGCATCCTCTTGTAGGCGCAGTTGGGCGTGCGGCCATTAGCTAAATGAACTCGTTTACTCGGCAGGGGCCATAAATAACTGGACGAAATGCAAGAGCAATCCGAGTCAGCTAAGTGGAAAATGCCAACAGAGGGAGGAAGAGGGAGAGGCTGAGCGAAAGGGGGAGGCTGCTGTGGCCAGAAAGGACTCGGCAGGAGGAGTGCCAGTGGGCGTGGCAGTGGGTGGAGCTGCCTGCCTGCTTTGCTTTTCTTTTGCTTTCATTAGGAGGCAACGTCAGCTGGAAAATATTAAAGCCGCTCACGGGGCGACAATGAGACACACAGAAGGGATGCCAGTGAGGGGAGGGAGAGGGCTATGGCAGGAATTGGGGCAAACAAAGCGCAATTGATGCCAGTGGGCGTGGCACCTTGATTCCAAACGCCCCAACCGGCAGTAGGTCTTTCTTTTGCTCTTTCTCTTGCTCTTGCTCTCTCTCTCTCTCGCTCTCTCCATCTTAGCCGCAGCCGCCAACTGGCATTCTCTCGCTTGTTTACACAACACTTTTCCATGTGTGTGTGTGTGTCCCATGTCCATGTCCATGTCCATGTCCATGACAAAGTCAGCAAGCAAAGCTCTTGGCGGCTTAATGGTCGAAACGTGCTGTGGAATTAATTTCTGGCTTTATGCTCTCTGCTCTCTGCTCCCTCTCTCTTTTCCCCACTCTTTCTGCCACACTTCACACTCTACTTCCCTCTTTTGGTTTTCTTGCATATTTTCAATATTTTATTGCGACAAATTCGCATTTGCAACAAATTTGTCTGCGGTCGTAATCGAGTTGATTGACCACAAGACAGAAATGAGCAGACAGAAGGTGACAACTTCACCACAGGCAAGACGTCTCCCGTCCCTTTCTAGCACAAGAACTCTCAGTGCGTGGTGAATAAGTGCACCAATCCACCCCACAGCGGACAACGTCTGTGGTCTGGCAGCAGTGCAAAAAGTGTGGGGGATGGAAGCTGCTCATAGACTTTGATGGACTCTTCCGAGCTGGCCACAAGAACTGCAATGTATGCAAGCGAAATTATGTGGAGCATGGACAGGACACATAATCCGACAATCAACTCAAACTCAACTCAAACTTCACTCAACTGTGGCTGGGTCTGCCCTGGTCCTGCTCTCGATAGCCAATAAAACACTTGGGACTCGCTGAGGCAGCAATTGTTGTTACATTTGGCCAACTTTTGCCGCAAACTTAATGCATCCTGGACCAGGATGAAGATGATGATGATGATGATGATGATGATGGGTGATTGTAGGAAGCCTGCAACGTTTCGTTGAACCATCCATCAATTTGTCAATTCAGCGGTTTGCGTTGAGTGGACAGCCACAGTGGGAGAGGGAAGAGGAGGAGGAGGAGGTACATAAATGATGACGAGAATGATGATGGCGATGGCCAATAGTTGTGGAGTGGCTGCCAATAAAGCAAAGAAATCAACCTGAATGAATATCTGTCGATGCAACACAAAGTCGATGCCCAAGCAGAAGGTAAAACCCTAATAAAATCCAATGACTTGTCAAGGATTTGGCCAGGCTGCAAAGTGGAAGAGTGGAAAAGTGGCAAAGTTGGCTTTTGGGGCTGGAGACTGTCTGATTTATGCCTCTGCTGAGCCTCTCCCCCGCCACACACATGACGAGTGATTAATGAGTTACATTTCACTTTGTTTTGCGTATCTCCAAAGTTTAAACTTAAACCAAGCAAAAGGCGCTACTCACGCTGCCATCCGCCTCGCTAGCCTTCACGCTGCTAGTCATGGCTTAGTCCGGGTCCGGGGTCTGCAGCTACATTAGCTGTGCCCCCTCATGCTGATACAACCAGGAGCCAGCAGCCAGCAGCCAGGAGTGCCCTGCCTGACACGACTTGAAGGAGACTCTGCCTCTGCCTCTGGCTCTGGCTCTTTCCTTTCCTGTTTCCTGCTTCTGCTTGGGCTGGGGGGGAAGGCATGAAAATTGATTTTCAAATAGTTGGTCTGCCTTTTTAAATTTGATTGACGTTATTACATTACATAACATCACACAAGCAGCAGCAGCAGCAGCAACAGCCACCCGCTTGCCGCACACCCACACCCAGAGCCAGAGCCAACCCAACATTGAGGAAGGAGCGGCTGAAGCAGCTGCCTTAAGTTATTCATCCATTTAGCTTGGCTTGGGGGAGGGAGAGGTAGCAGTGTGAGGTGCAAAGGAAGTCGCAGATTAGGAAAGGAGAGGAAGGAGGCAGGCAGGGGGGGAGGCAGGCAACAACAAGTGGAAAACTGTCATTATATTTGAGTTATTGATGGTTTCTTTTTTATACAAAATGATTTTGCAACAATGTTGCTTGTGCTGCTGCCACACACATGAGCGTTGAGTGGCAGCCACCCCCCTACACACCCACACACACACACACACACACACACACACACACACACTGTTACATTTACGCTTAGTTAAACGCATGGCTCTTGGCTCTGCTCTCCCCCTCTGTGGCTTGTTAACGCCCGACAAGCGGCAAAAGTTTTGCCATTCGCCAAATGCTGCCAGCGATAATCGACAAGCACACACACACCACACACACACACACACACACACACACACACACACACACACACACACACACACACAACGGTGACATAGAAGGACCTGGCCTGGCCATTCAGGACCACTCAAAACACGGGCCACTGCCAGGCATGTTTTGGCAAGAATCCAAAACGAAGCGAAAGGAAACATTTCGAAAACTGGCATTTAAAATTATGTAAATTTGAGCGCTCCATCATGCGCTGTCTGCCCCACTGTCCAGGGGCTCCATTATGTAATTGTTATTGTAAATAGTTGCCATGGAATTCTCTGCACTTCCCCCCAGTCGCCCGTCAACCGTCAACCATCAGTCAGCGCATCAGTCCGTCCGTCCGTCCGTCCGTCCGTCCGTCCGTCAGCGCATTTCTGTCTGATTGATGTGTCCGTGCGCACACTTTTTGTTGGCATGTGATTTCCCGCAGCATATTTTCCCACCATTTGCAGTTGCATTCACATTTATTTACTCACTTATTGCAGCTGTGGATATTTGGGTATTCGTATTTAAATATTTATTTCACTTTGAAGCACATTCTGCCTCTGGCACGCTTTCGACACCCAATTTAACCATTTTTGCAGGCATTTCCTTCTATTTTGAGTCTCCTCCGCTCTTTGGAGACTCTCCTGCTAGCAGCTGGTGGGTGTATTATGGTCTTTGGACTTATTTATAGAGCCAACTGGTCAGCGTTCAGTCTTCATATGCAATTAACGTCCAGCTGGCGGCCCCTGCACGCCTCATGGCTGGCTGCCCTGGCTGGGGCTTGGCTTTTGACCTCGCAATTAAAACAATTTACGCGCTCAATTTAAGCCAACACAAACACACACACACACAGGCACACCCACACACACAGTCACACCCACACAGTCACAAAAGGATGCAGCAAAACGCTGGCGGAGATGAGGCTGCCGCTGCTGCTGCTGCTGCTGATGGAGAGAAGTGCACCCTGGTGGTGGCAGGATGAGATTTGTAGTGCCTCTGCGCAGCTATTTTTGACTTGCTAAACGTGCAACGTGCAAGTAATACTATAACGGACCGAAGTGTTGCTGTTTGCTGTGGGGCCCTCGTCCTTGTTGTGGCAGCTGCCCCACAATTGCTCGCTCGCTCCCTCTCTGGCTCCTCTCTGGCTCCCTCTCTGGCTGGCTGCTGCGAGGTTGCCACTAAAAATAGAATGCGAGGCAAACGAACTGAGTCAAGAACGCGTTGCCAAACATTTTGGTGTGGCATTGGCCGCGGACTCGGGCATATCCACTGAGCTGTGGGGTGGCTGTCGAAGGGATGCGCTTGAGGATTGCTTGTGGGGAGAGGGAGAGAGTGCACGAGTGCTGGCATTGTTGCAGCTCGAATGGAGATTTGCCTGGCTATTCGTTTAGCCATTCGACGGGGTCCTGCAGGGTGTCCGCCAGGGTGTCCTGCAGGGTGTCTCCTTGTGCGACTTACCTCGGGCTTATTCCACTTTCTTTGCTGCTGTTGCTGCTTTTACCTCGTTCCTTCTTCATTCTGGCCAACTCAAAGTCGAGCTGGCGGACACTGTGAAAGGGATGGCTGTGGCAGGCAGCAGCAGCAGCAGCAGCATCCAAGGAGCCCCCAGTGTGGGGCCAGGCGACGTCCATTATCCACTTTAAGTTGCCAGCCCTTGCTGCGTGTCCCAGTGTGTGTGTGTGTGCCTGTCTGTGTGTGTGTGTGTTTTCAGCTTGGTTTGTGTTTGTTGTTCGTTTCGCTGTTTGCTTTTGCTTGCCACAGCAATGTCCAACGCAGGAGCAGGAGCAGCAGGAGGAGGAGGCTGTGGCTGGCTCTGGCTCTGGCTCTCTGTCCCTGTGTTTGCTTCTGGTTATGCCCTCCAGCTGTAACCGTGCATGAGACTGTTGTGTGTGTGTGTGTGTGTGTGTGTGTGTCTGTGTGTATTTGTGTGTGCGTGTTTGCGGATTCCAATCAATATCGTAGACGCAATCGCCGCTGGTTGTCCGCCGCTTCTGCCCATTAAGCCCTGCATGTACACCAACTCGCTGCTGTCGTATTTTTAGAACACGCCGCCACTGGGTTATTCTTGTTGTAGAAGGCTCCTGCTGCTGCTCCCTCTCCTCTTGCTGCTGCTGTTTCTGCTGCTCTTTAAGGGCCACAGCTTTCCATTATCCTTGAATAGCGAATATGCCAAGGATTTGTGCTGGAAACTGCCATTGCTGTACCTCCTGCCTCCTGCCCCCTGCCCCCTGCCATTCGTTTCGTTTCGTTTCGTTGCTGATGCAGCTGGCATGCGCATTGTTATTGCTGGCACGGCGCTGGATTCTGCATTTATTTTTAGTTGCCGCCCGAATAAATCCATCCAGCACTTCGCGGCCATTGTTTGGCGCTGCCTCTTCAGGTGGCAACGAGGATGCCACAGCAGCTGCCACTGCCACTGCCACCGCCACCGCCGCGGTAAATGCATAATTAAGCAGGCCAGAAACCAGAAATGGAATCCAACCTGAAGAAGCTTTGGAGAGTGTCAAGAACTGGCTTCTCCTCGGTGCTGATAATCGCCGGCGATTCCTTTTCACTCCTTGTCTCCCCTTTGGGTTCTTCCTTTTGTTCTCCCCCCGGGGGCCAGACGACTTCCTGCTTTGCCATCAGCCATCAGCCATCAGCCATCACCCACTGTTAAGTGGTTTCCAGTTAGTTTGCAATATTCACATGGCTCCTGCCACTCACACTCACACTCACACTCCCCTGCCCTGCCCATTCAGAACTCGAGGTCTTTCCTCTGCTTTTTCCGGTGCACGCTGCACGCTGCATGCTGCGGCTGTGCTTTATGAATAGATCTTGGGGGCAGGCAGCAAGAGAAACTTTTTGTCGCGCATATTTACTGTTTGTTTGTGGGCCAACACACGGAGCAACTTGCTGCAGCTTGTTGCCAGACAATGGCAGGGAACTTTTGCTCGCAGATTTCTTCTACTTTTAGCCACAGAGCCACCCACAATTGTTCTCCTTGGACCCAGTTGATCCCTCGGTGGCAATTGGCCCAAGCTCCCCCTCCGCGTGGAGACAAAAGTTGAGTCAAATGTAATTATTGGTTGCAATTCGTTCCAAGTTTCCCCGGTTGACTCTTTCCTCTGCTGGCGAAGGTGACTCAGACAGCGGCAAACACAAAAATTGCAAGCAGCGGCAGCGGCAGCGGCAGATCAGCAGATCATAGTTCGCTGTGGGCAAGTGCAGGGGAAGCAGAGCATAAAATGAAAAATAAATAGGAAATAAGCAAAATGTTGAAGCCAAATGCAGTTTGCCCAGCACCAGGCTTGGTCCTCAACGACGACGACTGCCGCCTGGCAGCAGCCACGTGACCTGAGGGAAAAACATGGCAAATTAAATTTTGCTCGCAAAATGCAACGAAATGGAAACGAGAGCGGGGAAGCAGCAGAAGCAGAGGAGCAGCAGCAGCAAGCAGCAAGAACGAAACGAAATGAAACGAAGCTGAAACGGAACAGGATAAGCTCTGTTCAGCCACAGAGCAGGAGTAGGAATTAAAGCTTGAGTAATTTCTAAAACACATCCAAAATGGAAGGAAGATACATTCAGCAGCAGTCAGACAGCAAAGAGCAAGGCAGGCAGAAGATGTATAAGATATACATAAATACATACATACATATGTACATATATGTATGCCTGAAACAAAGACAATGCCAAAGGTAGAGAGAGAGCGAAAGAGAGAGAGACAAACGCCATCGAAGGCAAAACCGCAATTACCGTTGCAAGCTCAAAAAACATCCAACACCCAGGGACCCGGAAGAGTACCAAAACCACAAGAAATGACACGGAAATTCTCCACTCTCCACGCCGCCACTCTCTCCCACTCTCCACTCTCTCTCCCATTCTCTCCATTCTCTTGTTTGTTTTTGCCGTCTGCCATGGAATATGCAATTATTATTTAGATTGATTTTCAATTGTTACAAAAATAAAACCAGGAATAAAATCCAGCAGCGTCAACGAGAACGTGCTCTGTGGCAGGAGCAGGGGAAAGGGCAGAGGCAGAGGCAGAGGCGGCAACATGAGCCATTGAATGCTGCATTCAAGCTGTTCCGCTGTAAAAAATTGCTGTAATTTAGCACGGCTCTCTCGGTACCAATGCAGCAGGGGAGGGACAGGCGGAGGTAAGAGAGGAGGAGCTGTGCGGTTCGTGTACGTGTGTGTGGCCGCCCATTGGCAATGGATAACGTTATCCATATCCGATTTGTGTAGTGGCTACCAAGAGGCAAGAGGGGGGCAACGGCACTGCCATTCAATAATCTTTCACTTTGCTCATAGTTGGCACGGGAAAAAGAGAAACTATTTCTGAGCGTCGAGCATGGAAATGGAAATGGAAATGAGAAAATAAATTTGCCGCTTGGAGAGACAGGAAGAGAATTCTTCATAATAAAATGGCATTTAAAATAAAGTGGAAATTGTCTCTGTTGGGATTTGTTCCTGCTTTAATTTTCGTTGGAAATTCGAGTTGGACAACAAAAGGCATTTCGGGGGGAGGGGGGGACTGACAATTGGGGAAATGACAAATGACCAACTGGAATTGAATTGGCGGGGATGGGCAGGGGGGTGGAGGAGGAATGATTGCATTATAGATGATGTGATTGGCCCACCCAGCAGCCGCCCCTTTGCAGACATCAGCCCGGTTACTGGGTATTTATTTGTATTCAATCTGTTTGGTTTGCCTGTTTGTCAGTTGGTTTTCAAATGTTTGCACGAGCAAACACAAAAGACGCAGCACTCACTGCGTCCGCTTCCACCTGCCAATTTCCCCACTCCCCACTCCCCCTTTGGGGCAACCGCCGACAAATTGTGTCAATATTGGTTGGCACTGACGAGCCAAGAGATTTAATTTCCTCTTATCGACTCCGATGACTAGCAGCTGGCAAAGCCACACGGGACGGGAGAGGATGCCCAGGAGGAGGAGCAGAGAGTGCTGAGCGGAAACTAGAAACAAAAGCCAGTTAGTGCTCCCTCTCTCCATCATCAATATTGCTCAAACAGAACAGACTGGATGCTCTTTAAGGCGGCTCGTTCACACGGAATGCCGCAATAGCGTAGATCGGAGGAGTCTCTGGCCAATCAATCCATCTGCACGTGCTGCACGGGACTGGACTCGCTCCTCCAATCAATATTAAGTGTCCGCTGCCAAAGGAAGAGCTTACCAATATTCAGCCAAAAGCCTTACATCACGAAATTTATGCAGACCGGAGCTTGATTGACCGATTAGGGAAGAGCAAATCCCATCTACCACAGCAAATTTATGCATAATGGGGCAGCATTTAGTTGGAGCGACTACTGCCCAGGGTGCAGCCGCCAAATTTCCACACACAATTTGTATGCCAGTCGCGTGTCAATATCCAGCGAGAATGAATCCTCGGCAAATACAAAATAAAACCCAAATATGTACAAATATCTGATACATTTTCTTCCCCCCTTTTCTCTCCGCCCTCAGCCAAGCTGGATGGCGTCAAGACGTACATGCGGATGCGACGTGTGCCGAATCATTTGCAGGTGAAGGTCATCAAGTGGTTCGATTACCTGTGGCTCACACAAAAGTGCTCGGACGAGGAGCGCGCCGTTTCCTGTCTTCCTGACAAATTAAAGGCAAGTAAAAGCCAGGAAGGAATTTTGTGCATAACATTAACCCAAATCTGTATGTTTGCAGGCTGAAATAGCAATTAACGTCCATTTAGATACACTTAAGCGGGTTGAGATATTCCAAAACACCGAAGCTGGTTTCCTCTGCGAGCTGGTGCTGCGACTGCGGCCGGTGCTCTTCTCGCCCGGCGACTACATCTGCAGGAAGGGTTCGAGTCTTTACCCACCATAAATCTGCATTTCCTTATACCTTTCTCCGCTCTCTTATCGCAGGCGAGGTGGGCAAGGAGATGTACATTGTGAACCGTGGACGTTTGCAGGTTGTCGCCGACAATGGAAAGACGGTGATGGCCTCGTTGAAGGCCGGTTCCTATTTTGGCGAGATTAGTATACTCAATATGGGCACAGCAGGTAAAGAACTTGGTAAATATCCCGTTTTAGTGCGACAGGCGGAACAATAACGATAACGTAACTACAACAAATCAACCAAAAAACCAAACTCCAACTCTCAGATAAAATACTCCAATAAATACTCCCAAAATACTCCCCCAAACGTAGTGTTCATCAGCACAAAACAGACACAACCACAGCCACAGACACGCCTCTTTATGTCTCACAAATATATATCTAAATAATATACAGATCTATGTGTGGAATGTACTTGTCTAAGTGTTAGCCCTGCCAGAGATACGAGTAATTATTTACACAACTAGCAACAACATTTCCCCCCCTGCAGCACCTGTCATCCCCTAGAAGCAGCACTTTAAAGCATTTCCTTGAATCCTGTGTCTGTTCTGTGTTTCAAAAATAGCTTTTAATTTGTTTTTATTTGTTCGTAAATTGTGTGCATATTTTTTGTTAACTCTTCTTCTTTTTTTGTTGGTTTTGTTTTAAGCCAAAAAGTATATTACGGATGTCTGGCTCACACACACACACACACCCGGATGCACAGCACACACTCACAGTGGTTGCAAAATTAATGAATGTCAAATGCAATTATTGCACCTGCATGCGCTCACACGTGAATATTTTTATTTTTAGTTTCTTCAACGTTTTTTAACTCGTAAATATGAGCCATGAAAATGGCCGCAGCAATTGCGGTTTGTTGATGCACAAAAAACCAATTTTGCTGAACTTAATGCCGCTTTAATTTTGATGTACAATGCAATTGTCGGGGCCGGCAGCTGGCACACTGAAGTGTGAACACACAAATGGCTGCGGGGTAGAGCAAAGGTGACTGCTACCCCCCTCCCCACACATTGTCATAATTAACAATGGTACGTGTGTGTGTGTGTGTGTGTGTGTGTGTGCGTTATGCAACTGCCACTGCCACTGCAAGTGGAAGATATCTTTTGCATACTTGAAGCCGTCACAAAAGTCAGAGCTGCTTCCCTGCCAAACTAATTGAGTTTCGGCTCTCTCTCTCCGAGCTGTTGGCAACCTAATTCCTCAGACAAAAGTTAAACTTGCCCCGGAAAGTTTGCAACTGCTGACACAGTTCCTTCACTCCCCCCTCCTCTTGACACACACACCTGCAGCAACTAGAGACTACAAATCGAATTGTTGAAGGTTCTTTGTGTTTCTGCATGATTTAAGCACTATTTGGGGCGCCCAATCAAGCGTCGTCACATCACAGTTCGGGGGAACATTTGCCTTGAGGGTTAAATATTAAACTTGAATTTCATTTCATACGCTAGCTAGTTCCCTCCATTACCATCTCCAGCCCATATTTATGTCTCTATCTCTGTCTCTATATGTGGCATAAGTCTCTCTCTGTCTCTCCCTCTCTCTGATTGTCTTCTGAGTCCATGTTGATGTTGTTGTATTGCTTTGCCTGGCCGTAATTTAAACGTTTTTCTCCACACGTACTTGCATTTGAGATTTTGTGTAATTGAAATTAAGTATACGACCCCATTGACACCAGCAAATAAATTCACAAACTCGATTCTGCTTGTGCTGGGCAGTGCAAATGGGGTACGGGCATTGGGGGAGCGTGGATACACACACATCTACCCTTCGATTTTAATCAAAACAAACTCCATAGATCAAATATTGCCTGCCTCTCCCCCAAAACTGCCCATCCCCAGCCACTCCAGCTCCATGTGGCATGCAATTTTAATGTCTTGCTGCCTGCCAGCAGGCAGAATCGAACGACAGACACACACTGACAGCGCGTCGTGGAAATTCTACGCTTGCAAAGACCATTAAACTTTTCCCTCTCTCTCTGCGTTGGCAAACATTTGCCTTTGCCAACTCCCCCGATTAAAAAACCAAACGAAAAAACAGGCAACAGACGCACAGCCAGCGTACGGTCGGTGGGCTACAGCGACCTGTTCGTGCTGAGCAAGAAGGACATGTGGGACGTGCTGAAGGAGTATCCGGCGGCGCGTGTGCGTCTGGAGTCGATAGCCGTCAAGCGCTTGGAGAAATACAAGAAGGCGCCACTAGAGAAAGGTAGGCCGGGCCACTTACTCGTCCACCCACTTATTTACCCTCATCCCAGGGCTCTCTGCCTCAACCATTCCCCATTCCCCAATCCCCAATCCCATACACCCCGAACAAACACCACTCGAAAATTCAAAGATGCGAATACGATTGCCCCCAGAAAATAACACGATTCGATTGTTTTTGCCTCTCCGTTCCGTCTTTCCTTTCCGTTTGCATTTCGTTTTCGCTTGCGTTTCCTTCCGCTTGCTGGCTGAACATTTCGGTTATAAAAACACAGTCAAATACTTTAATGTAGTTGCCATGGGCCGGTGCCAGTCGACGCCCGGTCTGGTCGAGAGCTGTGGCCGCACCTCGCTCGAGGACATGTGGCTGCCACCAGCACCAGTACCCTTATCCTCGCTGCTGCAACATCATCTGACACATCAGCAGCAGCAGCAGCAGCATCATCATCAGCAGCAGCAGCAGCACCAGCAGCCGCCGTTACATCAGCAGCAGCAGCAGCAGCAGCAGCATGGGTATAGGTGAGCCTCTCCCACATCCTCCCACTCTTACTTTCACTTATTTTCTCCCTTCCCCCCCAAAGCCCGCGCAGCTACGCGGACCGTCTGGTGCGTGCCACGGACTCACCCAGATCGGTCAGCCCCAGTGCCCACGGGTCCGAGGAGCGTCCGCGCAGTCGGGCCGCCTCACATCACTCGATACGACCCCAGTCGCAGCCCAGCCACACGGGTAAGGCGATGAAGTCACGACGCGGCATAAGCCTGCATAAGTCATCATCAATCTGTGCCGAATCGTCCACAGGTCACATCTGCGACTCGAGCTCGCAGCTGGAGTGCTATGGCGCGGGCGTGGGAGCTGCTGGTGGAGGCACAACGCCGCTACTGGGCTCCCACGAGGTGCTCGAGGACGAGATCAAGCGACTGAGGGAACGACTGCATACGGTGGAGTCGGAGAACCAGGCGCTGAACACGAAACTCTCGCAACAGCAGTGGGATCTGGAGAATCGACTGGCCGAGATCGAGATGCAGATCTGCGGCGTGTCGTCCACGTCCAGCGTGGATCCGGAGAACGAGACGGAGGAGCTGGAACGGAATCGAGAGAGTATCATATAACACGGGAGCGCGCTGCCCCATCAGCCGATCGGTATGGTGTACATATCATGCAACTCATGACTCCTCCTCCACGACCATCATCGATCATTCGACAACCGCAGAAAACATCAATCAGAACAGCAAACTGGCGAGGAGTGAGCGGAGCAGAATGGCTGTGAGAATCGCCATCATTCCTCATACAGCATTAGTCTCTCTCTCTCTCTCTCTCTATTCCCTCTCTGTCTATCTGTTGTGTGTGTGTGTTTCGCCCTCACTCTCTTCGTGTTTCTGTATCTATGAAGAATTGTTTAACTAACCAGAAAACCCCCCAAACCATAACCAGGAGCAGCAGCAGCCACGCAGCAGGAGCCCCAGGAGCCCCAGGAGCCAGCCAGGCTGGAAGTTGGGACACAGACCCACAACAAGTGCAGCTCTTTATAGGATAGCGGCCATACATCACCCAAGATGTTCAATTAAACTCTTTTACGAAGGAAGCGACAACTCACAACACCAACAAAATAAATGGCACTGCCTCAAACAAAAACCAAACACCACAGAAGGACGATGCCGAGTGTACATACGAGGGAAGTGGAGTTGCCACAAAAAGAGATCAAACGTAGTCTAAGAAAACAAACCCAAAGAGGAGAGATCTGCAGATCGTATTGTAATTTAAGATATCGGAAAAGCTTTACTAGACATTCCGAAAATAGCTTTTCGCAGCCCCATAACTCGTTGCCCCAAAACTTACACTTACACTTACACTTTTTCCATGCTAAAAACCAAACAGAAATATACTCGTATTGAGATTTATACAAATATAGAAGACATCATTAGGCCTAGACTTTTCGCCTCTTTTTAAAGGATAAACTAGACAAACCGAAACGGGTACCGCAGCTCCTCCCATTGTAAATACTTTTGCTCCAGGGCTTAACTAGATTTATTATCGCTAGATGGGAGACCTAAGAGTAGATCATCTAACAATTAACTCAAAGATTACTTTAACTCGTGAGTGTAAACCAAATGGAATAACTCTGAATCTAATATATACCGTAGATAACTCTATTGTAATATTTGCTAATTGTAATTCATAAAAGAAACAGAAGAAAACTATAAACTAACTAGATGTGTATATGGGAAACGATTTACTTTATAATTGAAAATAATGCATAAACCATTTATGGAGATAACTAAGTGAATATTTCAAAAATATTTGTACTATTGGAAAAGAACTGCCAGAGCAAAACACCACACACCAAAAGAAAACACAAACAAAGACAAAAGCAAAAGCAAAAGCAAAAGAGAGGCAATATATAGCTAAAAACTACCAAGAACCCAAAACCAAAACCAAAACCAAAAACCCCTAAAGAACGTCTCTTAGCCAGAATCAATAAGTGAAGCTAGTATAAACGAGTAAAACACTTTTAATGCAATACTAAATTGTACTACTATGTGGGTATATCTATGTAGCAGATAAGGAATTAAAAGTCTAAATGTATTACAAACTTAGTTAGTCGCCCCGAAGCCCACATCTTAAACCTAAAACCAAACCAAACTGAAAACCAATGCTGAAGATTGTAGTCGACACGAAAGATATTAGGATAGAGGAGCGAGAAGGTGGTCGAGAGTGAGCGATGGGGAGGGTTCTGTAGGTGGAACGCAGAACGCAGAACGCAGTACAGTCATCCCCATAATATGGGGGCTGCGAGGAAGCGAGTTAGTTTAGCTGTAACTCTTAGCTATACTTAGTTATACCATTAGACGTGTACCAGAGCAGACCAATGGGGAGATCCGGATCGGTTCTACGCGGACAACAGCCAGAGATGGTCTCAATAAGGAAATCTAATAAATAAATATACATTTAGCGATAGCTTGAATAAGATTCTTAACTTTAGTGAGTGAGCTACAGATGCGTTTGAGTATCTGGTAAAAGGGGAACGGGAATGGGAAGTGGAAGCTGAACTATCGGTAGCTGAAACGGAAACTCATTTCATTCTGACCATGGGATGATAGTTGAAACTCGAAAAGTTTTGTTAAGGTTCCGCTCCTTAGATTTTTGTCCATGATGTAAACTTAATTTCGAACTACATACGCGTAAATTCCTTTTTGCATATTTGATTGTCAACCTAATTACATTTCGGAATATCAAAATAATGGATTAATAATTATAATTAATAATTAAAACAATAAACATCAAATGGGGTTTCATCAAAGACGAAAACATACACACACCAGTCCGATGGATGGAGTTAGACCAGTTAGAGGCCAGAGCAGCAGCAGCGGGAGTTTGAGATTCTTTAGTTAGCCCACAAATGAATGTTGAATAATGTAATTGAATTGGGACTTTGATGGCTTATCAGCACGCTTATCGCAGGAGGCCCTGTCACGTTTGTTAGATTTATCGATCCCATTGATTTCTTCGCAGTTTCTGTTAGAGCGCATTAAACATAAACATAAACGTGCGTATATACCATAAACTATATACATACATATCTATTTGTTGTTGGGAGTACTCGTGTAATACAAGGAACTACATCGATTTGGTTGTGTTGTTGATGCAAAGTGTGGTGGGGGCGTGCAGAGAGGGCTTGTGTAATGACAATTTTTTAACTTAATTTTATGCATTGAGATCTATGAATGAAAGAACGGAGAGCAGTAGGAAGAACATTTAAAGCTTTATTTGTACTATAAATTAATTAATTAATTTATAAGAT
Source organism: Drosophila subobscura (assembly GCF_008121235.1). Taxonomy (NCBI): domain Eukaryota; kingdom Metazoa; phylum Arthropoda; class Insecta; order Diptera; family Drosophilidae; genus Drosophila; species Drosophila subobscura. Next base: position 18,995,300 of record NC_048531.1, on the reverse strand, counting down.
TAAACAATAAATTAACTCAGCATTGACTCCATAGCCAAACAAGAGAAGCAAAGAATTGGGTTGAAAGTAATCCTCGAATCGATCCCCAAAAGCGATCGTCACAGATCGGCTCGAATCAGTTCAGTTTAGAGACAGAAATGGCCCCGATTTGCAGCAGGTAAATTGAGCTTATCGTGTGAGCATTTCAAAGCCGTTTACATTTGCTGAACCACTCTCTGAGATCTGAAAAGGGTAAAATGAAAAAATATAAAACAAAAACTAAAATACAAATAAAATCAAAACAAAACAAAAAACATTCTTAAGATATGAACAAACTTGTTGTGTATTTTCTATGGTGCGGGGAATCTATCCAACGATCGATTGGGGCTGCGTGTCGTAATCAATGAGATCTGAGAAAGAGCCGCAAAATTGTTCAATTACAACAGTGGAAACGTGGAAACCACACACTCATCGCATTGCGCTGCCGTTGCGACGCCTGCAATTAACGAGCTGCTTGAGTAGTCGGAAGAGTCCATTAAACGGCTCGAGAACGAACCTCGAAATACCTGGACAGACGGCACCCGAAAGCCGAACCCAAACTCGAACCCGAACCACGCTGAGCGAATCGAGAAATGAGAATTGAGAGCCCAAAACAAAAGTGCTAACAAAGCTGGCAAGCAAAACAAGACAAGATCGGGCACGAAACGATGACGTAGCGAGGTTCGTTCCATTGCAGCTTCGAGCACCGAATTCCCGCTTCCACTGGAAGGCTGAAAAGCTCGCGACTGGAAGCGCAGTCAGTGGATCTTGAAGCTAGCGGCTGGAGCGCTGGAGCTGCCAATTTTTAGTCATTGTGAGCCACTCGTGCGCGCTGGACGTGTTTTCAAATTTGATCGCTAACCTCCCCGCGCGTTTCCTCCCCCCGCACACACCCACAACGAATCGAAGTGTAAGCAACAAGTGCCAAAAGGGAGACAAAAACCCAACAAGATCCGAGACACTATCCATATGTACATGCATACATACGTACATAATATGTACATGTATACTGTACTGTCTGTGTGTGTGTGTGTGTGTATGTAATGGAATGCGCATATTTGTGCCGTCTTCCCCTCCCCTCTGACTTTTTAATAACTTTTGATCGCACAGTGCCGCGTCACTCTCCCCCGACCCCCTCCCCTGCCCTGCCTGCCGCGCTGTCTAACGTTCATCTTAACTACATTTTTTTATGGATCTTCATGTGTCTCGCTCTTTGCTTTGTGTTTAATTTTTAATTCTTTTTTTTCGTTCGCTTATTCCGCTTTGACTTTGTTGTTCCGTTCGCTCCGAGCGAGAGAGACCATTCCGAGGGGTGCCCTGCCGTGTGGCGTGGCGGACTTGAGTGTTCTAATTTTGAGCTGCTGCTTAAATTAGAGGCTGATACTCGTATTCGTATTCGCATTCGCATTCGTATCTTTTTCGGTGTGGAATTTGTGCTAAACACGTGAATGGCTCGGAGTGGAGCAACGGCGGCTGGAGCATGGCGTGCGAATCGGCCAAAAACTAGCCCACAATCGCGTACTCATAAATACTAAAAGTCGCCGGCGGGGGGCGTGGGGTCTCGTGGTCCAACGGAATTATACAGATAGCTGGACGGGCTGGGCTGGGCCTAGCCCATTGCATAATAAGGCGAATGCGCGGAGAAGCGAAAACAAAAACCGAAAGCGAATCTGAATCTGAGTCTGAGTCTAAGTCTGGCTCTGGCTACAAGTCTTGAGTCTTGCCGCGGAATCTGAATCTGGTTTTCCGCTGTTCGATTGGTTTTCTCTCAAGTTTTGGCTGGCACGAGCGGAAGACCGACTCTCTGGCAACCTTTTCAGGCTCTTAAGCGAATAAACGTAGCAAAAGTAATGAGCAAAAATTAAAAAACAATAGAACGCAGACACCCAGAATGTGGGCACAGACACAGGCAGGCAGGCAAGGCTTGGCTGCGCTTTGGCGACGCCTAACGGCATTAATCAAATGACTGAAGACACAAACTTGGCCAAGACCCAAACCGTGCATCGCTTGGAGGGTTTTCTATATGTACATATGTATGTATGATGAACAGCTAGCCATAAATGTTGCCAAAAGCCAACGCTCGTTCCATGGAATCATGCCCTAATGAGACACCATTTACTGCAAAGGCGTGGCCCCCCTCCCCAACCCCAGCCATTTGGCATGTGTTTGGGCCAACAGGAAGCAGACTTAGGCAGCAGAGAAAAACAAAAAGATCTAACAGAATTACATTCCGTTCTCTAGGCATGGAAAACTCAATTCCAGAATGTCTAAGCATAGCTCTTGGCTGATCCATTCATCATCGTAATTATGGTTCTGGCTGGTCTCTGATATTTCAAACTTAATGACGTTGTCGTAGAATATTTACCAAAAAATATATTCCCACAGCAGCAGCATTTCTTAACTGAGTTGTAGCTCTCAAAATCCCCCAGCAAGTCATTCACAAATCAATGACCAGTTGGTGTTGCTGTTGGTTGGCTGTTGGCTGTTGGCTTTTGGCAAAAATCAAACTTGAGATCGCACCCACGTCTAGAACGAGGCGTTGAACCACGACATGTGGGTGGCTGTGGCTGCCAGATGACAACGACAACAACGACAGATTTGTGTAGGGGTTTCGGCAAGGCACAAGCAACAACAACAACATATGAAATATTTATTCGGACAGCAAGCAAATCGAAAAGTGTACAAAATACCAGCAGACACCTACGTGCGCAGCTCATTCTATGATATACCTCGAATAAAGATATATTTGTACTGTTTATAGATTTGGCAATGCAACACTCTGACGCTGACGCTATATCGTTGAATGTTTGGGCATTACGTAATGCCCTAAACTAGGTGTGTTGCCGCCTGGCTGGCCCTCTTCTACCCATTTTAGTCACGACAAAACGATGTTAACACTTTTCCTTGTTTGTTTGCTGTCCCTCTCAAGTGGGGATGGCAGGGGAGTAGATCGGAGGGAAGCGAAGTTGACCAACTGTGTAAATAGCCAAACAAAGGCAGGCGGTCAGTGCGTCAGCGACATTCCCATTTTCATTCCCATTCCCATGACCTTGTCCGAGCTGAATATAGAACACGAGAGTGAGGTGGAGTCGAGTCGAGTGCTTCGGGCTGCAACTAATTAGGTTCATTGCCAATGCCAAGTGTCAGTGCTCGTGGATGACATCAGAGTGATCGGGGGATCACTCATAAGTCGGAGTCCCAGGCTGCTCGCTCGTTAATTTATGCAATTCAGGCAACGCAATTACGTACTCTCCGGGCCAGTGTCACGTAAAGGCGAACTCATCCGAGATTCGAGTGTGAGATGAGTGAGAGTGATGTCATCTGGGGATGGGGGTTAACAGTTTGATTTGTTTGCCAGTCAATAAATAGTATTTGGAAATCTGCATAAAGCCACGGACTCAGAACTGGTGTTTGGACATGTATATCATAGCGCGGCTTTGGCTGTGGTTATGGCCATTTGAGTGCTAACCGGATTTCCTACAATTAAGTCTGCCAGACGCAGTTTGACGCCTCGTTGTCTTTCGGCCAAGAATGCAGAAATCCAAACAGAAATCTCTCGTGTGGGAGGGGAGCCAAAGCAACTTTCAGTTTGCGCAAATTGTTAGGGTAAAAGTGCGACAAGTGAAAACAGGCAAACAATTGGCAATTGATTGTGGCAGATTTCATTACTAGCCGCCACTTTTATTGTTAATAATATTAACAGCAGCGACAGCAGTGGCAGCGGCTGCTCCCACGTTTACACTGAGCAAACCTTGGCGGCCTTCTGGACTGGCTTTTGTGAAAGATTTTACCTGTACAGGCACATGGGGCTGGCACTCTGCCCACCAGCGGATTGTCTGTTTGTGTATTGCGGCGAAATTCCAAACTAAGTGATTTCTGTTATTTTTCAGACTCTTTTTTGTATGTTTTTTGTGGTGTTGTACTCTCGTACTCGCACTCGCAGTCGCAGTCGGAGTATTCAATTTTCCTTTTCGCTCGCTTCGTTTTGGAGCGCTTCGAGCTTGGAGCTGACGAAACCAGTTTTGCTTTATAGCCAGATTCAGATTCAGATTCAGAGATATTCGCACATGAGCCCACAACATTTTTCGACTCTCTTCGCTCTCGTTGGAGCTTTGAGCTTTGCATGACGTCATGGTTTGTTTTGGCCAGGCCAGAGAGCCAGCTCCGAGCGCTCCGATCAGTTCCCATTGCGCCACGAACGTGTGCAAACGAAACTGAAACTTACTTGTTGTCGAGTCGCGTCTAATCAATAAATATTCATTCATATTTCATCGTTTAGTGCACAGATCATAGCTCATAGCTCCTATGCATGGAAAGAAAAAGTGAAGTGCGATAGTGCGAGAGAAGAGCGAGAGAAGATGGACGTCAAAGACATAAAGGGCGCCAAGGTGACGCACGCGGGTCTGCTGAAGCACAACAACGATGGCAGCACCGAGACGCAGAAGATCACCCACGCGGGATTGGTGGCCCGCAGCCCCGAGGGCACCGCCGCCAAGGGCATGAATATCCGCGGCAACGAGGACCTATGGGTGGAGATCCAGGCGAACACTTTCCGCAATTGGGTCAACGAGCACTTGCGCGAGACGGGAATGCAGGTGAGTTCCGTCAGTCGGTCAGTGTCTGGTTATGCAACACTTTCTGCCTTTCTGGCTGATCGATCAAGCGAGCAAAAACAATTACCAATTCAATGGAGCTAGTTGGAGGGGGATAGTTAGGTATGTAGAACTATCGCATGGCTGCCGGAGCAGGGCCTGGGAAATGCTGATCGCTGATCGCTGATCGCTGATGGCGTATCGATGATCGCCGATCAAGCTGAAAGTGAATTCAGACTTGTGTAAGTCGAGACTCCGCGGCCACGCTTGGGCAGGTGACAAAGCGTCAATCCGAATTATCAACTGGAGCTCTGAGCTCTTCCGTAAGTCGCCTTAAATGGCCAGACTCATAAAACTTAGCTCAGCCCGCACGCCCACGCTGGCGAGCGACTTCAATGGAGAGGGGAGCTGTGAGCCTGAGCTATGAGCTGTGAGCGATTACAATTATAATAATTCCAAGTGTACACGGACCACAATGCATTGCATTTGTCAATTATATGACTGCTGGCAGTCAGTCCGCCAGTTCGAATGATTTTCTCACACGCCAAGCTACGCACAAACAACAACAACCCCAACTCGAGCCGACCATATTTGGGGGCCTGAATGCCAAGGCCAAGACGCATCAATGTATTCCCCATTACCAGTTACACAAAAACAAGCTACAAGCTTTAGCTTTTGTCCGAGATTGAATTTTCGAGTTTCTCGCATAATTTGTTGGCCAAAATAAATACGAGATGCGCAAGGCAAGGCTGAAGACCCCAAGCAGTATTCGGAGTGTAAACAGCGCTAATTGAGAGCTGGCAACGCGGGACTATGCCCGGTCTATTCGGGTCACCCGGCCAAATGGAGAGTGCCGACAGAGCATTTATTTGTAGCAAACACCAAACACCACTCCACCTTCAACCTTCCATCAGTGCGAGTATATTCTGGTGCGAGTTTATGACAAATGAAATTGCAATCAACTTTGTATGACATGTGCATAAAAAGCAAACAAGAGGCGCTGCCCACAGACTTTGCATAGAGAACAGGGAATAGGGGTAAGGGTAAGAGGCGCATCTTCAAAATTTAAAGTAAATTCCGAGAGAACAGCAGCACCTCAGCTTGTTGGAGAGCTGCGCACAATGCCTGGCGGTTGAGCTCTGTGCAAGATTTTTATGGCATCCAATGAATATTTTCCGTGGCACAAACAAACGGCAACAGACACGCGATTGTCTTCGTCTTCGTCTTGGGTTGGGTTGGGCTTGGGTTCTCCGCCTGTGGGGCTGAATGCTGACAGTGAGCAGATAAAAAGCTTTATGTCAAATGCTTAAAATCGCTCACAATTGGCTGCACCGGGCGCCGGAGCATACGGAGAAAGCCTGTCTCTGGTGCCGAGTAGATTGTAGCAGCATGAGGAGTGTGTGTTCCCATGCCCGTGCTTGGGCGGTTCACCTTGTAAAGTGGGCCACGAGTCGTGTGTATATGTTGTAGCTGATTGCTCATTAGGCAGGGTGAGGCGAACAGAGGCACACGGGAGGGCGTCACACACAGAGCTAATGAGCGTGGAAACTCTTTACCGTTTCTCCTTTTCTCAGGTCCACGACTGGGCAACGGACTTTTGCGATGGCACCTGCCTGTGCGCCCTCGTGGAGGGACTGCAAACGCGACCGCTGAAACCCTCCTGGAACCGGCGGCCTGCCAACCAGCATCACTATCTGGAGAATGCCACCACGGCCTTGAAGTCGATCGAGGCGGACCACATCAAGCTGGTGAACATCGGCAATGTGGACATCATCAATGGGAACGTGAAGCTGATTCTCGGCCTGATCTGGTCGCTGATTGTGCGCTACCAGATCGGACGCAGCAAGTTCCCGCCCCGCAAGCTGATGCTGGCCTGGCTCCAGGCAGCACTGCCAGACTGCAAGATCACCAACCTGACGACCGACTGGAACAGCGGCGTCAATCTGGCCGCGCTGCTGGACTACTGCCAGCCGGGCCTTTTCCCGCACTGGCGCAGCCTCGATCCTAGTCAGAGTGTGCGAAACTGCACCAATGCCATGAACCTGGCGCAGCGCGAGTTCAATGTGCCCAAGGTCCTCGAGCCGGAGTACCTGGCCTCGCCCTGGCTGGACGAGCTGTCGGGCATGACCTACCTCTCGTACTTCATGAAGCCCGGCGGACCTGGCTACAACGCCACCATGCGCTGGGTAAACACGCAGGTCAAAGATCCAGTCAAGAATTTCACGGTGAGTTGTGCGATACTATCGCAAGGCTGCCGCTTTACAGTACTGCCCGCTGCAAGCCTTTACAACACTGCATCTGGCTTCTTGTTGTTAATTGCATTTTAATTGGAATCTTCACTCATTTCGCCGCACAGACGGACTGGAATGATGGACGCGTCATGTGCGAAATCATCAAGGGTCTGGGTGGGTCGGCGCCAGCGCCGGAGAAGCTCAGCACGGATCCCTTTCACTACGAAAACAACATACGCAAGGCGGTGGATGCCGGGGCCAAGCTGGGCGTGCAGCCCATTCTCACAGCCAAGGACATGGCCACCCCGGAAGTGGAGCATCTGGGCATCATGGCATACGCGGCCAATCTGCAGTGGGTGCCCCCACGTCCGCCACTCTCCGACCTGGTCAACGTTTATTTGGAGAGCACATCCGGACGCGTGGGCGAGCCGGTGAGTCATGCATAAAAGGGAATGGAATGGCGTTCGTTAATGCTTAATGCTTAATGCTTGTTTCACACGCAGACGCATTTCCGCATCGATGTAATGTCGCGGGACATCAGCCTGAGCTCGGTGCGCTGCCATGTGGTGCCGCCTTCCGGCCAGCCGGGTCAGCCCGTGCGCCTGAATGCCCATGGCGAAGGAGTCTACGTGCCGGAACGTTACGGCATGCACGAAATTGTGGTGGAGATTGGCGAGGACAGCCTGGGGGGCCACTTCTTCCGCGTTCTGCCCCGCCAGCTGCAGGTGGCGCCACCCGGCATGGCACCCTGTGCCCTGGGCAGCCTCGTGGAAGTGCTGGTCAACGCCACGGGCGCACCCAAGACGGAGGATATTCTCGTCACAGCCGTCTCCCCCACTGGCATCTCCCACAACTGTCCGCTGAAGAAGATCGACGAGGGACACAGTGCCATATTCAAGCCGGACGAGGCTGGCATCTGGGAGATAGCCATCACCTACCAGGGCAGGCACATCCAGGGCGGACCCTTCACCTGCGCCGTCTTCGATGCCTCCGGCGTGTCCGTGCACGGCCTCGATGGCGCCATGCCACTGCGTGCCCACACCTTCGAGGTGGATGCTCGCGGTGTGGGTGTCTCCGGAGAGCTTCACGTGGACATTGTCCACGACAAGCACTCGCTGGTGTGCTCCGTGGAGAAGATCGTCGAGAACAAGTACCGAGTGACCTTTATGCCGCGCCAGAACGGCAAGTACCGCGTCTATATCTACTTCAATGGCTACGATGTCAAGGGTTCGCCCTTCATGTGAGTATCTGATGGATGCAAAAGGGTTTTTGAATGATTTGCTAACCTTTTTTGTGCTTGCAGCATGCGCGTGGGCACCAAGGGACGTTCGGGCAAGACGCGCAGCAGCCCACTGCATGAGAGCAAACATCGCTCGGAGAGTCCTTCGATGCATTTCATTTCGACGACAAACGCACGGCACAACGACTACCGCAACGCCTCGCTGTCGCGCCACAATGCGGCAGAGCGCACCAACAGCTACTCGCCGCAGTACTCGCCCAAGCTGGACACGACCGACTACCACAGCTCCAGCTCCAGGTACTATAAGCGGGAGAGCGAGGTGAGTGAACGGGACGAGTAGAGTATGCATGCGGCACGGGCTCTGTGGCTAACGCTTCCCTGGCACACGTCATCGAAATTGAACGTTTTGGCTAACCCACGACTAACACTAAACCCTTGTCCCTCCCCGAACACACACACTGAACATTACATTCGACAGGAGAACCGCCACACATCCACTCCTCCGCCCGCGCCTCCGATCAGCGGCTCGCCGACGGTGAAGTACCTCAACTCCGCCGACCTGTACACGGAGAGTCCCACTGGCATGCGTCGCGACTCGAAGACCTCCAACAGCAGCTCCACCAAGAACGATTACTACTACGACAAGGAGAACGAGCTGTACAGCCAGCGGCGCGGTGCGGCCAAGCCCAAGCTGACGCCTCCGCGCGAAGAGCGCGAGAGCCAGAGCAGCAGCAGCAACAGCTACCAGCAGCAGCGGCACCAGCAGCTGACCAGCACAATGACCAGCTCGCTTAGTCCAATACCTAGTCCCACACTAAATGTAACTAAATTTTGTTTGTTTCAAAGTCCCCAATCCAAAATCCAAATCCGTAAACCGGGAAAATGTCTCTTGCCAGCTGTGTGTGAAGTCTCCCCGCTTAGAACTTCCACTTATCTGTTTGTTCTGCTCTCTCCTCCCACAGACACGGTCCAGCGAGATGCACACCCACAGTCCGCTGACCATCAAGACATCGAATCAGTTTGAGAGTTCCACGCGCAACCTGAGCGGCAGTCCCCGGCATGCCTCCGTTTCGCCTGTGCAGCGCTACTCCCCGAACAGCGCCTACATCACGACGGCCACCCATCGCATGGGCAGTCCAGTGACCAGCACTTTGAACAAGGTTAGTAGCACACCTCTTGGGTATACCTGAATGATCCTCTGACTTCTTTCCTGCTCCCCAGAATGGCTATGAGACAACGCGCACCGTGGAAAAGTCGAGCTCCTCGACCTACAAGTCATCCTCGAACTACGTGACGGACTCCAATGTGCGGGCGAGTCCCTCGCTGTATGGCACTGCTGAGCGACTGCGTCGCACGGGCTCCCCTGAGCCGCGCATCGATCACTCCTCCAACGTGAGGGTGTCCTCGATGAAGCCGGCATCGGCCAGGCGCGACAGCTGGGACGTGATCAACAAGACGAAGCACATGCTCTCGCACAATTCGCTCGAATCGCTGGCGAACATGACCGAGACGCAGCTGAACACGGAACTGCAATACAACCGCCCCGACCTGGACCACGAGACGCACCGCAATACGCAGTACAACAAATTCGCTCTACAAAAACAACAACAGCAGCAGCAGCAACAACAGCAACAGCAACAGTCGGACTACCGTCGAGACTCTCCGGACACCGCAGAACGCTATAAGTAAGTGGCGGCTGAAGAGATCCAGCTGGAATCCTTATTGATGTTCGTTCTATTGCAGACCCAGTGCCATCACAGTCAAGTCACACTCGAACAACACGTACACGGACAAGTCTGGCGGCTACACGAAGACCGTCAAGGAGTCCAGCGAGCATGTTGTGACCGAGAGCAACGGACACGGTCCCCTGCCTGCTCCCGGCTATGGCTACAGTTCGCTCTCTCGATTTCGACCCATAGACGGCAATGCAACGGGTGCTAGGGCCATACGAGTGCAAGACATACCAAATGGCTCCATTGGCCGACCCGTCGAGTTCGAGATTGACGGATCAAAGGCCGGCTCTGGCAACCTGGAGATCCTGGTCAATGGCGGGCGTGTCACCTCCTCGGTGCGCTCGCTGGGCGGACAACGATTCATTGCCAGCTTCACACCGCACGAGCATGGAACGCACACTGTGCAGATCACCTTCAATGGCGAAACAGTTCCAGGTGAGTTTATAATTTAAGTTCAGAGTCTGTGGGCGGATTGTCTATATTTGTGGTCATAATGATGGTCATATGCGGATGGATGAGTGATGGAAGCTGATCGGCGGAATGCGGAAGGGGAGGGCACAGCTTGAAAAAAGTAGCAATCAGAAATAACATTAAATGCGCAGCATAAAAGTATGCCCTGCACATTTCACAACACTAGAGTCATGTCGTGAGAGCATAAAAGCCTCTCTCTCCCTTGCTTACTCTCTTTGGAATCCGCTCTCGCTGCCCAGAGTTGCTCTCACGTGTGCTCACCTACCGTGATCTTTCGTTCGCTTTACGCTCTGCCGCGCTCAGCGAATGCTTGGCTGCTACCTGCCTGACGGGTTTCGGGCGGATGCTCAATGGCTGGCTAGCTGCTGGCTGCTGGCGCTCCGAACCAGAGTCGCGTTGGCAGTCACAGCTCGCGTTTGAAACGAATCTGACACGTCGGCGGCGCAGTTAACCACGATCGGATCGTATCGCATTGCAAACGGAACAAAACGCAACGCAAGTGAAGCTAAAATTGGCAAGAAACACACGGAAAAAGTGCCTAAGAAAAATGCGAAGAACTGTTTGTGTTAGGCTCAAAACAAAAACCGAAAAAACCGACAAAGAAACAACAGTTTGGCCGAGAGAAAAGAACAGAGTGGATACAGAATGTGTGTTGTGGAATGTGTAGCGAAACGAAAAGATTCCGTGTGAGATTTCTAAGCCAAAGAAATATGCTAATATCAAATGCGGACGTCTCCGCTGCCGCTGCCACTCCACTCTCTGTTTTTGGGGTCTCTCGTTTTGTGTGGGGCGAACGCTGCTGCCAGGGCGAACGAAAACCAGTTTAATGAACCTTTAAGCTCAGGCATTCCAGCACAGGCGGGGCACGGGACTGGCTGGCTCGCTGCCTGCCTGACTGTTTGCCTGTTTGCTTGCCTGCGTTTTGCCTAGACCAAATCAATAATGCGAAGAAAACTGTCTCCCCGAGTGCAATTTATCTGCGATGACAAAGGGGCAGCCATTTTGTTTCGCTCTTTGCCACAAGCAAGACTGCCACAGCCACAGCCACTGCCACTGCAACTGCAACTTAAGCTGCTGTCAAAGGCGCGCAGATACATTTTTTCGCTGTGCACTCGCACTCGTACTCGTATGTGGTTCAAGGCGCACTTGTTGCATGCCTCACTGGTGGTGGTGTGTAACTCGCTGCAGGCGGAAATCAAAGCCAAGCGCTAAGGGAAGTGCGGATGGAGCGGACGGAGCGGTGGGTTTCCTTTGGCTGCAGCTGAAACCCGTTGGGATAGGTTGTCAGTCAGGTATGCGGAGGAGGGCGCGACAGTGACAGGGTTCAGCGACAGGTATGCGCGAGAGATCCGAGCGATCCCTACGGAGATTGCAATTTCTTGGCCACGTCGGCCACTTTCCACCAACACGAATATACACATTTACATCTGTGTGTGTGTATTTATTTTCGTTTTCGTTTGGGTTTTGTTTCGTTTCGTTCCGTTTCTTTCTTTAGTTTTTTGTTTAACAATGAGCAGCCACACCCGTCTGTCTCTTGGCAGCTCTCCCCGGCTCCAATGGGACAGGCGGGCAGGCAGGCTTTTACCCCAGCGCTTATGGCCATTTCCGCTCCCTCGCGGCCCAACATATTGGCACACATTCCCACTTCCCGAGCTCAGCTCGACTCTTTGGGATTTTTATGAGCTTCAGCCAAAGTGAAACCTCGCTGGCAGCTGCCGCGAGTCGCGCATAATTTAATGACGAAAATTGTCGAAAACGCTGAAAGTACTCGTACATAAATACAACAGCAGAGAGCGGCATTAACTGGTTTTTGTTTTCGTCAACCTCTCTGGCAGCCCCGTAGCCCGATTAAAGTGATAAATATATTAAGAAACGAAAAATAAATAAACTTAAACAAATGAAATCGCGTCGCGGGTCGTGGAAAAACGCGATTAAAACGTGCGCCGAATCGGTGATCGTGCCGCGATGCCACTTTGTGCATCGTTCCGCAGATTCTTGAAACTGTTTTATATTTATTTGTTGTGTCTCTTGTTGAACTTCTGATTGCAGCGCCTAAAACATAAAAAGAACAACGCAGTGCAGTGCTCGTGTTTACCATAAATAAATAAAATAAAATAAAAATAATTCATTTACAACTCGCTGACATAATCGTTACACACACACAAAATTCATTTTCAACTCTTTCAAGTTCAGACGTGCCGCCCAACGCTTGTGATTTAATTTAACAAAAGAAAAAAGGTCTGCCGCACGCGTTCTACGACATCGACATCGAAATCGATTCCAATTCCCCGACACACACACAAACGACAATCTTGCACTGCCCAGTCCAGCCAGAATCCAGCACAAGAGAACCAGCCACAAAAACGTAAATCCTCTTTTGTAACATACGAAAAATATTTCAGTTTAACGGTCAGCCAGTATCAGGAGACAGCTGCAGGCCATCCTAACGGGCATCTCTATTGCTAGTCACGTAACCGCAGCGTCAGAGACAGAGACAGAGACAGAACCCCAATGCCTACATACAGACAGCTGCATATGTATATGCAGATTGAATAACCACGTTGGGAGCTACATAGCTAGGCTGCACTTGTTCTCTGGCCACTGGGAAGCCTCTGTCGATGCCACAACTCAGCGCAGCGATTAGCACTCGGTCCGGGAAACCGGCCAGCAGAGCGAGCGCACGGCCCCAGGAGTAGCCCAGCTGTGGGTTAGTCGGTTCTCAGATGCTCTTGCACTTGGCCAGCATGGGGAGAGAACTGGCGGAAAAGCAGCAGGCAGCAGGCAGCAGGCAGTGAGCCAGAGTCAAGTGAATCTAATTAACGAGCAGGCAAAACTCTTACTTGCTGTCAGCTACACTGAGAGAAGAGTCTAGCAGTCTCTCAATCACAGAGTGCACACAAATTCCCTGTTAGTTTAGTTTTTTTTTCGCTCAGTGTAGTTGCTGGCGGTCGGCTAACTGTAACTATTTTTGCATAGCACAACCAGCCAGCCAGCCAGCCAGCCATCCCCTTGGCCATGAATAGAGTTATGTGTATGCGATAACTGATTAATGATGGCCCCGATTGGCAGAACAGTAAAGCCAGCAGAACCATTCAGCCAAAGTGCTAGGCGCAAACAGAAGAGGAAGAGCAAGAAGGAAGGGGAGGAGGAGGAGGAGGAGGAGGAGGAGCGACACTCTGTTTTTTGCCGACACAATTTTCGGTTTCTTTTTGGTTGGGCAAACAGAAGTCGTAAAAGTTTTCCCAGGGATAGGACAGATGGATGGAGAGACAAAGTCCCAAGTTAAACGATTTGCGCAAGCCAATGGGTTGTGGAAGTCAAAGCGAGTTTGTGTTTTTTGTAGCTGCAAGTATGACAGACAGCAGCGCAACAGTTTGATTTTTTTTTTCCATCGAACTGACGCCTGGCCGTTGTGGCAATTTTCATGGAAAAGCCATAAAAAAGTGGCTGGCTGCAGCGGCAACGACTGCGAACGCTAAAAGGAAAAGTGCAACAATTGCAAAAAGAGAAATGGATGGAAAGTTGCTGCAAAACAAAAGTAAATTTGAACGCCCGGCAGCAGCAGCAAACAAAACAGAGACGGAGACAGAGGCAGAGGCAGAGACTCTGTGTCCGTCGAGTCCAATGAACATTCCGCTGCGAGATCTCGTGGGGCAGGCAGAGCACTCCTCTGCCACTGTGTCTGGCGTGGCCGTAAACAAACAAACATTTAACGAACCAATTGGCCATTGCCAATCTCTGCCGCGTCAATTGGGGCTCCTTCAACTATTTAATGAGGCATTTAGCTAGCCAGCCTGCAACGTTTCGAAACATTCCTAAACACTGAACTAGCTTTGGCAAATTATGTCGCTGCCTGCCACTGCCTGCTTGCCCCACTCGTAACACAGATACAGATACTCGAGCACAGATACGCACTTGTCGTTGGCAACGAGGCGGCACAGATGAAGATTGCGACAATTATAATGAGGAGGCAAGCGAGAAACAATGCAAAGTCGCAGCGGAAACCTTGCCAGCCAGCCAGCCCCAAGGTGTGCCGAGGGGCACTCCAGCAGTTGGCAGATTGTGATTTGCATTTTGCAGATTGCAGCAGCAGATTGCTGCCGCAGATTGCAGCTGATTACAGTAGTTAAATCTCCATCGAAACCATTCCAATCGACCGTCTTTGTGGGTCAAGTGCAGCACTGACCTTATTAGCTCTTTGAATTGACAATTTCCATCGTTTTTTATGGCAATTTCTTGTCTCTTTATGTTGCAGGTTCACCGTGGCACGCTGAAATCATGTCCTCACCCGGCCTAACCGCTCTGGGCGAATCCACACGCCTTGTGCCCGCCAATACGCCGGCGGTTTTTGAGATACTGCCGCCTCCTGGACAAAGCCTGAGCAAGGGCGAGTGCGTGGCAACAGTGCTGACCCCAAACAAGTCAAAGCTGAATGCCAGAGTCACCCATGAGGCGGCAAATGGTGCTGCACGCATCGAGTTCGTACCCACCGAGGTGGGCACGCACGTCATCGATGCGTCCATCAATGGCACAAAGATAGCTGGTGGCCCACTGATCGCCAAGGTCTACGACTCCAGCCTGATCCAAGTGACCGAAGTGAATGGCGGAGTGGTCGGCCAGCCGTGCCAGTTCCGCGTGGACGCGAGTGCCGCAGGCGAGGGACAGCTGGAGATATCCATCAACGAGGGCGAAGTCCCGAACCACGTCCAGGTTGTGGGCGGCGGTCGCTGCCTGGTCTCCTTCACCCCAGAGCAGGCCAAGTCCCACCTGATAGACATCAAGTTCAACGGCGAAACGGTGCGCGGCTGTCCCTTCGTCTGCGCCGTGGCGGACACCTCGCGCGTCCTCCTAAATCTCACCAATCTGGAGCTCATACCCGTCAACCGGCCCTCCTCCTTCCACATCACCGTCAGCGGAGGCGGCGCCGCCGAGCTGGCAGTCAGCGTGCGCGGTCCCCTCGGGGAGCTGCCCGTCCGAGTCACGGGCGATATCCATGCCGGATTTACGGCCGAATTTACGCCCACCAGCGTCGGCGGGCACTCGATAAATGTGGAGTACAATGGGTTCGCCGTGCAGGGCACACCCTTCCTGGCCAAGTCATACGACGCCAGCAAGGTGGTCGTGGGCAGCGTCTCGCGCGGCACCATGGGCCGACCCGTGCAGTTCACCGTCGATGCGGGCGATGCCGGTGAGGGTAACCTGGAGATAACAATCTCCGCCAAGGGACAGAATATACCCACGCAGGTGCATCCGCAAGGCAGTGCAAGGTAAGCAGAGAGCAGAATGGATTACCCCTGAATCGATTCTCATTTGATTTCTCTTCTTCGACAGATTCTCCGTTTCGTTTGTGCCGACCGAGTCGTGTGAGCACACGATTAATGTGTCCTTTAATAAAATGCCCGTGCCCGGGTGCCCCATAACGGTGGGCATCAGTGGGGGCGTGGCCGGGCCACAAGTGTCGCTCGGTGGCCCTGGACCCGTGCACCAGACCAATTCTTTTGTAATCAATCACAACGGCGGCCGTTTGGAAGACATTGAGGTCAATGTGGAAGGTATGTAAGACGGTGGGCCAGTAGCTGCTGCCACTCCCGTGAGGTCTCTCCCTCTCCTCTCCCCTCCCCTCCCCTCCATGTTGCACACACATTCATTGCCACCTGCCTGTGTATGTGTTTGCCGCATTCGGTTTTAGTTCTAGTCCTAAGATTCGTAATTTAATTGCTCGTTTGGCTAAATGTTTTCGCATTCGATTGGTTTCAATTTTGCATCTCAATGTACATCTCATGCAACTGTAATTGTAACTGTAACTGTAACTGTACATCCTGTATCTGTGTGTGTGTCTCGTATCTGTGGTATCTTTGTATCTTCGCATCTCACAAACTTTCACATACAAACAGCACATTTTCCAGCAGCACGCACATAGCCCTGACCCTCTCTCGATGCTCTCCCCTTGCCTCATTGTGCTGCACTTTGTATGAGCGGAAATTGTTGTGGAAAACTCTCATGCATGCCACCCACCTCCCACCTGTATTTTGCTGTGTTGTGGGTTAGCCAGTCGCCCATTTAGAGACTGAATTTATGAGTTGCTCGTATGTACATCCGCAGTAGCTACATATGTATTCCCCCCACCCGTTGCGTGTGTAATTATGCGACACATTTATCATTCGCTTAACCGTAGACCGTGCTCTTCCCTCTGGGACTGTCCGAGTTCGACAAGCAGCTTCTAGCAGATTCCCCCCCATTCAGCTGCTGCTTTACTTTAAATCTTAATTCTCCTTCTGTGTGTAATTTGATTCTCTCTCTCTCTCTCTGTGTGTGTCTCTGCTTTGTTTCCCTCTTTTTGTTGTTATAATTTTGCTCACTTTTATATTCTGTATTATATATTTCAGGACGGCGAAATCTTTTGTACTAGACTATTACATATATATACATTATATGGCATATACTTACCTTTATTATCTATACCAATACTGAGCTCCCTCCGAGCTCTCCCCCCTACCTAATATCCAATGTGTACATTCCGTTTTGGCAGGTGTATATATTGTGACCCATGACTTACACTCTTCCGCTAACAGTCCGACAAAAACCCCACACAAATAACACCCCAAAGAGTGTCGCTCTACCCACAACATACTTATTATGATTAACAATGAAAAATGATAAATATAATGGAGTATTTACTAATGTCCGATTGTATACTAATCCGTTCCTCCCTACTGATTACTGATACCGATTACTGATACCGATTATACTCTGTAGCATTACGCGGATCTAAATAATAATAAAAATCTGGTTGCAATCAAACGTAAGCCAAGACCCCTTTAGGTTGTGTGTCTCCATTCAGCAGGAATGACTCTTAGCTCCTCCAACGTGTACAGATTCGAGTGTGGGAATTACTGATTTATCTATCTACTTTATCTACTTTAAGTATCTACAGTCCATGCCATCTATCAGTCTCCTAACTAACCTTTTCTGGCACAATCTTTACACGACTAACTGCAACTCCAAGTGAATGACTCGAACACAAAACTAACCACAAAGCAGACCCATTTGAAAGTCTCCTCCACCTAATGCCAATTACTTACTAATCGAGTGAACATTTTTCCAAATTTTTCAATACCAAAACACTAACACAACAAACACACAACACATTCGACCGAAATCCAACCCAAATCGTTGCCCAATTTCAATCAAACAAAAAACAAAACAAAAACCAATCTCAAAACTCATTTCCGGCCGCGTCGCAAATTGCAAATCGAAACTAAAATAAACCAAAATCGATCAACTATCGATTAAACATTAATCAATACTAAAAAAATGAAAACAAAACCCAAAACACAAACGGAAAATCAGGACCTGCTGGCCAGTCGGTGCCTGCCCAAGTGCATCAGTCCGCTGAGGGCGTCTTCAAGGCGGAATTTGTGCCACGCGTCGTCGGCGAGCATCGTGTCAATGTGACGGTCAATGGATTGGCCACAGCTGGCAGTCCCTATGCAGCAAAGGTGAGTTCAGATCCCACCCCAAAATCTACATAAACTTAATGCAAATCTTTACTTCCTCCAGGTCTACGATGTCAGCGCCATCAAGGTGAAGAATGTGAGCAGTGGCACGGTGGGCAAGGCTGTCACCTTCCTCGTGGAAACCTCCCAAGCGGGACCCGGCAATCTGGAGGTGACTGTCAATGGCGGCCGAGTGCCGACTTCGGCTCAGGCCCAGGGCCAGCACACGTATGCCATCAGCTTCACGCCCCGCGAGGCCGAGAGCCACACCGTGGAGCTGCGCTTCAACAGCCAGGATGTGCCTGGCTCCCCGTTCACCTGTCGCGTGGCTGCCGCAGCTCGCATACAGTCCCCCGAGACCATGGACAAGGTGAGCGTTGGCAGACTCTTCGAGTTTGTTGTGGAATCGGACACCAAACCGACGGTGGAAGTGCTGGGACCCGCACGACGCAGTGTGCCCGTAAAGATCGATCCCCTGGGCTCCGCTGCCCTCGGCTACAATGTCAAGTTCGAGCCCATGGAGGTGGGCGATCACTCGGTGGAGGTGCGCCTGCCCGGCGGTGGCCATGTCGAGGGCAGTCCCTTTCTGCTGAAGGCCTACTCCGCAGAGAAAGTCATCGTCACGGACATCCGCGCTGGAGTGGTGAACAAGAGCGTCAGCTTTGGCATCAACGCCTCCCAGGCGGGCGCTGGCAATCTGGAGATCATCGTCGCCGTCAATGGCAAGAATGTGCCCAACTTTGTCCAGTCGGAGGGCAACGCGCGGTTCAAGGTGAACTTTAAGCCCACGGAGGCGGCTTCCCACTCGCTGTCGGTGCGCTTCAACGGACATCCCGTGCCAGGGTCGCCCTTCAGCTGCCACATTGCAGCCGCAGCCGCTTCGCCTTCGATGGGACTACCCCGGGCCATGGCCATGGGCGAGTGCCTCAAGCAGGCGGCCGTCAAGATGGACAACACCTTCGAGCTGGAGGGCTTCGAGGGCGTGGAGCCGCAGATCTTTGTCACCTCACCGTCGGGCGACAACGAGCACTGTCAGCTGAGCCAGCACGACGGCGGCAGCTACTCGGCCTCCTTCCGGCCCAGCACCGTGGGGCGTCACCTGATCAGCGTCACAGCGAACGATCAGCACATCAATGGCTCCCCGTTCAGCTGCAACGTCTTCGACGTCTCGCGTGTCAGCATCAGCGGTCTGGAGCAGCAGTACGGACCGGCCACCCTGGGCGTTCCTGTGACATTCAGCGTGGACGCAGCTGGGGCGGGAGAGGGCACCCTGGAGCTCGTGGTCTCCACCGACAGTAGCACGGTCAAGGCTGAGGTGGTGGCCTGTGCGCGCGGCCTGTACGACGTGACCTTTGTGCCGCAGAGCACGGAGCCGCATTACGTGAACATCACCTTCAACGAGGTGGCCGTCGACGGCAGTCCCTTCCGCGTGGACATCCAACAGCACACGCAGCACATACAGATCGGCAGCCTGGCGGCCATTGACTTCCCCGCCGACGATCAGATCGTGGAGATCATCTCGCCCGATGGCAAGTCCGTGCCGTACACCATCAACCGACAGACGGCGGAGTTCCGCACCCATGCGACGGGCAACTACACTTTGCGCTTCATCGATCGCGAGACGCGCCAGCACATTGGATCGCGCACCCTCTGCGCCTTTGATCCAATGCTCGTGAAGATCACCGAGGTGGGAGAGGCATTCTGCCATCGTCCGGCCAGCATTGGCGTCTCCCTGAACGAGGCGGGCCAAGGGGATCTCTCCGCGCTGGTCCGTTGCGGAGCCACCGAAGTGCCGCACACCATTCGCGGACCCAACAAGGCCGGCGTCTACGAGATTGTGTATCAGCCCACTCGCGTGGCTCCCCACAAGATCAGCATCCTCTTCAACGATGTGCCCATCTCGCTGAAGCCCCTGGAGATCAATGTGCTGCCAGCCAGCGCAGGGAAGGAGATCAGCGTCAGCGGCTTGGGTCTCTACCAAGCGAGAGTGGGCAAGACGACGTCCTTTGCCATTGACACAGTGAAGCGACCGGCGAGGGAGTTCGATGTGGTGGTGTCGGGGCCAGGAGGCCAGGCGCTGCCCGTCCGCTGTTACCAGACCAAGAACGGGCATCTGCAGGCGGAGTTCAGCATCAACAAGCCGGGACAATGTATCATAGGTAAGTGCTAAAGATAAATGATTGTGATCCCAACTAATCTTCCCCTTTGCAGAGGTTCTCCATCAATCGAAACCGCTGCCCGGCAGTCCCTTCACCTGCGAGTCCTTCGACAGCAGCAAGGTGAGCGTCCAGGGTGTCAGCAAGGAATCGCTGGCGCTGCACAGCCCCAACAGCTTCACCGTGCGCACGGACAATGCAGGCACAGCCGAGCTGGAGGCATTCGCCATCTCCCCGAGCAACCAGAGCCTGCCCGTGCTCATCAACGAGCAGTCGGAGGGCCTCTACAGCGTGGAGTTTGTGCCCTCGCAGCCGGGCAACTACAAGCTGACGCTGATGTACGGCGGAGAGACGATTCCCAGCTCACCGCTGACCTTCAGCGCCTCGGCCAGCGGAGTGCGGAACGATGCCCGAGCCGCTGGCCATGGCCTGGAGGTGTGCCATCGCAACAAGGAGGCCTCGTTCGTGGTCTACTGTCCCATTGCGCCGAATGTGCAGATCGAACGGCTGGACGAGTACGGGGAGCGCATTGAGCCGAAGATCAAGGCGCTGGGCAACAACGAGTGGCGCATCTCCTACGTCATCCTGTCCGTTGGCAAGTACGAGATTCGAGCCAGCTGTCCCAATCGCGGCAGCTTGCCCGGCTCGCCCTGGCACATCTGCTGCGTGGAGTCCAACAAGGTGACGCCCGTGGGCGGCTGGGGCACGCTGGTGGATCACGACGGGCGGCTGATTCTGCCCGCGCGCATCATTTTCGAGGTGGAGAACGCGGGACCGGGCAAGCTGGTCTGCAGCATCGACGGCATCGAGATACCAGTGGACAAGATGTCCGACGGCAAGATGTGCCTCAACATCACAGGCGAGAATCTGGCTGCTGGTGAGCACGATCTGGACCTCACCTGGAGCGGACTGACCATCACCCAGTGCCCGAGAAGCGCCTTTGTCACCGGCCAACAGGCGGCGGACAAGGTGCAGCTGATGGGCCGCGGACTGGCTGCCGCACAAGCCGGCGAGGCGGCTCACTTCACCATCGATGCTTCGAATGCGCCGGCTGGCAGACCGGAGGTGATCCTCTGCACCAGCCAGGAGAACACAGCGCTGCCCGTCAGCCTGGCGCAGCCCCGTCCCAGCGAGAACATTTGGCTGGCCTCGTACACGCCGCAAAAGTCCACCACGGGCACCCTCACGCTGTCCGTTAAGTGGAACGGACGACTGGTCAAGGGCTGTCCGCTCACAGTGGCCGTGGGCTCCTCCATGGACGCCTCCAAGGTGATTGCCTCCGGCGAGGGTCTGCGCCACGGCATTGTCGGCAAGGACATCAAGTCGTGGATCGACACGAGGCGCGCGGGTCCCGGCGAACTCACCGCCCACTGTGCCGGTGTCCGCAAGGTGGCCTACTGCGAGCTCTACGACCACGGCGATGCCACATTCACACTGAACATCAAGCCCCAAGAGCCGGGACGACATCTGCTGACCATCAAGTATGGCGGCCAGAATGTGCCCGGCTCTCCGTTTGCCCTGAAGGTGGCCGGAGCACCAGATGCCAGCAAGGTGAGTGCGGGAATTCAACATTTATTCTGTGTATGTGCTCATGGTTCTTCTTCCCCTCTGAAGGTGCGCGTGTACGGCCCAGGCATAGAGCACGGCGTGCTTGCCACATTCCAGTCCCGTTTCATCTGCGACACACGCGGCGCCGGCGCAGGACAACTGACGGTACGCGTGCGCGGACCCAAGGGCGCTTTCCGCGTGGAAATGCAACGCGAGAGCCAAAAGGATCGCACCATTCTGTGCAAGGTAGGAAGGAAATGAATGAAGTGTGAGCCTATAGCCTATGGCTTACACATATTTTATTTGTTTCCAGTACGATCCAACCGAACCTGGCGACTATCGTGTCGAGGTGAAGTGGGCGGGCGAGTTTGTGCCGGGCTCCCCGTTCCCCGTCATGATCTTCGACACTGAGGAGGAGCTACGAAGGTTCCTGCAGGGCATATGAGGCCGGCTCAATCATCACGTCATCGTCTTCCCCAGTGGCATCAGTCCGCTGCCACCGCTGCGCAATCAGCCCAGACGACGGGCCTCGACTTGTACTCCCCTGTAGCCACGAGACCCCACATTCCCGACACCCTTTGTAGTATATTCGATTAAGCTATAGCTAACCCACACAGACAGATAGACAGACAGATCGATGGATGGCTGATGTTGTACTAAACTTAATAGCTAACTTGACGAGGCGACTAACGAGCGTATCTAGGATAATCCCAAGGCAATGGATGAGCTAATCCTTTGACCTTTTTTATATATTTAATAGCGTTTTAGAGTGTGTCTTGTACAATGTAAAAACTGCAATTTGAATGGCTTAAATGTGTGTAGCGCTGTATGCAATACCGCACCCCACACAGTGTCCGTTGCTAACTCCGATTAAAAATACACAAAATATATTATTAAACAAATGAAGAGATGCCCTGCCGCCTGCTAGACTGCATCCCACTCCTCGGGCAGTGCAAATTCGTTGACAAACTCCTTGCGATATGTGCGCACAAATTCGATCAGATTCGCCTCCAGCCGCTTGCGCTGCGTCTCCTCCAAGCTCTTTCTATTTTCAGGTTTGTACAAATTGGTCGTCGTATCCATCATCAGTATGGCCAGCAGCGTGCGGCGGTTCTTCAGCTGCAGGTCTTGGAATCTTTCGTGCATCAGCAGCTCTGTCCAGGGCTGCTCGAAGTAGTCCAGGAAATTGTCTATCCAGCCGCTCTGCCAGCGATTTCGCATGTTATTCAGCAGCGCCACATGCCGCCCGCAAAAGTATTCGAGAAACAACAAACTTTTCTTCTGCAAAAGGGAGACACAAAGTTGAGTTTGAAGTGTTCCCAGATGGCCATCTTCACGCACCTTTTTTGTGACGCACACAATCTCCATGACAAACATTTTGTGGTTCACGCGAACGCGACAGAAATCTCCATCCTGATAGGTTGTCATGTTCTCCATGAACTCGTTCGTTATCTGGCCCATGAGCAGCGGCTGTGGGGAAACGATCTTCACCATCTGATAGTTCATGGGCAGGCGACTCGTGAACATGTTCGCCTTGGAGAAGCGCTGATGGGTCGATCCCCCTTGCATGTTGAGAATGAAGGCCAGCTGGAGGAGGGAGAACTCTGAGCTTATCTGTGGATCTGCCAGGAGGTTCTCACCTTCTCCGCACACTCTTGTGGATTGGTGTGCGTGTACTGGTAGTTGGGGCTGGGATCCATCGTGATGTACTGCCCAATGGCATAGATATTCGGATCATTCGTGCAGAAATCCGCATTGACAATGATCTTTCTGTTTTCGAGAGCAATGCCAGCGTCGAGGAGGACTGTAAAGAAGGAGGAATATGCATAAAGAAAGTAATCATCGATCTATAAGTACTTCTCTCAAATCCCGAGCACATGAAGCTCTCATCAAAGTTGATGAACATGTCGCAGTTCAGAGTGATGCACTTCCTGCTCGGAGTCAGCTGGAACTCTACGCTCTCGATGGTCGTGTGATTGGGGAAGTAGAGCAGTCGACTGTAGTTGGCGGATAAGTAAATTTCAATGCCCAGATCGGCCACCATCTCCAGGAGTATCAAGTCCAGCCCAGCATCCTCGCGGGGGTAGAGGATGTGCTCCGATACCTGCGGAATGTGCGGCTGCACGTAGGTGATGTCCCCCGCCTGGCAGCCATGGGTGACCAGAAAGTTGATGCACTCGAAGACGGGCATGCCGTAGCCGTAGACGATGATGGGAGTGCACAGATTGTCCCGATCGATCATGGTCTGCAGCTTGTGGTAGAGTATGATCTTGTCCAGGCGATAGTTGATCGCGGAATAGTTGTAGGGCATGGCGGCAGTGGGATCCTCGCCCCTCAGCCCATACCGAATGTCACTCAGCAGGAGCAACTTTTCGTAGTAAATGTTGCAGCTATCCGACAGGCGTAGAACCTTCTCAGTGCTGCAAAGGATTGAGGGGGAAAGATGAGCAGTTGATTCGGGACTTAACTCACCGATCGATGGCCACCAGATTGCCGGGCACAAACTGCACCCAGTGCCGCAGATCCATGCGGTGTGTGGCGTCCTTCACGAAGGGAATGCTCGAGCCGATGCTCACGTAGCAGTGCTTGCTGCCGTGGCAGTAGCTGCAGCTGAAGTCCGAGTCGTAAGCAGCCTCCACCACGCCGTGTGGCACAATCACCGTGATGTCCAGCAGCGGCAGGCAGTTGTAGCGCTTAAAGTTGGCAAAGCTGCGGGCAGAACTCAGTATCTTTGGCGAGGATAAGTTGCAGTTTGCACTCCTTACTCCTTGGTGTTCCAGCCGAAGATGATGTGCCGCAGAAAGGCGCGACAAATGTCCGAGAAGCCCACAATGACCAGCGGATGGGGTATGCCCATGTGCTTGCTGGGCAACAGATTGTGGCACACGACGTGGAGATGGGCGCTGAAGAAGTTGATCCTGGGAAAGTCCACGGTGTCGATCTGCCGCTTCAGTCCATCGTTGTCGTTTTGCGGAAACCAATTACGAGTCACCCTGCGCGGCTCCACGGGCATCATGTTGTACATCAGATCATTGGGCAATGAAACGCCCTAAGAAGAGAAGGGTAGATCTCAGCTAAGGAGGGGAAAGGAGGCACTGGGCAACCCACCATAAAGTGATGGAAATAGTAGAGCTCCCGATAGTTATCCTGCATGGCCACGGAGCGCACAATCGAATCACACCAAACCTGGAACAGAGGATGCAGCTTGAACATCACAATCTCACCGCGTCTGTGCGTCAAGTGGAACTCATCTCGGGGCAGATAGAACTTCCGGCTGAGTGCGTCATAGTCCGTAAAGGGTCTGCAGGAGGAGGAGCAAGAGACTCTCGTTGCAGCAGCACCTAGCGGCAGCTCCACTCACCGCAACACAATGAAACCCACAATGGTGCGAGACACGCTGTTGCCACAGTGCACCGTGTAGCAGGTGAACTCCGTCTCCTCGTTGTTGAAAATGTCCGCAAAGACTTGATCAATGAGCTGGCTGCCCTCCGGGGAGATCAGGTTGGACACGACCCAACTGATGCCGCTCTCCTGATCCCTCTCGGAATATGCGCTCTTCCTGGGAATGGTTGTTAGCCGCAACATGGACATGATCTCCTCCAGTTCACTCCGCTTCAGCTGAAATAGGTGCAGATCCCCGAAGAGAGTGCAGCGATGGGCCACATAGAGGCTGTCCGAGACAGAGCTATTGGGACGATGAGCAGTGCGCTGGAAGGAAAGGGAGATTAGAGGCCACAGGAGAGGGGAGAGAGGAGAGAGAGTTCTGCCACTCACCAAGAAGAATCGAATCAACTCTCGCTGACTCTTGGACAGCGTTGAAGTGGCTGGCACCCGAATCAGGCAGTGATCGAGCTCCGGGAAAGCGCTAAACATGGCCGAGAGAAAGAAGAAGGTGTACTCCAGCCTCACCCTGGGATTCAGATTGAACATCTTGAGCAGAAAGGCGCTGGAGGCACGCTTCAGGTACTCCACTGTGTTCCCTCCGTCTTCAAGTTCCTCGCCGCTGGGCAGATCGAAGGAGATCTCCAGCAGCTCGTGCACGGCCTTCACATAATGTTGGCCATGTCGTAGTTCTGAAAGTATTCCAAGTTGGAATGGAGTCAGAGTGGAGAGTGGAGAGTGGAGCATGCACAACTCACCGTCGTAGATGCACTCGAACTGTGAGGACATCAGCTGGCTGTGCCGCAGCTCAAACTCGTCCTGCGGCGGGGCATGCGGCAGCATTATGCTGGACATGGTCGTGACGCTGCCACCTCCATTTAGTGGCTTGCTCGTCAGAGTGGACTCTGTGTAGAGCTCCTTGTAGGGCTTGGTGTGCGTCGAGCTGTAAGTGCGGACTCCAGAGAATGCCATGCAGCCAATGGGCATCGCACTTACATGACTTCGAGGGAGACTTTGCCATGTTTGGCTCCTGGCGTGCACCTCACGAGGTTGCCCAGTCGCTGCAGATGAAAGTTTGTGGCCAGCAGCTCCACATCCAACTTGTCCGTGAGCCACATCAGCCCAGCGATGTTTTCTGCCAGCTAATGGGAGATGAGAGTTTGATCTGTGTACCTGGGAGGCACTCACCTCTGCCACAATGATCAGCTCCTTGCGGCCAGTTCGCTCCGAGTCGAGCAGCTCCTCGGCTATGTAAAAGTCGCCGTTCTTCTGCCGCAGCTGCGGCTCCTCGTGGTCTATCATCTCCACAATGTCATCGTTGTCCTCGGGACTGCAGGGCAGAAAAGATTAAAGCGGAATATCCTCTCTCTCAGAGAGAAGCCACTCACAGTGCCTTGCGAAAGGATATCGTGGGCATAACGTCTCTGCGATTGATGATAATCACCGAGGGCAGACCCCGCTGCTCCGACAAAGTGCAAAACGTTGGGTAATATGTCTGGCCGTACTGCTGAATGGCCTCGTATGCATCGTTCTTTACGCTGCTTGGCGGTCTGCTGACAATCAGGAAATGAACTTTGTGCTCGTTGTAGAACAACTCCGTGACAAGGTCCTTGAGCACGGTGGGCTGCTCATTCCGGCAGATGAAGAAGTTAAAGAACATCGTGTTGAGGCGACTCAGGGGCAGATCCAAGCTGCAGGGAGAGAGGCGAGATGGAAGAGAGGAGAAATGGAACTCCATGGCAACTCCTACCAGAATCTCGCACTCAACCAATGCAGCCACAGATCGTTGGCCAGCACCGGGATGTTCGGGTAGATGTGGAACTCCCCGTACGCCAGCGGACTGGTAAAGTGATTCGGATCGTAGACAATCAGTCGGTAGGCCTGGTGCTCGTAGAACAGCTGCCTCAGCGGTGCTCTCCGCTTCTCCCCGAAATGGTGGGTGTTGGCCGAAGCGTAGAGGGTCTCAATGCGCGGGAGATCCTGCACGCCAGCCATGCGAATGACAGAATTGGATGCCTTGGCCATTTCGGGTAACACAAAAATATATATTTATTGGAAATGATTAATTCACACAGCAGGGAAAGCAGCAGACTACTTGGATGTGGTCTACATATTCTTCGCCACAGCCTCGAACTCTGTCTCCGTGTCGCTGTCCCACGCTGACAAGCCGCTGCTCAGATAATCCTCGGGCAGTGCGAATGGATAGCGAAAATCCCTGCGATGTTCTCTCAAGAAGTTGAGCAACTGCTGCTCCAAGTAGCGTTTGTTCAGCTTGATAAAGTCGTGCACGGCCACATCCATAAAGGGACTTCGATTGGCGTACTGCAGGCACATAGAACCATTAGGGAAGAAGCCTGTCGGAGAGGGTCGTTCCACTCACATTCAAATTCGATGTCACCATGGGCTTGAGCAGCTCGTGGTTCTGCTCCTGCAGCTCCTGGAAGTGCTCGTGCATCAGCAGCTCCGTCCAGGGCTGCTGGAAGTACAACAGAAAGCAGCTGATGGTCTTGGCAGCGTAGCGCGCCTTCAGGTTGTTCAGCAGCAGCTCGTGCCTGCCGCAAAAGTGTTCCAGATAGTCCAGCTGGGAGACCTGCAGGCAGTGGGAGTAGAGTAGAGTTACCCTGCCCCTTGCTGAGGCCCTGCCCCTTACCTTCTTGGTGACCACAACAATCTCATCCACCTGCATGTTGGGTGCCAGGGCCACGCGGCAGAAGGTGTTGCTCCTGTAGGTGGTCAGGTTGCAGGTGTACTCCGGTGGCAGCTGGGAGGCGAGGTAGCGCCGTGGCATGGTCACCTTTGTGATGACATAACCAAGCGGCAGCATCGCCTGGAAGAACAGCGGCTCCGAGTACTTGTGCTCGAAGTCTGGCTGCCTGGGAGTCAGCTGCAGGATGTGCATGAGCTGGGAGAAGGAACAGAATCAGTTGGGATTTCCCCCAGGGTTTACTCTCGGTCCCCCACCTTGCGGCCCAGCTCCCGCTCGCTGGTGTATTTGTACTGGTAGTTCGGGGCGCCCGTCATGCGTATGAACTTGCCCACGGCATAGATGCTCGGATCATTCGTCTGGAACTGCTCATCCACGAGGATTTCGTTCTTGCGCATTTCAATGCCACAACGCTTGAGCCCTGAGAGCAGGAGGAGGCATCAACAGGGGAACATTGGGAGACACTCTCCACCTTACACTTCTTAACACTCGGCTCCATGTGGCCCTCGTCGAAGGATATGAAGAGATCGCAGTCGAAGGAGGTCTGCCGCCCGCTGGGAAAGTGCTCGAAGACCACCTCCATGATGAACTGCGTGGCCTCCGCCTCCACCCACCGCACAAAGTCGTGATTCTCCACAAGCTTGACGCCAGCATCCGCGATGATGTCATCGAGGATGTACTGCAGATTCTGGTCCCAGTAGGGATTCTTCAGCTTCTCCTCCGCATCGATGCCGGAGACGCGTCGCGGCTGCACCAGCACAATCCGCGAAGGGTCCGCCCCGTGGCCGATGAGGAATGCGATGCACTCGTAGGTCTGCAGGTTGGCACCGTAGACGAGGATCAGGTAGGTGCGAGGCATCTCCTCGAGCATTGCGCGCAGCTTGTAGAACAGCGAGAACTTCTTCAGCCTCGAATTGATCTCCACAAAGTTGCAGGGCCGCTTCCTGGGCGTCGCGGGGCTCGGGTTGGGGTTTCTCAGCTCGAAATCCTTGTGGCAGGCCAGCAGCAAAGTGTCGTAGTGGATCTCGCAGCTGTTCTCCAGCTTCACGAACTTCTTCTCTCTGCAAAGGGGCCCGCAGGAGAGTTAGGTCAGAGGGCAGCTACTCGGGTGGCCCCACCTGTCCACAAAATCCACTCTGCCCGGCACAAAGTGCACCCAGTGGCGCAGGTCCATGCGGCGGGTGACATCCCGCACGTAGCAGGAGACATTCTCGAAGCACAGGTAGCACATGGGCGAGTTGCCGCAGTAGGGACACCGGAACATGCCATCGTACTCGGCCTCCACGACGCCCGGCAGCGTGATGACGGTCACTTGGACACGGGGCAGGCAGGTGTAGGTCTCCGAGTTCTTGTGGCTGCAAAGGGAAGAGGCTTTGGCTTTGGCTCTAAATGGAGCGCAGGACTGTCTCACTCCTTGCTGTTCCACTGAAAGACCAACTGCCGCAGAAAGGCTTTGCAGACATCCGTGAACCCAACAACGACGAGCCGTTCGCTGTTGCCGAACCACTTGGTGGGATTCAGCTTGTGGCGATAGATGATCAGGTGATCCTCGTAGAAGTTATACTCCGGCAGCTGGACGCACTGCCGCGTAATGTCCTCTTCCTTGGGCGCACTGAAGGCGACGGGACTCTTCTTCATGGGATTCGGCTCAACGACAGTCATCATTTTCTTTAGATCATTCGTGAATTGGGGGCCCTGTGGGGTAGGAGGGATCTCAGTGGATACCTGAAGCTACCTCTGGGTACCCACATTCGCCGAGGATATGAAATAATAGTCCTGATATCTCGTCTTCATGCACAGATCCCGGAAGATCAGGTCGCTGCTGATGAGAAAGAGCGGATGCAGCCGCATGGAAATGATCTCCGCACGCAGCGAACTCAAGTGATTCTGATGCCGTGGCAGATGGTAGTGGAAATGCAGGTGATGATGGTGCCTGAACTCCCGCAGCACCACAAACCCAATGGCCGTGTTCTCCCTGGCGGCCTTCGCGGAGTTGCCACAGCGAATTGTGTACACCGCGAACTCTGTCAGCTCGTTCTCCAGCACATCCTTCATGATGGCGTTGATCACTTCGACTTCGTGCTCCAAGTCGGCGGCCTTGTTGATCTTCGAGGTGTACGAGAAGCTGCTGACAAGGGAGCTGGAGCTGGAGCTGCCACTGGAGAGGCTTTCGCTGTTGCCAATGGCCAGGGAGCGGATCACAGCCACATCCTCCGCTTGCAACTCGTACAAGCTGTGGGAAGTAATTGTAGCAGGAGGGTGGCAAGAGTCAGACCCACCTTATCTCGCCGAACACTGTGCTGCGATGAGTGATGTAAACCTCCTCCGGATTGGCCACCTCACTGGGTCGGGAGGCCACGGGCTGTGGGAGAAAGTTGTACACAGATCAGGGCGAGCTTCAGCCTCACCATAAAGTACTTCAACACCTCCACGTGGCTGCGTATGGACCTTGTTTCCTTCGAGATCAGCATCATGCAGTAATCGCGATCGGGAAAGGCGCAGAACATGGCCACGACGCTGTTGAAGAGCCGCTCCAGCGGAAAGTCCTCCCGCGCTCCAATGTACTTGAGGACAAAGACATTTGCAGCTGCATCGAGGCCCAAGGGGCTGCCACGTGGGTGTGGCCCCGCGGCATACAAGACATTGATGGACTTTGGCTCCTTGCTGATGTAGTACTCGGGGCTGTCCAGCTCTGGAAGAACAGCAGGAGGAGTGAGTCGTGTGCTCTGTGGAGTGCCATTTGCCACCACTTACTGTCAATGATGTACTTCAGCTTCGAGTAGAGGCTCTCCCGCATGAAGAACTTGTTCGAGCAGGTCGAGACATGCGCCTCGATGATGACGCCCTGAATGGAGCTGACATTTGCCTTTCCCGCGCTGTAAACGCTGCAGAAAACTTTCACTTGGGCAAGTGCCAACTCAATCAATGATTTATCCGTACCTCAGGCTGCTGTCGTTCCTTTGCAGACCGCCCAGAATGGTCATCGCATCCAGATCGTCCAGCGCGTCGGAGGTGAACAGGCAGGCGGCGCTCTTGGGCTGCACAGAGCTGTGGGGGGGACATCTATAGAGAGGATACTCACTCCTGAGTGACAACTTACGACACGTTGAACGTCTCCACATGAATCGACTGACCCTCCTCGACCGCTTTGACCAGGTTGCCCAGCGATTCCAGCTCGTAGTTCGTCACATAGAAGCGAATGTCTATGTCCGTGGACAGCCAAAGGAAGACTGCCGTTTCGGTCTGCTGGCACTCGTTCTCCGTCTCTGCGACGATGAGGAAACTCTTCTCCCTGCCACTGTCCGTGCGCAGGATCTCCTCGGCAATGTAGAAGTCGCCCAGCTCCGCGCGCAGCTCGGGATATTCGTACTCGTGGATGGCCACAATGTCGTCGTTGTCCTCGGGACTGCGACAAAGAGATTAGGATGAGGTAAGGGATAACTGAAGCTGTCTTACAGTGCCCTGCGATAGGTGATCTTTGGCAGCAGCTTGAACCGATAGACGACGTACAGCGCCTGCGTATTGAAGTTGTTCTCGATGGAGAACTCTCTGGGATAGTAGAGGTCCGCATACTGCTCCAGATCAGCGAATGTCTCCGCATAGTACGTGGGCTGTGGTATCTTCGGACTCTTCACTGTAAGGATGTACCACACGCGACTTTCTCTGTACAAAATATCCCTCAAGATGCTGGCCACGGCGTCGCCATTCTCGCTTTTGTAGACACAAAAATTGAGGAACATTGTGTTGAGGAGGCTGAGAGGCATGGGGAGACTAAGGGGATCCACAATTAGTTGAGGGAGCAATCAATGTAGTTCCTGCACCCACCAATATCTGACGGACAGCCACTCGGGCCAGCAGTCGCTGGGCAGCGCATCGATCGAGGGATAGTTGCGGAACTCCGCATAGGCAATCCTCGCAGCTGTGGGTCCATGGACCACCACCATGCGATAGGTTTGATAGCACTTGAAGAGCTTCGTCTTGTCCGCATACTTGGGGCGAATATTGCCGAACCACTTGACGGTGGGCGAGTGGATGAGCGTGTTGATGGCATCCAAGTCGTCAAGGTCCGCAGTGCGCACGAGGTAATCCATGGGAAGGAGCAGAGGAGCAGAGGGAAGCTCTATCGATCTGTAATCTGTGTGTGTTTTTTATTCATCAAAAAAGAAGACAACTTTCTCAGAGCGAACTGTTTGTGGGACTGGCTATGCCCTCGATGTGGTAGCACTTGTCCTTGGCCTCTGCGCAGCTGTCCTTGGTGCCTGCCTTGTCGCTGCCCTCCCAGCGGAAGTAGGGACACTCGTGCTTCTGGTGATAGTCGCTCTGGCAGAGGAACACCATCAGCAGATACGGGCGACAGGCGTTCTTCAGCAGCGCCTTGGCCCCCGGACTGGCCTTCAGTAGATTGTAAATTCCCATCGCATCCTTGCGGCAGTGATCCAGCATGGCGATGTGGTAGTCCCGCTCCTTGGGTCGATCCGCGTAGGCTGTCTCCGCATCCAGCTTGACCATCTTCATGTTGATTGTGTCGCTCTTGCCGATGTACTTCTTCTGCTTGTAGAGGCACTCCACAAAGCACTGAAAGAGATTCAGCTTGGACGTGGATCGAACTCTTTCTATGGCAACTACAAACCGATAGAAATCTCAGCGTTTTGCCCACATCGCTGTCGCCGTCGGGTGGCAGCTTCGAGGAGTGTATGGTGAA
Source organism: Drosophila subobscura (assembly GCF_008121235.1). Classification (NCBI taxonomy): domain Eukaryota; kingdom Metazoa; phylum Arthropoda; class Insecta; order Diptera; family Drosophilidae; genus Drosophila; species Drosophila subobscura. The sequence goes on along the minus strand of NC_048531.1, from coordinate 18,963,028 downwards.
GCACTTGACCAGATCCGCCTCCTCCCCAATGTACAGCTCCGAGCAGCAGCCTTTGCGCTGTTTAGGAATGGTAAATTAGAGGCCAAACTTGCTGCTCCTTTTGCTCACCTCCTTGCCGCACTTTTCCTCAGTCAAATCCTCGCTGGAACTGGAGCTGGAACTGGAACTGGCTATCTCTATGCTGGTGGACTCCTCAGAGTCCTGTGCCTGCACCGCCACCATGGCCAGCAGGAGCAGCGCCAGCCAGGAACAACTCATTGGGTTAGCCATCGTGCCTTAAATGGAAGCGAACTGGGTGCTAGTTGGGGGATTTATAACATCCGCTGAACTAATTTCTTTGTCTAATTAGCCGCGTAATTCGATTGCTTAATTAAATGTAACAAATGAGACTTGGAATGGGAACAAGTGCAATGAGGGGAAACGTTCGAATGGGTTACCATTTGCTCTTCCCCGTTCAATGCTCTATAAAAGCCTTTCCCATTCCGCAGATGCTATCAGTAGAAGTCGCACCATGAAGCCCACAATTCTGTTGAGTTTCAGCTGTCTGTTCTGGGTAAGAAGGGGAACATCCCACACTCCCATAAGTACTCCCCAAGTTCCCCTTTCAGTTCTCCAATGCCCTTAGCATTGACTGCGAGAACCCAGAGGCCATCAACGAGGAGCACATCCATTATTGCTGCAAGCACCCCGACGGCCACAACGACCTCATCGAGAGATGTGCCAAGGAGACGGGCTTCCAGCTGCCCAGCCAGACGGAGGAGGCCATGGTGGACATCACAGCGGATCGGGCCATACGTGGCACCTGCTTCGGCAAGTGTGTCTTTGCCAGTCTGAAGTTCATCAAGGACGAGCAGGTGGACATGGAGGCGGTGCGCAAGTACTTCAACTCCAAGTTCGCCGACGATCCGGAGTATGCCAAGGAAATGATTAGCGCCTTTGATCATTGCCACGGCAAGAGTGAGTGGCGGGGAGGCAGTCCATAGCTACACCTTTGACTCACTTTCATTTAAGGCGAGGAGAACACTGCGAAGTTCCTGTCGAAGCCCATCTTCCGCCAGATGTCCCACCAGTTCTGTGAGCCCAAGTCGAGCGTGGTCCTGGCCTGCGTCATTCGTCAGTTCTTCCACAATTGCCCCGCCGATCGCTGGTCCAAGACGCAGGAGTGCGAGGATACTTTGGCATTCAGCAGGAAGTGTCACGACTCTTTGGCAACGCTCTAAAGGTGTCTGGCAGTGGGTTAATATGAGTAAATAAAGTGCGAATGTTCTAATTGAAGTTGGAAGATGTTTCTGTGGGTGTTTCATAGATCTTTGGGTGAGCTTTACTCCTCATGCACCTAAGCTAAGTGTCTGTGTAATCAGAGTCTGAGCAGAGTAGAGGTACATCGAGGCAATATCCATCCCTCGAGCGATCAAAACCCACTGACGACAGCAGCCTCTGAAAAGTTACAGGAAAACCCTTTCCCACATCAAATGAATGCTCTGTGAATGCTTGCCGTTCAATATCAAATATATTTCAATGATTCTCCAATGCAAATTTAGCTACCAATAAAAGGGAGTTTGACTTCCGCTCACATTATGGTCAGCACATCCTTGCACTTATTGGCAAAGGCGCGCGTCTCCTCGCACTCCGTGGAGTTCGACCAGCGGCTCTTGGGGCAGCTGTGGAAGAAGTTGTAAATGACGCAGGAGAGGATCACGCTGGAGGCGGGCTTGCAGAACTTTCCCGTGGCAAAGGCGCGCACAATGGGCAGCGACAGAAACTGCGAGGTGGCATCCTCAGCTGTAAAGGGAAAGGGAGAGGGAGAGGGAGAGGGAAAGGGATGTGCCAATTAGTCGGAGGACTTTCTACTGGCTAACACCTTAACTCACTATTTGAGTGACACTTCTGGAAGGCATTCAGCATTTCCGTCTCGTACTCGGGATCCGTTTTGTGGTACTGCTTGTAGTGGGTGTGCACGGCGATCATGTCCAGGGTGCCGTTGGCGTCCATCAGCTTGTAGTGGTCGAAGACGCACTTGCCCCAGCAGGTGCCCGACATGACCTGGTCCACGGTGACATCCTCCATGGCCTCCTCCTGGGTGGAGGGCAGTCGGAAGTTGGTCTGCTTGGCGCACATCTCCGTCACCTCGTCGTGCCCGTCCGGGTGCTTGCAGCAGTAGTGGATGTGATCCTCGTGGATGCGCTCCACATGCCGGCAATGGACGCGGACTGCAGGCACACTCAGCTGCAGAGGAAAGGAATGAATTATTCGGTCTATTTGGCTGTTGTCTGTTCCCACCAGCAGCTGTGCCAGCGCCAGACACAGCACAAAGGTGGCCCGCAACATTTTTGACAAGTGAATCGCTGGCCCGTGCCGCTCGCTTTATACTCGCCCCGTTCCCCTTTGATGGACAGCTCTAATGGCACCCGCAATGCTCCGACATTAAGTTGATTTGGGGGCGCATTATTATGGCAACAAAAACCTGACAACAGTCAGCCGGGGGGAGCAGGGGGGAGCGTGCCATGGCGACACGCAAATTTATTATTAATTTTCCGAGACGGGGCGGGGCGGGTCGAGGCTTTCGCTTTTCGCTTTTCGCTCGCACAATTAGTCGGGAATCGGCCGTTGAAATTCGATAAGCTGATTGGGCAGAAACGCTCAGAAGGGTTCAAAGAAGCACTTGACGATGGGCAAAAAGGGTAAGGGAAAAGGCAACAAGCTGGCCAAGATGTCCGAGGAGGAGCGGGCGCGCTATCTGCAAATGCGTGCGGACGCGGAGGAGGAGACGAGACGCCGCAAGATGCAGCTCATATCGATGTACATGAAGGTACAAAGGGAGACCCTAGAGCCAGAAGAACTCCAACTATCAAGTTCCCCTCTTCCGTAGAACAAACTCAAGCGCGAGGATGCCTTTGGGCGTCTCAACATGGCCAAAATCAATCAGGAGTGGCGCAGCATTCTCCGCCAGGTGAAGATTCAGGAGCTGCGCCGTGAAATCGTCGACGTGGAGGCGTTCTTCAAGGAGGCGCTGAAGCGCAAGGACAACGTCATACAGCGGCTCATCGCGCACATTGGCTCCACCGAGGACATGTACGCGAACCTGCAGCAGTCGCACATGGAGAACATCAGCGGCATCATAGGTGAGACTTGTTTAATATATTCCCTCATACCTTAGCCCGAAACCCTAACTCTATTCTAGGCATCCACCGCAGTCGGCTGGAGTTCTTTAGGAGCATCTACGAGGAGGACAAGCAGGCGGTGCTGGGTGAGTGGGAGCTGGACTCCGCCGGCTTTCGGGCCATGCACGAGCAGAAGCAGCAGGAACTGGAGTGCGTGTTCTACCAGGTGGAGGAGACGACCGATCGGGAGATCAAGGACAACCACGAGCGCTTCCTGGAGCGCTGCGAGGACCTCAAGAGCGGCGTAAGTGGTCCTAGTTGAAGAGCAAACTGCCGTACTCCTCCCAGTCGTCGCACTGCGCCTTGGCATACTCCGACATGCACTTGACCAGATCCCTGGCCTGCGCGCACTTGTTGCCGCCGCTCCGGCTGCTGCGGCCGTTCTCCAGGTAGCGGAAACACTGCTGCACCGTGTCCATGAAGAAGTTGCGCAGCTCCCGATCCCGCAGATCCTTGGTCAGCATGTAGCTGACTTTGCGGCGATCGGGCAGGCCATTCGAGTCGGCCTGGGGAGTGGAGGGAAGTACAGAATGGGGCTTACAGATACTCCTAGGGACCTACCATATTCATCTCCTCGAAGAAGCACTGCGCCACACACTGCCCGCCCTCGCCCTCGGAGCTGTTTCTGTTCTCTGACTGCTTCAAGCTGCGCTGCCATCGGTAGCCGTTGCTCGAGCGCCCATCCTGCTCCTGGCCATAGTCGTAGCGATGCACCTGCCGCCCATAGCCTCTGTTGTTGTCCTCGCTGTCGTCCTGTCCATTGCCATTGCCATTCCCATTGCTAACGCGGTGCATGCAGCTGCGCACAACCCTCTTGAGCTCCTGCTCGCCGTGTCCCTCCTGGGAGCGGCACTTGAGGCAGTCCACGGAGCAGAGACAGAACAGAACCAGCAGCCAGAACATCATCGCCGTAACTGAATGAACGAACGGCAGAGCAGCTCCATTTATAGCCCCCAGGGGGAGCCTAATGGCCAGCCCACTGACTGACACACAATGGAGACAGCCATCAATCAATCAATCATCCATCCACCTTTCAGATGCAACTGCAGCTGGAGCAAATCACCAGCAGGGGCGAGGCGAAGCTGGAGCGGCTCTGGCAGGACTATCAGTCGGTGCTCGCGGGCTACTGCCAGCACATCGAAGGCTTCTACTCGGAGTACGTGGATCTGAAGCAGCGCGACGAGGAGGCTGCCCTGCAGATCAGCCAGCAGACCTACGACATTGAGCATCTGATCGATCAGCTGGCCAACCTGCGGCTCGTCTCGGAGGAGTTCCAGGTCAAGCAGCAGGCGCAGCTGGAGCAGCGGCAGGCCATCAAGCAGCAGCTGACGGAGCGGCTGCGAGAGCTGCGCACCTGCGTGGAGCAGGAGGTGGCACGCGACCACCAGACCTTCAAGCTGATGTCCGTCGAGAGTTACAATGCGCTGGAGACGCTCCAGGGCATCGTCAGCCATGGCGACACCTTGGTCCAACTGTCGGCCGTCTGTGCCAAAATGGAGACGCAACGCGAGAAGATGTTCCTGCTGCCCGAGCTGTCGCGGGAGATCATCGAGATTCGTGAAGTGAAAGACCAATCCGCTGCAGCCACCGATCAGCGCAGGGAGGAAATCGGAGTGGTGCCCGAAATGGACACCTTTTGGCGTCGCGTCAACAATGTGGCCGTGGATGTGGCCTGCCTGAAGCAGCAGAAGAAACGCCTGGAGGCGTCCAACAGCCAGCTGAAGGCGGAGCTGCAGGATTACCTCGTCAATCTGAACATCAGCAACGGCTCCAACAGCCACGTGCACGACTACCTCTGCCGGCGGCCCAAGAGCATGTCCGTGGATCGCGTCACACGCCTCCAGCTGCAGCCCAAGCAGGTGAAGAGCGCGCTGCCCGCTGGCCGACGTCCGCCACCGCCCACTCCTCCAACAATCCACCCCGGGCGTGTCCGCGTGGCCGCCTTCGAGGCGAACTTCTCCAATGCGGTGAGATCCCGCAACCTGATCAGGGGACGACCCGAGCTAGCCAGGATTGAGCGGACTTCCTAGAGTTTTCAGTCAGGTTTTTCAGCTCAGTTCAGTTCAGTTTAGTTTTTCCCCCCTTTCGAGCAACTCCACCCCCGAGATGCTGTGCTTTCGGAATATTACAAAACGCTTTGGCACGAAGCCGCCGCTGCAAGGGAACAGTGACATGGTCTTTCTGAAGATCGTGTGTACCGTCAGGCCTGAGTTCTTGAAGATAGTCTTGCCGATGAAGAATGGACGCGTTTGCTGTCCATTTCCTCCCCGAATCGCCGATTTGACCAAGTCCTTTTGCAGATGCTATTTGCGAAAACTGCTCCAGGACTACGACACAAAACGGGAGGAGCAGAGGAAAGCCCGCACTCGGTGCACATTCCAGCAGAAATCGTTGCATTGACTGGCTTGTCACAAGGCGCTTTGTAATCTTCTCATTCTGCAATGCAAAATTCAAACCCAAGGACATTTTCCAATTTAAATTTAAAGTTAAATAAACCGCGCTGCTAGATCAGTGAAAAAAGATAAATCGCGAGGCCAGATCAGTGAATAAATATCCAGTGGCTTGTTCCACTTCCAGGCGTTCCCGACAGATCCAATGAACAAAAATTGCCGTTTCAAGCTTAAGATACCTTTAAGCTTGATGCCTTTACACAGTCATTAGTCTTAGTTTTGCAAACTCTTTTATTCCACTTAAATTCTTTTCGTTTCGCCAAATCGCAGTGAAGCACTATACAACAACAAGTGTAAACAGGCAGCAGCACATTGTGCTGCCGGATCAGTGAAAAAAGTTCGTTGTCAGCAAACGCTGACAAAAATGTGCTGAAAAGTTTGAATGATTCGTGCGGTCCAATTAGATACGTTGGATTTGTAAGAACAAATTATAGCAACAATAAGCAGCAACAATAGGACGAGCCTTTTTTAGGCTCCCACCTTTTTCGTACCTGTTGAAATTATCCCTAATAGCCCCAATTATATTGTAAAGATAGAAGAACTGCCCCCAAAACCACTCCGGCCTTTTAATATTTACTTATGTTTCCTTTCCCTTTCAGTTGCGCGCGCTATTCGTAAAATTCTTCATAAATTGATATACATGTGTCTCTACGTTACATACATTTACGTGCTGAACACAAAGCTCCCTTGCTTCCAGAAGGGGTGACTTGAACAAAAAAAGTCAAATAAAAATGTTGTAAAAATAAGGTCATAAGGTATACAATCCAATAAATAGGAGTACTTATGATAAGCCAAATTAATTCTTCAATCGGTTTAAATTATTCTTTCAGTGTTGAAAGTCTTTCCAAGCTAGTAAAATCAAATAGAATAGCAAAATCGAGGAATACGATTTAGGATTACGGTATATTGCTGTATATTTTTAAAATGATATCGTATATTTTGGTATATTTTTGATGGTCAGACGGTATATTCCATCGACTAATCCGCGGTCACACTGTCTAGTTATTGTCATTAAATGAAAACGGTTATTCCTGTCTATAAACTAAAGTAAGTTGAGTGCACTAGTGGCGGGATCCATCAAAAAAGACAGGACATTATATATGCAGCGAAGGCGGTCTGTCGTTTGCATGTAAATTGCATATGCAAGTTTTTTACAGCCCGCGGGACGGGAGTGTGAGCTATAGATACAACACTGTTATAGATACAACAACAAGCGCAGTAACGGGATGGAACGGGGAACAGCAGGCAATTGATAGGAGGGGGTGAGTTGTAATAGATGAGCTGGGGGACGTACGGGCAGCGTGTTCTTGTTCTTGTAAAATTACCCAGAAGAAATTTCGTTCGGGAAATGTGGAAAATGTGCGCGAGCGGAGAAACAACCCCGAAAAGGAAGCGTCAATGAAAACGGGTAGAGAGGAGAGTACCATCGACAAATAAATAGCATCCATGCATACAAGCTGAAAACACAACTAAAACAGTAAATAAATAATAATAAAACGCAACGATAAAATGTTATAAAGAAAGTGTGAGAATCGGAGAGTCAAATGAAATCAGAATTTGGATTGTAAATTTACGTCGCCGCCGCCGCCGATGGCTGTCTGCCGCCTAAGAGAGATAAACACAAAGAGAGAGATAAATACAGAAATAAAATTAATGGAAAAGCATAGCTAGACATATGCATGTGGGAGGAGGTACATACATATATACGACACACATACTACATACTTATGTGTACATGTTTTATTGGTTGTGCGTGTGTGTACGTGAGTGAAGTGCTTATCTCGGGAGGGAAATGTGAATGGAATTGGAGCACAGACGAAGAAGAATAATTTCGGAAGATAAAAACCGAATCGTATCGAAAGGTAAACCCTTGTAATGCTTTGGGTGTGGGGGGGTTTTGCGACGCCACACCACGTCGCCGCCACGCCTGCCTTTCGTGCACTCCCACCAAGCACATTCCCCATGTCTCCCCATGCGTATCCCCCCTGCCTGCAATGTGCTCTTCTGAGCCCGGCCAAAACTAACAGCTGCCCACATTTCATAATCCCGTATCGCAGGCTACACACATACTGCTAAAATGGTTGTCGCCAGCCGTACTCGCATCATCTACTACGCAAAATAAGTGTATCTGCTCGCCACGCACTGTCGCTGTCACCGAATAATATCCTATGCATCGACCACATCGTCTCAGCATCGCCATCGACATCGCCATCACCCGGAGCACGAGCACTAACAACTCTCCAACTCATCCACCATCATCCAGCATAACCCTGCGGGGCAGCAGGGGGAGTAGGATGATACTTCTTCTGCTGCTGCTCGGTCTGGTGACGCCGCCGGCAGTCATAGGTAAACCCCAAGTGCACAGTTCCCTGTTCCCAGTTCATCATCTCACACATCTCTTGGATTCCCCTCTTCCATTTACAGCCCAATATCTGTCGCCACGCATTATCGAACATCCCACCGATCTGGTGGTGAAGAAGAATGAGCCAGCGACGCTCAACTGCAAGGTGGAGGGCAAGCCCGAGCCCACCATCGAGTGGTTCAAGGTAAGATGGGATGCTGGTCAGTGGCTTTCAGTTTAATCTCTCAACTTTCTCCTTTTTGGCTTTCCGTCACGCTAGGACGGCGAACCCGTCAGCACCAATGAAAAGAAATCGCATCGCGTTCAGTTCAAGGATGGCGCCCTGTTCTTCTACCGCACTATGCAGGGCAAGAAGGAGCAGGACGGCGGCGAGTACTGGTGTGTGGCCAAGAACCGTGTGGGCCAGGCCGTTAGTCGACATGCCTCGCTCCAAATAGCTGGTAAGTCCAATCAACTCACGACAACTTGTCTGCCCACACAACTAATCTCTGTTGCCTGTGCTTTTGCTCTTTATTTTTCTTTTCTGCCAGTGCTGCGCGATGATTTTCGCGTGGAGCCCAAAGACACGCGCGTGGCCAAAGGCGAGACAGCGCTGCTCGAGTGTGGGCCGCCCAAAGGCATTCCAGAGCCAACTCTCATTTGGATGAAGGTAAGACCCAGACAAACCAATCACTTACATCAGCCACAAATTCATACAAATATTAATCCGCTGCCTCTCCCTCTGCCTCTCTCATAGGATGGCGTCCCCCTGGATGACCTGAAAGCCATGTCGTTCGGCGCCAGCTCTCGCGTGCGTATTGTCGATGGTGGCAATCTGCTAATCAGCAATGTGGAGCCCATCGATGAGGGCAACTACAAGTGCATTGCCCAGAATCTGGTTGGCACGCGGGAGTCCAGCTACGCCAAGCTGATTGTACAGGTCAAGCCGTACTTCATGAAGGAGCCTAAGGATCAGGTGATGCTGTACGGCCAAACGGCCACCTTCCACTGCTCCGTGGGCGGTGATCCGCCGCCAAAGGTACTGTGGAAGAAGGAGGAGGGCAACATACCCGTGTCCCGGGCTCGCATCCTGCACGACGAGAAGAGTCTGGAGCTGAGCAACATAACGCCCAGCGATGAGGGCACCTATGTCTGCGAGGCGCACAACAATGTGGGTCAGATCAGCGCCAGAGCATCGCTCACCGTGCACGGTAAGACTTTTGCCCAACCATTTGGTTCAACCACCTCTCAAATGCGTGGATGCCTTTGTTCCATTAGCGGCTCCAACGTTCACCCGGAAGCCCAGCAATAAGAAAGTGGGCCTCAATGGCGTTGTTCAGTTTCCCTGCATGGCCTCTGGCAATCCTCCGCCTTCGGTATTCTGGACCAAAGAGGGCGTATCCACGCTGATGTTCCCGAACAGCTCACATGGTCGGCAGCATGTCTCGTCGGAGGGAACGCTGCAGATCAGCGATGTGCAGCAGGATGACGAGGGCTTCTACGTGTGCTCCGCATTTAGCGTGGTGGACTCCTCGACGGTGCGCATCTTCCTGCAGGTCAGCTCGGTGGATGAACGTCCGCCGCCCATCATCCAAATAGGTCCCGCCAATCAGACTTTGTCCAAAGGTTCTGTGGCGACACTGCCCTGCCGTGCCACTGGCACTCCCAATCCACGCATCAAATGGTTCTACAATGGCTATGCCGTGCAGCCTGGCAATCGGCACAGCATCAACCAAGGCAGCTCCCTGCGAATCGATGGTGAGTGAAGGTCGTAGTTCTCATTATAGAAGATACTAATTGGATGTTTACAATGCTCACAGATCTCCAATTGGGCGACACTGGCGTCTATACATGCACTGCCTCCTCGGAACGTGGCGAGACCTCCTGGTCAGCAACGCTTACGGTGAGTTGGAAGCTTGCGATCTTAGAGTTATCCTGACAACTGACACTCAACTGCTTTCCTTTGCTAGGTTGAGAAATCAGGCGCCACATCACTGCATCGGGCAGCTGACCCCAGCACATATCCGGCTCCACCTGGCACCCCGAAAGTGCTGAATGCCAGCCGCAGCAGCATCTCCCTGCGTTGGGCCAAGAGCCAAGAGAAGCCTGGCGCCGTCGGGCCGATTATTGGGTAAGATTATGGCAGATGATAACAGTGCGGATTATTTATGCAATTGTCTCTCCGCCTCTCAACCTCTCTCTCGCAGCTACACTGTGGAGTACTTTAGTCCGGAATTGCAAACGGGTTGGATTGTGGCTGCACATCGTGTGGCCGATACCCAAGCCACTGTAGGTTTCACCCTCAAATCAAACTCCTTTCGGTGACTAAAACTTTCATTTTTGCTCTGCAGATATCCGATTTGACGCCCGCCACTTCGTATGTGTTCCTGGTGCGTGCTGAAAACAGCCAGGGCGTGTCCGTGCCCTCGGGGCTTTCGAATGCCATCAAAACAATTGGCGAGGACTTTGACACTGCCTCGGCCAATGACTTGTCGGCAGCTCGAACTCTGCTCACCAGAAAGGTGAGTGCTGCAGAGGATTCACAACTCTCGGCTAACTTTTGGTTTCGTTTGCAGTCTGTGGAGCTGATAGATGCCTCGCCCATCAATGCCAGTGCCGTGCGTCTCGACTGGATGCTGCATGTGAGCGCCGACGAGAAATATGTGGAGGTACGTGCCATTAGCTCTTAATTTGATGGGTGTCCCTCAGCTAATTCTTCTCTATTTCCAGGGTCTGCGACTTCACTACAGGGACACAGGACACTCCCACACGGCGCAGTATCATTCCATCACTCTCATGGATACCTCGGTGGAGTCGTTTGTCGTGGGCAATCTGAAGAAGTACACCAAATACGAGTTCTTCCTCACGCCCTTCTTCGAGACAATCGAAGGACAGCCCAGCAACTCGAAGATGGCCATCACCTACGAAGATGGTAAGCATTCAGCCAGTCAAAGATCGAACTCCCCACTGACTTGTTTGCTCTTTTGCCTTAGTTCCGTCTGCACCGCCGGATAGAATACAGATCGGAATGTATAACCAAACTGCTGGATGGGTGCGTTGGACACCACCGCCTGCCCAGCACCACAATGGCAATTTGTATGGCTACAAAATCGAAGTGAGCGCCGGAAACACCCTGAAGGTGCTGGCCAACATGACGCTCAATTCCACCACCACATCGGTGCTGCTGAATAACCTCACCACCGGCGCCGTCTACAGTGTGCGTCTGAACTGCTTCACCAAGGCAGGCGATGGCCCCTACTCCAAGCCGGTAAGTGGGAAACTTTACGCTCACAGATGGATTCTTTTGCTGATCTCGTGCTCTCTCCCTTGAAGATCTCGCTGTTCATGGATCCCACGCATCATGTGCATCCGCCGCGTGCTCATCCCAGCGGCAGTCACGATGGCTGGCACCAGGAGGGTCAGGAGATCACCTACCACAACGGAATGGCTGGTATTCAGCCCAGCAGCGACACTCATCCCCCCACGCATAGAACATCCTCGGACTATCTGCCTAGCATCTGGCTAATGGTCATGGTTGTCACTGTACTCCTTGTCGTGTTTATCTCCGCTGCCTTAGCCATGGTCTACTTCAAGCGCAGGCATCAGATGACCAAAGATCTGGGCCATCTCAGTGGTAAGACTCCTGACTGCCGTCTCCTCCAATTCACACTCACACTCACCTTCATTTCCAGTTGTAAGCGACAACGAAATCACTGCCCTAAATATCAATAGCAAGGAAAGTCTATGGATTGATCGCAACTGGCGACCGTCAGACACAGACAAGGACTCGGGACTGAGCGAGTCCAAGCTGCTCTCCCACGTCAACAGCAGCCAGTCCAACTACAACAACTCCGATGCCGGAACCGACTATGCCGAAGTGGATACGCGCAATCTGACAACCTTCTACAACTGCCGCAAGGTGAGTCCATCATGGATGACGAATGTCCAGCTAATTCATGTGTAATCTTTGACAGAGCCCCGATAATCCCACGCCCTATGCCACCACAATGATCATTGGCACCTCTTTGGGTGAGACCTGCACGAAGCCCACCTGCCTGAGCGCCGACAAGGACTCGGGCACACATTCCCCTTATTCGGATGCCTTTGGTGCACAGGGCGCAGTCGCTCCCTCTTCGAAGTCGAATTATCTGCAGTACCCAGTGGAGCCCATCAACTGGTCGGAGTTCTTGCCACCACCGCCAGAGCATCCGCCACCATCTTCCACCTACGGCTATGCCCAGGGCTCACCGGAGTCCTCGCGCAAGAGCTCCAAGAGCGGAGGCTCTGGCATTTCCACAAACCAAAGGTAAAGAGTCGCATCTCCAGCCATAAACTGAATGAAAATACTCACCAAGACTCCACTCCACCTTTCTTGCAGCATCCTGAACGCATCCATTCACAGCAGCTCTTCCGGCGGCTTCTCAGCCTGGGGCGTTTCTCCCCAATTCGCACCGAGCTGCCCCCAAGACAACGTGTACACCAATCCCCTGTCAGCAGTGGGCGGTGCCCAGAACCGCTACCAGATCACACCCACCAACCAGCATCCACCGCAGCTGCCGGCCTACTTTGCCACCGCGACACCTGGCGGAGGTCCACCGACGCACATTCAGTTCCCCGCACAGCGCCATGCCGTCAGCGAGTACCAGGCGGGCCTGAATGCCTCGCGCTGCAACCAGAATCGATCCTGCTCCAGCTGCGATGCCCTGGCCTCACCCATGCAGCCACCGCCGCCGGCTCCGGCCCCAGAGGGCTGGTACCAGCCGATGCATCCCCAGCCACAGGTACATCCGATGCAGACGACCAGCTCCAGTCACCAGATCTACCAGTGCTCCTCCGAGTGCTCGGATAACTCGCGAGCCTCGCACAGCCACAAGCGGCAGCTGCTGGCGGAGGAGCACAGCAGTGGCAAGCGCTCGGGCCACCGTCGTCATGCCATGGTGCAGCCCTGCCTGGAGAGTGAGAACGAGAACGAGAACGATAACATGCTGGTGGACTACGAGCTGCACGAGCGCAGCTACACGAGCGACTGCTGCAACAGTTCCCGGGAGGGCGACACCTGCTCCTGCAGCGAGGGCTCCTGCCTGTACGCCGACGCAGGTGGGCCGGCTCCCCGGCACATGACTGCCACTAAGAATACTTAAAGCGGAACCAGCTGTGACGCCCGCCCTTCCCAACGAGTCATCATGGGGAGACGGTATGTGGAGGCAGTGCCATTCCCCACCCCCCCGATGGTGGATTAGTATTAAATAGCATCTAGTCTAACTCTTCATTCATATCGAACTTAGTCAGCGGCCACGCCACAGTCCTCGAGCCTGCGGCGAGCCGCGTGGACAAACTCAAAGTTTCTGCGCCATATTTTCCCCTACTACTCTATCGAATACTTCAGCGACTATGACTACGCCCATGGAATCGACTACGTACGACTGCCAGATCAAACAGAAACACACGACACACTACACACACGCACGCACTCATCACATATACAGCCACAATCATGGGAGCATTGTGCAGCTTTAGCAATTACGAATTTTCCATTACTACATCCATAAAGCCTAGACACACTCATAGAAAAGCACAGTGCTCCCACAGCATCATCACTCCCCCACCTTCTAGCACCCTAGAATTTCCCTTCATCGAAATGAATAATGTACTTAAGAGATAGTTACGAGTGCTGTACGATAGAGATATTTGCTTCGGATAGGATTAAGCGCCAGAATAGAGTTCAGAACCCATCTCAGTGTGAAACAGATCTTCAAGAAATACGTACTCAAGCGAACAAATTGAGCAAGTGGAAACAGAGAACAGATCAGGCCATACAAGTACACAACTGAGTAGAGGACTCAAAGATGTAGTTAGACCCAGCAGAGTGCATAGAGTGCATGGAGAATGTACAGCATGTTTTTGGTCCTAGTCATAGGCTTTGATACGAGAATACGTTAACGATTACGATTACGATTACGCTACTGATACTGATTACGATTTAGTACATGTATTCAAAACTCTTTCATATCTACGATCACAATCGAATACTACTTGTCTCCGCCTCGGACTTGTGATGACGATTAGCGGAGAAGAACTAAGTGGAGGAGTGCCGAGGCAGGAGAAGTGAGACGGCAGTTGCAATGTTTAATGGTTAGTGCTTTTCTATAAAAGGAAAAAAAAACAAACAGTAATTTACTTCACAAATATGGTGGTGACTTGACCCAGTGAATATATATATAGGTAATAGATATACAAACTGAACGACACACGAACACACACACTCACACTACACTACAACTTATATGAATATAAGCATTAGCCAAGTTTAGTAGGACCTGCACGCGGCTAACTTAGCTACAGCTGCACCCCCTTCCCAGTTTTCCTCATCCTCCTCCATGACATACATTTTCTACAATCTTTGCATTTTGAAAAAAGTAAAAGTCTAAAATGTACCTGTGATATAAACCCCCCAGTATAGTAGTTTAAACCCCTTTTTATTTTTTTAACTATGTATTTACGCACTTTTGAGTTGAACTTTGAGTTTTTAGTTTAATTTCGCCTTAAGTTCGAACAACGAGAAATGTTTGCTGGAAAACAGAAGACAAATATGATAGACCATGAGTGAGGTTTTTTTTAAGGGAGAATATAGCATAATTTAGAACTTAGACACGTGCCCCACATTAGAAATTCAAAATGGATAATACGAAAATCATCAAAATGGAAATCCATCGAAGTCGAGAGAAATGCTCAAACACTTTTTTTCGAAGAAGCCCAAGAAGCGTGAGCAGAATGGAGATTGGAGTGGTTCGGGTTCGGGCTGTTGGAAAAGTGTTTAGAGCCGAATTGGAATTGGATATGACGGATACCCATTTGGACTTGAGTCAAAGAAACGTTTAAATTTTGACACACCCACACACACACACACACATACTTATAGCTACACGTACATATAGAGATCATATAGCACCTAGAACCGCGCATGTATCAAATCAAATCAAAATATGCTATAGCATACGCACACACACACCCCACAAAAACACACACAATTTCACTTCCTTGTCGTCCCGGATCGGCGAGGCATGTACATATATATTATATATATATATACATAAACATATAAATACACTTGCATATACATATATACATACATACTCCTACACGTTATACATATACTGAATCCAACTTGCTTTGAGTTGTACCGCCCTTCCGTAGCCATATTTAGAGACGAAGCGTAGTTGGGTCTGGGTTTTAATAATTAGCATCTAGATTCTAGAGTATTTTAAAGTCATAGCATAAACAAGTTTTAAGTACGAGAACGTAACGTAAAACCGAAATTGAAATTGAAATCGAAATCGAAATCGAAGTCCAATCGAAAGCGACATTTAATTTTAATGCGTAATGCCATAAACGAAACTCTTCTAAATGCAAACAAAACACACACAAGAAACTGAAATATACTTACCATATGAATACGAGTGTATATCTATCTACATGGATATATGCATATAGCATTTAAAATTACATCAACAATAAAGGAACATTTTACATATACATCTACGGATAGCTGCTGCGCGTACCGCTAGTTCCTGGTATTCTACTTAATATTTGATCTATGTCTGCTCTCTCTACACTTCTCCAGAAAACTCCTTGAGCTGCAGCGGATCTTTGCACTTGAGCTGGCAGGGTCTCCCTCGAGGGTCGACGGACCTCTCTCAATCCGGTTTCGATTTACAGTTTTTTCCTGGCACTCTGATTGCCATGAGAGTGTGTGGAGTGGAAGTGGAGGCCGTTCCGAGAGCTGGACAAGTGTCAGTTCCCAAGAGGACAATCTCTCTTTGTGGTCTCTGAGCGGCAGGACACGCCCAAGGATGGAAGACAAGATTAGGTGTCTGGAATGGATATGCTGAAGTGCCTACAAGTCACTCTTTGTGCTCTAAGAGATCTGTTAAGAGAGAGATTTAGATATATAGTTTTCTTCCTGTCTGTGGATTTATTGCAGCGCTTGTTCAGCGGACTCCACGAGTTCTTCTTATCCAAACACATTCGTTCCAATGATCTGCGGGCTAACTTGAGACACTTTCTTTTGGGTCGCTGTGCAACAACAATGTCTGCGGTGGGTGATCAGATTGCCATCGCCGGCAAATTATGTGATGTTCTGTAACAAATCTGTCACAGCTTGACGCCGCTGTTGATGCTGCTGCTGATGCTGCTGCTGATGCTGCTGCTGATGCTGGCCGTATCGGCGTTCGCCCGACCTCACTCACAACGCCACCAACTTGCTCACACCCTTTCGCCTGGGCATCCATCCACATCCACATGCACTGCCAGGGGTCAGTATGGTGGAGAGAGCGAGATGCGGGCAAACCACAAATTGGTCAGAGATGGCGATAACATCAATTGGACTTGATGGCGGTGGCCTTTTGTATGCTTTTTCCCGCAGTACTGTGGTGAAGCAATATGCTCTCAACCCTCGCCCGTAGCCCTGCCTCTCAATCTGCGTGATGTGTGCGCATATGTATGACTGTGGATCTGGCAGCTGTGGATGCCTGTCTAATCCTTCTCTTCATAAAGCTGTGACTTGGATTTGCCCGGAATAAGTAACAGAATCTAAGCCCAGTTTGGTAGGGTAATTCTCAGTCAAAGTATCGGGGAAGCAACACTATGCCAAGCTGCGTCCGAAGATGATATCTTCCAGAGCCTAAGAGTTGGCCTCGTTCAGGAGGAAATTGATGCATAACCTTAGCTTTACCTAAAGGGAAAACACATAAATATCCCCCTGAGTATGAAATTTCCCATTCCTATCTGCACGATTACACCATTTAACCATCTTCTCCCTAATCAGGTGCAATAAAGTTCTTAAGTCGAAGTACTTAGACGACAAACAGAGCAACATGCAGCATTTATGTCAGCCATCTGCAGATGTTCCAGTGATAGATAGATGCACGTGTGTATCTTGAATCTGTTTGTCCGTGGGCAAGACGAGTAGCTATGCAGATCGCGTCTTCTGGGCTGGCCCAAGACTCAAGCTTGCTGCGTGGGCCTCCCCTCCATCCGTTGTCATCTGCCCACATCCAAGCCTTGGCCCAGCCCTGCCGCAGTTGCGTCTGCGTGTTGCACCTTTTCCTGCAGTTGCCGCTGCTCCTGTCGCTGCTCTACCTGTCTGCCTCTGCCACCGCTTTAATGATGATCATAGTACGCAAAACGCAACGCAAAAAAGAAGAGAAGCGAAGATGCGATGACGAGGGAGAGGCAGCCGAAAACCAATCGATTATTATATGTGCCGCACTATATTTTGAGACGGAGGCAGTGGCCGTGTGGCTGCTGGATCGAGGGACTGAGCCCAGAGTTCCAGCGAAGAGATTATTTTTATTTGCGCTGCCAGAGACTTTGCTGGCAGACACGTCCAAAGACTGATAGAGGGCGATTGGCCCTTTTGGGTCAAACCGGTTGGACAGGTAGCGCTGGTAAAGTTGTACGCACGCCTTGCCCTTCGGGGTCTGCCTTCGTCTGCGGCATCCTCCTCGCCAGGATAATGACTGTACGAGTACGGAGTAAGGACAGAGGTTCGCACAAGAAATCAACATGGGCCTACGAGTGCGATTCCTTTTTACCGTTCCCTCTCCAGTGAGACCAGGAAGCTGCTGCGAACCGCTCTCACTCTCTCGCTCTTTCTTTCTCTCCGCATGTGCGTGCGGGGGTGCGAATGCAGGTAGCGACACAGATTCTCACAACGCCTCTACCCCTACCCCTTGGCATAACCCTCGTCCTAGTCTTGGTCCCTTTTTTAGAAGGCAATGAAGACGACGATGACGACTATGGTGGCGGCGTTTTCCTTTTTTAGGTCCACAGAAAATATTCTTACGTGTGTGTGTGTGTGTGAGTGGGAATGTGCATCGCTTTCCTAGTATCAATAACAATGCATTCCCGCTATTGTTGTTCCATCCGCTGGATTTTGTGCATCATCCCAAATCCCAAAACGACGAAGGCCTGCCTATGCCTCGGCCTCTGCTTGTGCCTGTGCCTGTGTGCGGCAACATTTTTTGGAGTTATCGTTAATATTTTCTTGGAAACCGGGATTGTATTGTTGTGTTCGCAGGTAGCGAGCTGCGATCGCACACACACACTCGCATGCACACACAGCAACGCAAATGCAAAGGCAGATAAAGAGGCAAGACAGGTACCTGCTCGACTTTGGAATGCAACAGCAAGCCAGCAAGCAGCAGCAGCAGCAACAAATGCGTCGGAGTTTGGCATTGAGAGCTCTGTCGCGCCGTCGCTGGTCGCTCTGTAGAAGAACCTGAACACAATCTGTGGACCAGACCCGACCATAGAGTCAGGCCTGGGCCAAAATCAAGATGAATCCAAGCCAGGTCTAGCATTTCAGCCCGAGAGAGCTCTCTCAATCTAGCCAGAGAGAGGCACTAACACAAAGACTTCATCGCTCTCTCAAATGCTTGCCCGTTTCAGTGCTGACAAAAATTGGCAAGCCATAAAATAAAGTCGCAGTACGAATCTGCTGCATATCTTCGTTTGATTTTGTCCGTTTTAATTGGAGTATTTTGATACTTTCAAACTTGTTCCATGGTTTTGTCTTGGTTTGTTTAAGTTTTTTGTTTTCTTATTGAATCCCTTATGCAAATCGTATAATTTCCAAATATTCGACTAATTGCCCACAAAATCTAGCCGTAAACAAGCCAAACATCCCGAAAACCTCCGTCGCCGCTCAATTCAGCTGCAGGCAGAGAGAGGGTGAAGAGAGAGAGCGCTCTCTACCTGCTTTGAGCGCACAGTCAGCCATTGCTGAATTCGGCTGCTCACACAGTTACTCGACGCTCACGCACACAAGGGAATTGTATCTCTCTGTCCGTTTGACTATAAGCAACGCTGCTGCGGCCACAGCGAGCGTAGTTTTTCTCTCAACGTCGTCCGGTTCGGTTGTTGTTGCGTGCGCGTCTTGGATCTCTCGAACACTAACGACATTTGGATTTACCCACCATCAGAGCCAAGCCAAAGCCAAAGGCCCCCAAGTGCTAGAGTCAGAGTGCAAGAGTCGCCAGAGCCAGAGCCAGAGTGCAACACGAGTGAATCAGTATAAACAGAGCCAGAACCATCGCGGACATCCAAGTTCTAGTCCCCAGTGCAACCCAAGAACGTCTTTCGGTCGTATCCCCTTGAAACTGTCGCGCAGCGAGTAAAATGCGACGTACATAGAACGCATCCATCTCCGCAGTGCACCCCGTCACAATAGAACCTTGCATCCAGCCACAAAGCAAAGAGTCTGCGGCAGACAGAACGAACAGCGAAAGAGCTACAGGAAGAGAACGAGGTAGCAGCAGGACGCCGAGGAGCATGGCCACCAACACAGAGCTTCTGCCCTTCCACCATCAGACGACCATTTCCCTGCAGACAGCGGCCGCCCTCACCAACTATCATGGCGGCGGGGGCAGCACAGCCGCAGCGGGTGGAGCCGCTCCCAGCGGAGCCAATGGCGCCCCTGTCTGGGGCATGGACGAACTCTACCCACAGACTGAGCTGCCCGGCCTCACACGCAGCGCCCACCACCTGCTGCGCTTCACGCCCTACGCCCTGCACCACCGCCCGCAGCTGCAGACCCTTCCGCCGGCGCTATACCTGCAACACGCGGCCGCGGCAGCAGCCGCCGCAGCAGCAGCAGCGGCCCATGCGCAGCACCACCATCACCATCATCACCACCACCAGCACAGACCCGCCTCGCCGGAGAGCCCGCCCCCAGTGGAGGGCACGCACATCAGCAACCTCTTCCCGGAACTGCTCGAGCAGATCTTCGAGCACCTGCCGGTGCGGGATCTGGGCCGTGCGGCCCAAGTGTGCAGCGCCTGGCGGGACGCGGCCTATGCCAAGAGCGTGTGGAAGGGCGTGGAGGCCAAGCTGCACCTGAAGCGCTCCAGCCCCAGTCTATTCAACTGTCTGGTGAGGCGCGGCATCAAGAAGGTGCAGATTCTCTCACTGCGCCGCTCGCTCAAGGATCTGGTGCTGGGTGTGCCGGCGCTGACGTCGCTGAACCTCAGCGGATGCTTCAACGTGGCGGACATGAACCTGGGACACGCCTTCAACGTGGATCTGCCCAACCTCAAGACGCTGGACCTCTCGCTCTGCAAACAGATCACGGACACGAGTCTAGGCCGGATCGCGCAGCATCTGCGCAACCTTGAGAATCTGGAGCTGGGCGGCTGCTGCAACATCACCAACACCGGCCTCCTGCTGATCGCGTGGGGCCTGAAGAAGTTGCGTCACCTGAATCTGCGCTCCTGCTGGCACATCAGTGACCAGGGCATCGGTCACCTGGCGGGCTTCAGTCGCGAGACGGCCGAAGGCAACCTCCAGCTGGAGCACCTCGGCCTGCAGGACTGTCAGAGATTAAGCGACGAGGCGCTGGGACACATCGCGCAGGGCCTCACCTCCCTGAAGTCCATCAACCTGAGCTTCTGCGTCAGCGTGACGGACAGCGGGTTGAAGCACCTGGCGCGCATGCCCAAGCTGGAGCAGCTGAATCTGCGCTCCTGCGACAACATCTCGGACATCGGGATGGCCTACCTCACGGAGGGTGGCAGCGGCATCAACTCCCTGGACGTGAGCTTCTGCGACAAGATCAGCGATCAGGCACTGACGCACATCGCCCAGGGACTCTACCGCCTGCGCTCCCTCTCGCTCAACCAGTGCCAGATCACGGACCAGGGCATGGTGAAGATTGCCAAGTCGCTGCAGGAGCTGGAGAACCTGAACATCGGCCAGTGCAGCCGCATCACGGACAAGGGCCTGCAGACGCTCGCCGAGGATCTCACCAACCTCAAGACGATCGATCTCTACGGCTGCACGCAGCTGAGCTCCAAGGGCATCGACATCATCATGAAGCTGCCCAAGCTGCAGAAGCTCAACCTGGGCCTGTGGCTGGTCAGATGATGCGTCCACCATGACTGCAATGCCTGCGCGGAGGCGGAGGCAGCAGAAGCGGCAGCATCGGCGCTCAAGAGAAGGAGCTCCACCACTAACAGCAATCCCAACAGTACGAGTTCCAATGCTACCAATGCTGGTCCGGGCTAGACTTCTGGCGGAGAAGAGACACTCGTGGAGTGTGGAGGTGGTGGCCCTGAAGTGTGCGTGTGACTTTCAATCCTACCTACCCAGCGGATTGGATTGCCGACTGCCGATTGACCATGCCCATTTGCCCGTGTGTCCAGGACAGCGTCGAGAAGTTGCATGTCGTCTGGCTGTGGCACGTAATTACATGGGGAGAGGGGAATGGAATGGTAAGGGCAGGGCGGGAAGTCAACTTCGGGGCAGACAAGATACACTGAAAACTCATAGCTTTCGTTTGCCATACCACACGCTGTACTAAATTTTTTCGTACGAATCGTGTAGAAGCGGAGAGACGTGGAGAGGTGGAGTAGAGTGTCAGAAAGAGACGTAGAAACAGGCGGAGGCAGAAACAACAACAAAAAGCAAACAATGAAACACATACACGAACACATACACTGCGACATAGCAAGAGCGAAAGAGTGGGAAGCGAGGTGGGGCGACGGCGGCGTCATGGAGCTTGCTCTGTGTTGTTGTGCCGCTGGTTCCTAAGGGGGATAGAGCGGTGGGACGGGGCCCCCACTGGCGTCGGCTTACACGCACGCAGCGATAAAAAAAAGGAAAAAAACAGAAACAGAAACGAGAGAAAAAAGAAACAACAACAACTGCAGCTATGGCCGACAGCAACAAAGTGCATGGCGATGGAGACGCGCGATAAGCGTCATGAGAGAGGAGAGCAGGAGAGCAGCAGAGTAGGAGCAGCGGGAGAGTAAGAGTGAGAGGGCGAGAGTGCGATGGAGTGGGCAGCACATTATAACACACACACACACGTAGAGAGAGAACACATGCATATGTATGTGCAATGCAGGCCGCCGTTAAACAGATGCAAATAAATTTAAATAGTTTATTTTAATTCACGCTTCGGCTACAAAAGCCAGCGTCCTCCATTGCCACAGCGGCAGCAGCAGCAGCAACTGCAACAAAAACAACAAAGACATGAAGAATGTACGGCGAAGGCAGCTGCCTTGGCTGTGTATGCGTGTGTGTGTGGAGTTAAGTGTATGCCGAAGAGAGGCGAGGTAGGAAGGCAGCTTAAAGCTTCTGAGACGAGGCTTAACCAA
This sequence comes from Drosophila subobscura, assembly GCF_008121235.1. Taxonomy (NCBI): domain Eukaryota; kingdom Metazoa; phylum Arthropoda; class Insecta; order Diptera; family Drosophilidae; genus Drosophila; species Drosophila subobscura. The sequence continues at coordinate 18,940,920 of NC_048531.1, read as the reverse complement.
GGTAAAGCTTCCATAAGGTGAGGGATAGCCAGAGCTCCACCGATTACAGTTTCACTGACAGGGGAAACAGTTGCGCACTCTCTTTGGCAACCTCACCCTTAAAGTCTAACATACCTTGGGCGCAACTTTGACTTTGCTTCACTGTCGCTGCTCCCCACCTCCGCTAACATTTGCTCTTTGTTGCTGTGTCTCTACAACTTTTATCTTCCTCTCTCTCTCCTCACTGCTCCGCTCAGCTACTCGTTCAACCTTATACTGTTTGTGTTCTTTTTTTGTTCTGTTTCTTCTTTGTTCCTCCCGTCAGCTCCTTTTGCGCGTTTCGTTTGCGAATTCGCTTTAGTACAGCGTCCGTTAGTTATGCCGTTTAATTTAGTTGATTACAAATTAAAGAAAATAAAAAAAAAAAAAACTAAGCAAAAAACATGTTAATAGTAGAACTTAAACAAAATGCCTAAATTTAATTCCTAGTTTTTAGTTTTTAGCATTCTAAAAGCCACAATTAGTCAAATACGAAAATGAAGAGGAAAACATAGCGAAAAAACTCACCAACACACACAAACACAAACACACAAGCGTTAAAGAAAATTCTGTACATTTTTTATTGTTTAATTTATAAGTAAGCAAAACAAAAAACTTAAAAAAACGTAAAAAAAGAGAGCAGAGCGCGATAACGATTGAAAAGAATATACGAATTAATTCTTTTTTCTATTGTGATATAAAATGTATTGTATAAAAAACACACCACACACACACACACACAAACAAACAAAATTAAAAGCTAAAAAACAATTACGTAATTTTATTTAAGCAGAAACAAGGGAAACACACACCTTCCAAACAAACAAAACAGAATAAATTAAATGAAAAACTAAAAAACTAAATAATTAAAATATTGTAATTCCAATGTTATGTTAAGTAATGGAGTCCCCGAATTCGAAGAACTTTTTGTTGAGCCGCAATATACCGAATGCCTTAATTCTTTTTGCAAAACTATTATTACTATTATTATTCTTATTACGAACTATGTTGATTCTTGAGACCCTTGATTTTTGATTACATTACCAGTTTGCCCCTAGCCCTAAGAGATCTCCATTGATTGATTGATTGATTGATTGATATTTCTGTTGTGCCACGATGGCGAAGAAGGTAGCGCCCCTCGAGGAGAAGGAGCAGAAGACGAACGGATCATGCGGAAGGAAGAGAAAATAAATTAAATATGTATAAAAAACCAAAAGCAAATTGTATTGTATGTATTTTCAATGCAGCTGGACATGGGGCTATGGGTGGGATGGATGGATGCGTTGGATGCGCTGGAGGAGTTGTTTATCTTATCCAACAAATGCGTAAATATTTTGCTGGCAATTCATTTTATTCCATGGCCCGGACACGAGTGTGTGCGGTGCGTGCGTGTCTCCTGCATTTTGTAATGAACAAAGGGCCACACTAATGCAATTCCAATGAAATGTGCAGCCAGCCAGAGATGCAGATGCCGATATATGTACATTCATACATATGTATGTACGTATGTACATATGTACTGCATGCGGTTATGCAAGGGACAAACACACGGACATCTCTTATGTATTGCAATTATTTATATTCCCTGCATTATGTATGTGCACATAAGCAGCGATGCATTTACAAACACACTCTACATGCACTCGAACATGCATGTAAGTACATACATACATACATATTTACATACAAATGTACATACATATGTATGTATGTACGTAGGCCTGTGTGGCGTACATAACGGTTTTACTTGCTTGCTAACTGCTTAAATTTGCATTAAATGTGCGTATGCGTCAAGTGCGTGTGTGCGTGAGTCCCTGCCTGTGTGTTTGATTAACATTTTGTGTACATGTATGTATGTGTGTGTGTGTGTGTACATATGTACTTCAGCGTATGTACATAGAAGCCATCCAATTGGAAATTTTCAACGCCTGCAATCACCGGGGCGGCCCACTCTTAAAGCTTTAAGCGAGGATAATATTTAGCCCCAAAACAGAACTCCAACTGATGCAAGGATTAACGCCTAAATCTGATAGCGCGGGGCCAGATAGAACTTTAAAGCAAATCGGAGGAGGGTTATCTACTGAAACTCTGCTGGAATGTGTACATTCCCCTCCCTACGATGTGGGAAATCTGCAGCTGGTAATACCCTCTCGCAGAGACCACATCAAAGTGCATCTTGGGTAACGGAGACTCCGCATCAAAGTCGGCTATTTCTGATGCTGGTACAACTTCGATTGAAATGCCCGCTTAAGTTCGCTTTAGTTAAAATTCAACACACAAAACCTGACTCAAGAGTGGACTCTCTCTGCCCCTCTGCCCCTCTCCCCTTCGCCGACGGAGACCTGAATCGGTGTGGTCTCTGCCTCTGTGTCTATTTCTGTTTGTGCCCCAACTGGGGAGTGCGCTGCTGGCTCGTGTGCCGTGCCTGGCCTGGCCTGGCCATGTTGTTTAGCCAACATTTGCATTCTATGAATTTTGAATTTTGTGAAACGCAGGAACGTAACGCAAGATATCGTCAAGGCGAGTCACAAGCATGGGGACGGGGTCGGGGACGGAGGCCACCGAGGCCACAGCGGGAGCAACAGACTCCAGGGGTCTGTTCTGTGTCCAGGCCCCGACGCGTTGTCAGACTTGGGCCATTGCTTATCTTATCAGTCGACGTGGGTAAACAAAGCCAACGAGCCACCCACCCACCGAACGGTGCAGGGCACAGGCCTGGCGACTTATCGTTCAGATTGGGGAGGAAACTTTGGCTCTGATATGCAACTGCATTTGCAGTGGAGGTGGCTCCGGTCCGGAGGGGGTCTCATTAGCATGGCAGAGCAAGTTGCTGCTGCTGGGGGGGGGTCCTGGTGCCAGCCGGGCACAGGGAGATTCCGAATCTAACTCACATTTATCAGCATTTTCCACGCACTCCCCGGCACGAGACGAATTCCAAAATCGATTCCAACTCTGCCGCTGCCTGAGTCCGGTTCCAACGGGGCACCGAAATGTCGCACAGGGAGTTGGTTGAGTTGGTTGAGACTCAGCAGCAGTCGTCTGCCATCCAAATGTGTTCCTTTTACCGTACACACAGATACACACACACACACACACACACACAGAGTTCTCGGGGAGAGAAACCGTCGAGCGTCGAGCGTCGAGCAACCCTTCGCACGGTGGTACACGCAGACGGTTCCATTTCGATTTCGTTCGCTTCGGTTCGGCTCGGTCCTAGCACTTTGAGTTTGAACCCCCGTTTTTTTCAAAGGACTAACTTCAAATGCCGAAAATAAATGCCCCCTCCCCTCCCCACCCCACTCTCTCCGCTCTCCACCATCCACTCTCCATAGCGCTCCCCTGGCGGCACAGCTAGGCCAGAAGGGAAATGGAAATGCATTCAACACACATACTCGTACGCGTATAAAAAAGAAAGAAGGAACGAAGAAATTTTAATCCACAACGGACCCCTATGTGTCTGTGTGTGTGTGTACCATACCCCCCTCTCCCGTCTCAGGGTGTGGGAAAGTGAGTGCCAGAGTGTGTGCGTGTGTGTGTGTGTGTGTGTCATGGATACACACATTTCGTGAATGCCGCCCAAGGTGACCAGCCAAGGATGGAGAAAGCACCACCACCGCCACCGCCACCACCACTGAAATCACCAAGGAGCGGCGGCTATCACGGTCGCGGCCAGCTACCTGCTGCTGCAGGATTCGAGAGGCGGATGTTGCATGCCGCGGCTGATCGGGCGTGGAATGTGTGGAAACAGGTGTCCTTGAACAAACAACACAAGGGAAATCCGGCATATGAAGATAGCTCTGAGATGGAGAGAGTTTCGCACATAAATCAGAATCCAGATAAATTCTGGCAGCACGTGTGGCAGGAGAGTGTTCCACGATTGCAGCTTGAGAAATGTTTGAGAAGAAAGTCGGAAGTAATATAAATAAATATATTCTCCACAAATCAATGTCCCAGGGAGCTGAACAACTTCAGAGTGCAAAAACTGCTCAGAATCCGCTCGGAACTTGCCTTCGAATATCCCCATGGAACGTTCCACAGTTCTGATAGATTTGTTTCTGGAACTTGTTCTACCTTCGACTCCACAGTGTCAAAGGGAAATCGCTGAGGCTATCGCTGAAGCCAGTGGAATGGAATGTGAGCGAAACAACAGCGAGGCGAGGAACGACAGCGACAGCCACAGCAACGGCAACGGCAACGGCGGGGAATGTGAAACAAGCGCTGAGATACAGATACAAAACACTTATTTTTAATTTCGATGAATCACCGTTGGTTTGGTTTTGGCTTTGGTTCGGGTTCGGTTCGGTGCGGATCGGTTGGTTGGTTGGTTGGTTGGTTGGTTGGGGGGCTAAAACGAAATTCAGCGACGTCGCCGATGACTGCATGGCTCGTTGGAGCCCAGGCCGACGATAGACAGCAAGGGGGGTGCACAGGGTGCGGGTGCGGGGGAGCAGATCAGAGCGCAGAACACGGTGACAAAGGAGAGAGCGAGAGAGAGACAAGAGGAGTAGAAGCGCAACGGCGGCACAAAGCAAACTAAAAGAATGCACAAAGAGCAGACGATGATCGCGGCGGCGGGGCACTGGAAACGAATCGAAACGAAACGTAACGAAAAAGCGTTGGAAATGCTGGTGGAATATGTCCCCGACCGAGAACTAGAGCTAACTCCATCTATCCGTATCTGTAGCTGCATCTAGATTCCAGAACCCACTGACATTCCATAGCGTAGATTTCCCTAGATCCAGGAAACGGCTAAGGTAATCGCAGACCCTCTCCGCTCTTAGCTGGCACAGGCGACAGGCAGGCAGACTTTGTCTGGGAATGTTGCATATCAACTAGCCTCCCTCCCCCCCTCTGTGTATGGAAATTCGACACGCCTTGATAGCCGAGTAAAATCCAAGTAAAAGCACACCCGATCCTCCCCCTGCGTTCGACCACATCACGTGCTCTAGACATGTGCCACGGAGACGGACCGAGATCTAGCTGGTGGCTGGGTAACTGAAGCTTGAAAGGAAACGCTAAACTTTTCGCCTGTGCTCTCGCTTCTGCCAGCATCCTTTTGTTCGTGAGGAAGAAAGAGCAGCGGAAGTGCTTTGTCGCCATTTGATGTGACAACGACTTCCGGCTCGGCTCGGCTTGGGCCTGACCTGACCCGAGACTGGCCGGGACTTGACTTGGAGTTGGACTTGGCACAAATATTGATTATTTAATATGGCGTGCCATATGGACGGAGGGACGAGCGCTGTGGAGGTGAACTAATGCCGGGGTTGGGATGAAGGGAGCTCCGGGGTTAGTCGACCAACAACGGTGCACATCAAAGGCTTCGCTTCATCAAAGTTCTTGTGGCAGTACGTGGCTTTTTTCAGCCTTTGTTGTTGCTTTTGCTGCTGCTGCTGTCGTCATTTGCATTTTGGCGGGTTCCCAGTGCCACGGGAACGATGAGAATCGAGCGAAGGTCTCTCGCAAAATTGATTGTGCGGCAAACTGGGAAAGACCTTTGCATATGCATGTCAAGAGTTGTCCAGCACTTGGCCATTGTCGTTGTTGTTGTTGTTGTTGTTGTTTCTGCTGCAAGTTGTTGCTGCTGTTGCATGTTGCCTGTGCTTGCTTCTCTCTCTGGCCTGCTTGGCCTGTTGCTTGGCTTGGCTTGGCTTGGCTTGGCTTCGGTGGCACAGCCTGGCTGTTTCTGTGTCAGCCACCTGCCTGATCCGCCTTAGGATCTTTGCGACCCGTTTCAGTGCTCCCCTCCCCTCCCCTCCTTCGACTCTGCGCTGCGAGTTAATTGCAAACGCTGGGGTATCAGCCACGCCCCGAGATGCATATTAAAATGTGTTGCAATAAATGCGAAAATGCATAAATAAATAAATAAATTAAACCGCAGGACAGACCGAGGCTGGCATGCCCGTCGCACTTCCGCTTGGCCCGCAAAATGGGAGCTGGACATTTGTGGAGTAATCTGCCAATGAAATTTTAGATGCTCTTGCCTCTAGGTTCAATGGGGAAACCAGAAAACCAAAGCTGCAAATGTGCAGCAAAAACAGCTATGGAAGAGGCACAGATCCAGGATAAGTCCCATTGGTTGCAGTTTAATTTCTGCATTAACCATTCCCGCAGTGTAGTGTATTCTTCCCCGTTTTCTGCATTAAAAACGGCAACAAAATCAAATGTAACCAAATCATTATCCGCAGCCGCACCAAAATGATGTGCGTGCAACAAAAATGCAACCGAAATCGGAATTGCAGATGGGCCTTGTTCTTGTTGTTGGTTGATGGAGTCGTCGCTGCTGCTGCTGCAGTTGCTGTTGCCATTGCCATTGCAGCTGTACAGTACATGGTCGGAATATATTGTATATGCTTAATGGTGGGCGGTGGGGCGGCTCTGCTGGGTGGCGCTGGATGCATTTTGGGGGTTGCATTCGTTGGCGGCGGACAGGAAACTTGATAAGTTGGCCTGTACAAAGGAAATGCATGAAATGTGCATGGAATGCACATTCCCTTTTGTGTCTGCCTGAGTGTGTGCGTGTGTGTGGGTCTGTGTGTGTGCTGCATGCAATTTCAAACGCATAGATAGTAGATAGATAATTGTAATATTTCACTGGCATCCGACTGCAGCGCCACCAAAGTAGGCAACGATAAACCTGGATTATCTTTTGGGTTTCATTAAGATTAAATTATTGCACAGAAATTGTTTAGGCTTTGGCAAATATTTAATAACTATTTGTAATATGCGAAATTTTTGCAAATAATTGTTTCACCTGCATGGGCAAAGGGTTAAAACAGATCCGTTGCATCCGTTGTATTTTGAAATATATTTCAAGCTCATTCAGCGCTCACTCGAGAGATATTCAGCAGCCCCACACCACACACACACAGCTAGCAACCCACACAGCCAGAGAGCGACAGTGAGCGAGAGAGGAGAGCGTGTTTTGCCTCGTCTCTCTTCGCTACTCTTGTGCTCTCTCTCTCTCTGTTGCCTACCCACCACTGGATAACAGAAGACGCTCGGGTGGGGGGGCCGAGCCACGTTCGCGCCAGCAAGTCGTGCATTTGCCTGCGCCTCGCTGCTCCGCCCGAACAATTGAAAACTTGCTCGGGCGCATCGCCCCAGCAAGTCGACAGTTTGCCGCCAATGGCTGGCGTGCTCGGCTTTACCCGGTCCATTTTGGTGGCGGACGCGCCATAAAGTAACGAGTTCTTTTATCTGCCGCCTGCGTGCAGTGAATTTCGTCGATTTCTGCGCACTTGATGGTGCGTCGCGCCAGCAAGTATGGGGAAATGTCAAACGCCCTGCGACGTGGCGTTGAATACGCTACTTGATGGCTCCCTCAAATGGGCGCTGCAGCCCCGCAACGAACCCCGCCGAGCCCCACGAGCAACGGAGCTGTAGATGTAGCTGTAGCTGTAGCTATAGCTGGAGCTGCCTGGCCTGCCTCTGTCTCCGTCTCTGTCTCTGCCTGGCTGGCTGGTCGGGTCGGTCGTCTTGCCTTGCCTCTGCCTTCAGTCGCGTTGCTGCTGCCAGGGCTGGGCTGGTGTGGCTTTTCTGTAGTTCTGTCGCTTGTGGAGTAACTCTTATCGCCTGCACAGCTGTACAAACCCCCCCGAATATCATATTTAATTTACGTTGTTCCCCCACCAGATAAGGAGAACTTTCTTGATCGCAGATACGGACAAAAGTGACCCATTTATGGGAAGAGCAGCTGGAAGGCCCAAGATCTTACCATCAGGATGAGTGTCTGCCATCCCTGGCACGCTCACTCACTCACTGCCTGTGTGTTGTCGCAGCAAGTATTTTTCTTTCTTGGACTTGGACATACGAGCATAGCGTTCGTCCGTGAATTTTCTTCCCCACTGCCGTTTGGGGCATATACAGGGTGCACCCGTGCTGGGCTTTAGCCTGCGATCGTGAGTCGCCGCTGCTCCAGCTCCTGCCCTGCCCCCCGAAGTGCTTCTCCCATCCAAATGGGCCCCAAGGTTGGGTCGCGTCTCTCTGCAAAAAGCAACACAAAATGCTTCTCTGTTGCTTTTTCTTCTCTCTTGAATTGTGCTTGTGGCCCTGTATTCCCAAATATATGCTTAGAGGAGTGTATCTGTGTGTCGCTCTGTGTGTGTGCCTGTGTGTGCGTGCAAGTGTGCGAGAGTTTAAGCTTAAAGCTATTGTACACTTGGTGTGTCGTGTCTGCCTCCCTTGCTCCTCCTCCCTCCGCATCAAGCATTCATTCCCCTCTCACCATCCCATGTCCCCCTTCTCGGGTTGCCGTTGCCGTTTCTCTCCCCCCTCCCCAACCATTCTCCTTTTTGGCGTTGCCTTCGTTGCCGTTGCCGTTGCCGTCGTAGTCATCGTCGTCCTCGTCGGCCTGTCGCTGTCCTTACAGGGAGCAAGCAGCCAGGCAGCCAACGCCATCCAGCGAAGCGGGCAGGAGTAGTTTAGAGGGAAATGCCGCCCACACCGAAGAGGAAATACTCTGCCAGGGATAACAGCCAGGAAGAGGTTGTTCCTTTTGCTCCTTAACTCTTCCTCTAAGCTTTAGTGCCTTTTCTGCCCACTGATTCTAGAGTTGCAGCTGCAGAAGCTTCCCATTTTGGTCTCACTTTCGACATCCTCCTCCTCTAAGCCCAAAGTGCACACCAAAGTGTAGTTCTCTCCATGATTTGCAGTGTATTCCGCTGATGTTGCCTTTGCTGTTGCCAGTGTCGCCATCACCATCACCATCGTAGTCATCGCAGCCAGCTGCCTTTGCCTTTGCCTCCAACTCTGCCCCTGACTCAGCCTCTTGTCCTGTCCCTGTCCCTGGCTCTGACTCTGGCTGTCTGTGGTCCTACGCTTTGCCAACGCATTTTTGTTTTGTTTAGAGCGCAAGTTATGCGGGCGCCAAGGAGGAGTAGCACGCAGCACGCGAAGATGGATGGGGCTGGGGACTGGGGGCTGGGGGCATGCTTCTTGGTGTGCTGTGCTGAGGCGGCAGGCAGGCAGGCAGCACACCCCGACACATGCCGACAGGTATCGAAAAATGTTGCCCAAAATGCAGCTGAGCTCCAGCACCATCTCCGGCACTAGCTTTAATGCTCGAGCAGCTTCAACTCTTCTCCTGCCTGCAGGCAGCATGCGGCATGCATCAACTCCTGCCTCGTGGACGCGATTCTTCAACTGCAGAATGAAAGTTAAGAAATGGCAGAAGGCAGAAGGAAACTCTTGAAGTTTTCTTGGCCAAAGTTTCGCTTTAAGCTGACTTCACCTGACGTCAGGCAGCACGCCGGAAGAGCCAGCCAAGCAGTCGCACCCCCTCCAGCCCATAGCCCACCCCATTCGAGCTCAGTCCCCTCCCCGCCCCTCCCGCCACTCTGTCGTGCCACCCTGCCACACGCACCTTTACACATTTTTCCACTTCCTTTTCATTTCTCCACTGGGCTGCGAGTACGGCTCCAGCGCCTGCCGCCTGCCGCCTGCTGCCAGCTGCCCGGGGCCCAAGTTCTGGTCCGGGTACGGGTCCGGGTCCGGGTCCGGGTCTGGGGCAAATGAAAAATTGCACACGCGGGAATTTGATTTTAACATGAGAAATAAACACAATGAAGCTGACGACCCAGCCCCGCTCCTGGCAGGCGTTGTGGGGCGGCCTCTGGGTTCTGAGTTCTGGGTTCTGGGCTCGCTGGTGACACTGCGATTGTCATACATTTTTGTCGCTTTCCCTTCTCTTTCTTCTGTTTTTCGGGCAACTTTAATACGAAACTTTAATCAATGAAAGGAGCGAGAAATTGCAGGCAGAATTTGTGCTCTGATTGAATCCATTCCTTGACTAATTTGTGCCTGCAAATCTTACGCTTGAGTTTGAATAATTCATTTGTACATTGAATTTGGCAATGTGCAAACGATTTCTTGGGCATATTCCATGCGTGCTGCGGCACATTCGAGGCAGATAAGCGGAGCAGGGGCCACATTTCTACCCCTCTCTGCCGCACAATCCTTTTGCCATCGAGCAACCCCTTTCGGATGGTATTTCCCGTTTGTCGCATTCCTCGCCTAATGCTGGAATTTCAATTTTAAAGACTAAACTTGATTACCGAGAGAGGGAGCGGCAGAGCGACTGCCAGGGGTTGGGTCGGCACGGCTGGGGGTAGGTGGTGGCTACATAGTTCCCCATTGTCTCTCGCATGAGTTGCCTTGAAGTTACTTTTAAGGATCAAAGTGACATAAGTTTTGCTTTGCTTTGGCCCTAGCCCCCCCCAATCTTTGTCTTCGTTCTTGTCTTTGGCTCCAATTTATTTTATGCCAACAAAAAAGTTTTTTAATGTAATTAAAATGGATAATGCCTAAAGTGTGTTTAAACCTAGAGCCATCGCAGCTTTAAGGGGAGCAGCTTTTCCCATGCCCAAACTCGCTCTCAAGTATCCTTCGCGGCTATCTAGCACAGATACACACCAGCACCCGCACCCGCACCCGCACCCGCGCCCTCCTCCAACACTCCGCTGATACTGACACTGGCACACGTGCGCGTTGTGCCATAAAGTGCTCAAGTTACTTGCTGGGATTACCCACATGCACACACACCCCACAGCCCACAGCCCACACCCACCCCTTGCACTGTGGAGCTCCGCAGAAGTTTGTGGAGTCCGTTCTGCAGACGATCCTCTGGGCCGGACCACAGCGCGTATGCGTTATATTGAAGTCCAGGGCCCAGGAACAGGCCCAGAGTTCCGGCCGCAAGGAGTTTAACATTTTCCAATTGCTGCAACTTTTTCTAGCTGCTAGAGAAAAACCAAATTTCCCGAACTACACACAAGGACGTGGAAATGGCAGAGAAGGAACAGGATGTGCGGACGGTCGCACAGATGAGGCGGAAGCACGGACAAACAAACGGATAAGAAGGAAGGCAGCAGGCAGCAGGCAGGCAGGCAGAGGGAGGAGGCGCAAGCAAGGAGCAGCGAACAAACGAATGAAACAGAACCCAAGAATGAAACGAAACGTACATGGAGGAAGATAAGCGCACAGAGTGCGGCGCTGATAACGCAGGTCCTGTGCCGCCTGGGGGAGGCCACTCTGGGTGGCAGCCTGCCGTAGCAGGAGTGGGAATGTGGCACGGCCTGGGCCTGGGCCTCGTGAATTTTAACATTTTAGAGAAAATGCGAACGGGAACATTTCGAACGTCAGGCTAGAATGTTTGAAGCGAATTGTGCGAGGGCTGTGGGTCTCGCTGGGGGATGGCATCGAATGGAGAAGGAGTAGGACTCCCTCTCTCTCTGTGTGTGTGTGTGTAAGTAGTAGCTGTGCTGGAACGAAACAATTTGTAATTTATTTGCGAAGCGTGCGATGTGCGCTGTGCGAAAAGTTGAGGCAGCTGCCAAAGGCGTAGCCCTCGTCCATGCATACTCCTCGTCCTCGTCCTCGTCCTCGTAGGGGAGAGACAGTCAGTGGCTTCAGCTTCAGCCTGAAACTGAAACTCGACTGAGACCCAAACTAAAGCTGAGAGCACGCGTAAGCAGATACACAGATGATGTGCCACGCCACCCCGTCCTTGTGCTCTCCCCCACGCTGCCACTCTGCCACTCTGCCACACATAGCCATAGACAAAGGCAACGCGTGGGCGGTCCCCTGGTCCTGCTGTGTCTTTGAGTGGAGCGATGGTGGATGTATTGTATGTACTGGCATCCATCCACAACCCCAGCAACCCCTCGTGTGCTGCCTTTAAAGAACTTTAAACAGGAGCGGGCATGGGCATGGGCAAACCCAACGCATCCATCCAGCCAGGTGCCAGCCATAAAATTATGTCATAATTTCCACATAATTCCCCCAGCCAGGTAAAGCGGTTTTCTAGTAGCATTTTTTGTTGAAATTTATTTAATGTATTTTATAATGCTTTAAAATTGAATGCTTTACAACTTGAATTTAAGTTTTTTAACTAACTTTGAAAGTTCGGCTGCAAGTGTGGCTCTGGGCGTATCTATGATTGGATGTGTGTGTCTTTGTTTATTGTTTGACCATTTGTAAGCATCTCAGTTAGTTAGAAACTATTTTGTATAAGTGTTTAATGTTTAATCAAAGCTGCAAAGTTTCTCTTACTGGAAGTTATTCGTACAGCAAGTGGAGCACTCCTCCAGCTCTCAGTACGGGTCCGGCAGTATATTCGAGTGAGCTGCAAGTAGCTCGGTGTGTGCTGTGTGTGTGTGTGTGTGTGTGTGTGTGGGGTGTGTGTGTGGGTTAAATAATCTATCTCAAAATGCAAATATCGAGCACATTATAAACCATTATATCCATTATCCAATATTTAATATAATCGTTCATATCAAAATTCATCGTTTATCGTTTACTAGTTGTAGGCATATTGCATGGTAATGGAAATGGTGTGGTTATGGGTGTGGTTTATGGTATTGGTGGAGAGTAGAGAGCTGCTTTGGAGCTGCTCTCTCTGCTAAGTACAAAAATTCTTGTTATTCGTTGGAGTATTTATCTATTGTTTGCCTGGGCTTGCTGCTGGAAACGGAACAGAATGGGCACCTGTGGAAGTGGACACACAGCTCTGTCTCTGGTGTGTGTTTGCTTTTTGTGGTAACTATTAATCAGTCTTGTATACAAACGAATTAAAATTATCAAATTGTCTATTCAGCCAATCTATGCGTGTGGCTAGGCATTAACAAAAACCATTTTGTGGGAGGACTGGGGCTTGGGCTTGGACTTGTCATCGTTACAGATTCGTTCTAAACAGTGAGATTAGCTTTCGTTAAATCATATTTTAATTGAAAACTTAGAGCATAAACGAAAGATATTCGTATTTAAAAAAAATATACATATACAGACGATGCATTCAGCGGTAATAAATTAGGTTTTAGAATTACAATACAATACGAGACAGACAAGGGACAGGCAGGAGGGGACACCCTCCTGTTGGCTCATCCGTTGGTAGAATATATACAGGGTAGCGCACATTCGAAGGGGCTGCAGAGGGAGACGTTTAAATGCGTGCTTCTTGTCCAGCTCTGTGCTCTCCTGGCTGAAGCCATGTGCGGGAGCGTCTTCGAACGTTGCCTAATACTCAATAACTTATAGTTCGATTTCGATTTACAATTGTTTCTGGGCCTAACAGTTAGAATTTACAATTTGTTACTTGTACACTTAGACGAGGGGGCGTGGGATTGGGGAATCGCCTGGGGAATCGTGGCGCACAATATCAAAAGGTAGCACGGGCTCGGGACCTGGCCTCCAAAATTAACTCCGGCTGTCGTTGCTCTCGCTGAAGCTCTGCTCGCTGGACTCACGCCGGCTGCTCACCGGCTTCGCCTTGTACTCTGTGATGAAGACGGTGACCGAATTGACGGTCACCTCGCGCGTCTGCGCCGTCGAGCGATCAACGTTCTTCAAGCGGGCCGGGTATCGTTTATGCCTTTGCCTGTCGTGTCCACTTCCGTGCCGTGAACTGGAGGCGGATTTGCCGTTGGGCATGTTGCCGCTGGCTCCGGGCAGTGTGGCTGCCTGCTGTGCGACTAGCGCCGAGTTGAGGCGAGGCTTTCGTGTAGAGGTACCTAGGCGGTGTGGGGAGGGACAGAGAGAGTGGAGAACATTATCAATGCAGCAAAGAAAACAAATTAAGCGCACAGCAAACGATTATTTGCCGTCCTTCACGGGTAATTGAAATGTGACGCAGCAGCCGCTGTGGTCGCAGCCGTAGCCGCAGTCGCAAACGAAATCGAGGTCACTCACCTTTCCTCACGTCACACATGCGGCACTTGAACGCCTCGGCCGAGTTCCTGTACGTGCAGACGCTGCAGTCCCAAAAGTTGTCTTCAATCACTTTCGCTTGGCGCTTTTGTCGTCGCACGGGCGATGATTTCTTGTCCATAATAGTGAAAACTGCCCTGTGGTGGGGGAAGTGAGCGAAATGCAGCTGTGCTGAATTTTCCTTTTCCACCGTTGTTGTTGTTGCTGCCGATTTTGCCTCTGCTTTTGCCTCTACCTCTGCCCGTGCTTCTGCTGCTGGTGTTGTGGCTGCCAAAACGCAGCGCAAATGCTGGCAATTTTGGGGTGCAGCCTACTGGCACACACGCACAACTGGCTTAGAAGCGTTGCTTAATGTCTACCAACACACATTAGTTGCTTAATTGGATCTTAATCGGAGGTTTATTGTTGTGAAAAAAACTTTCTGCAATACAGTGTGACCGCGGATTTATCGATCAAATATACCGCCTGACCCTCAGAAATATACCAAAATATATGTTTTAAGTTTCAAAATATATCCAATTTGATAATCTGGGTTATAATACCATCTAGTTAGGATGCTCAGTAACAACATAATTTGATCTGATTTATTAATCAATTCTCCACAAGTTTGGCTAGTTGTAATTCCTTTTTATACCCGGTACTCGAAGAGTAAATAGGGTATATTGTATTTGTGCGGATAACGGTTGTATGTAACGCACAGAAGGAAACGTTTCCGACCCCATAAAGTACATATATTCTTGATCAGCATCAATAGCCGAGTCGATTGAGCCATGTCTGTCTGTCCGTCTGTCCGTCCGTCCGTCCGTCCGTCCGTCCGTCCGTCCGTCCGTCCGTCCGTCCGTCCGTCCGTCTGTCCGTCTTGTTTGTCGGCTAGTTCTCAGAGACTATAAGAGCTAGAGCCACCAAATTTTGGCACCATTTTTGCTGTATGCTCACACTGAAACCAGTGTATTTCAAAAATGAGCCCCGCCCCCGCAAAAGGGCGAAAACCTCCCAAATCTACCATTTTGAAGATAACAGAAAACTAAAAACGCCATTCCGTAGGGAATGACCATATCTATCAGATCACCACAAAATCTGGATGCTATGAAACCGCAATTCATTTTTCAGTCGCCAAGTAACTAAAATGAATTGCGGTTTCATAGCATCCAGATTTTGACACAGTGAAAAACATGGAAACCAGTTACCTTCTACTGACTTATGTTCGCCTGGTACTTGGTCTGTAATAAAATATAGTACGGGCAATTAGCTTCTCAGAAAAGTGAGAAAATCCTTTGTGTGGGATTTTCGATACCCTATATTCTTCATAATCTCGCAAAGATATCACTTACATTCTTGCCATATGGCATGTCGATGTATCGACAGCGGAACAATCGTGAGCCGCATCTGGCAGCTCTTACGAGGGGTGGTATATTTTGTCGATAAGGCCGCGGTCACACTAAGAAACATTTGAAACCGTTGTAAATAGCGTAAATGTTGGCGAATAAAAAATAAATAAGTGGAAACAGTTGTACATGGCAGACTCCCCCTCCCTCAGCATGAACATTTTAAACTCAAGTCCAAATTCCTGGCTTTATTATTGTTTTGCATAAAGAGTATACGAGTATTATACACTATTTAAGGCTAGGCAGCATCATGGTGACGATGCACGTCGACCTCCGCCAACACTGCTCTATGGACCCGTCGAGAGCAGCAAGAAGGTAAGCGGCGGTGGCGGTGGCGTTGGCTTTTGTTTAAGATTAATAATATATTCATATGCAAATATGTATCTTCTAGGCAAACAGCTGAGATAGCAGCTCTTGTTTGTGTTAGGTACCACCAGATCACATCTCGTCGTAGTCTTATCTTCACTTCAGTCCACCGCTGGGACTGTATGCGCCGAGGAACGTGTTGCACTTGCGACAGTAGTGGTTGCCAGTGCGGCAACTGTTCATGCAGTAGGGCACGAAGCAGGCAAAACAGCACCAACTAAGTGAAGAGAGGAACATTAAGCACACTGTCGGGAAGCCACGATTCGATTGTAGGACTCACCCCACCAGGCACAGCAGTCCCGCTCCCAAATGTGTGCGCGAATTGGCGGTGTGCGTCATGCGTGTTGTCTTCTGTGCACCACAGGCCGGGCAGAGTACGCGACAGGGATTTGGACCCAAGTTCAGAGTTTCTGCAATTAAACCGCAATGACGTCAGAGATAGTAAGACTCAAGCCAAGCCATAACTTACCCATTTGGACAACTGTGGCTGCTGCTGGCTGCGCTGCTGGTTGCTCATACTCGTAGACCACTTGCGGCGGCTGCGGCTGTTGTGGCGTGATTGCTGCAATTGCTGGAACACTCACTGTGCTGGTTGGTCTGCCTATTGCCACATCGTACGATGGCGGTGCCTCCACGGGCACATGCTCCGGATCAAACGATTCCCTTGTTGGCCTCGCTGGCGTCGGTGATGGTGCGCTGGGCGTGTTGAAATCCACCTGCGGATAGAGCATGGCCCGCTTCTGATCCATAGTCGTCGTTGTCGTTGTCGTTGAAGTGCGAAGTTCAGCTTTCGATTTTTGTTTGCAACTAAAACAGATTCAAGTTCTTCCTCTACCACTACGTATGTATATGTATGTGTGTTGTATGCGTGTGTATTTGTAATCCCTTGTTGGGGTTTTTGTTTACTGTGCAAATTTGCTCTGTTCGTCTTCTCCGTTCCGTTTCGCTCTCAGCTGCCTACTGGCTACAGATTCAAGTTTTGGCTTAGATCGTTCGCTCTGCTCCACAGAGCGAGCTTAAAAGCTTTCGCAGGTAGAGCGGAGCCGAGCAGAGCAGAGCGAGAGATTGGGCAACCTTTTCGGCAATTGCAAAACGGCGGCAGAAATATCTCTGTAATTGTACGAGTCGAGTTTTTGTTTGGCCGAAAGCTTTATCTAACGGGGAGTCGGGGAAGTGGGAGAGTGGATGTGTGCCCAACCTATCTCAAGTAAAGCGTACAGTAAACATACAGGTGGAAGACCAACAACAGTTTATTATCTAAGTGCAGATGGAAACAGATAAAAGACGCTCATATCCAGATCTCATTTACGCTGGTAGCTGCCCAGGTAGTGGTCGCACATGCCACAGTAGTGAGTGGTGTTCATGCAACTGGCAATGCAGTAAGGCAGGCACACACAGCAGTACAATCTGTAAAGGGAGCAGAACGGATTAGAGCAGCGGAAGTAGCAGACACTCCCCTGGCATTACTCACTGGAACAAACACAGCACCAGGGCTATCAGATGTGTGCGCGAGTTGGGCCGATAGGAGACGCGGGTGCGCGCATAGTTGTGGCAATACGGACACTGTATGTCCATGGGCTCCGGTCCGTAGATGGATCCCGGCACTACCACCACTGTGTGCCGGACTGTAGCTGGAGCTGCACTTGGAGCCGGAGTCGCTGCTGGGCCCGTGGTGAGCGCCGGCGAGGCTGTGGCCTGATCGTAGCTGGGCGGTGATCGTGGTGTTGTCAGCAGCTGCTGGTGCTCGGCCAGCGCATCTCCTGCTGTGCCCTTCTGCATCTCCAGTGGTGCGGCGGGATAGACGGGTTCCATAGTATCGATTTTTCTGGGCGTTAATGGAACAAATGACTCGTCGGTGCGCGTCAGTGGCAATGGAAGGCACCGAAAAAATTGTTGACTCGCATATCGCAGAGTTCTTATCAATTAAAGCCGTTTCAGTGGTGGAAAAGCTTTCTGGCCCGATTGTTTACACTAGCAGTGGGTGTGTGTGTGTGTGTGTGTGTGGAGGGGGAAAAAGAAATGTGTTCGTCTGTCGACACCCATTCAAAAATGTTCGCACACAAAGCTATGCGATGGATGATGTGATCGGAGTGGATTCGATTTCTGGATTCGATTCGATTCGATTTGGTTTGTTTATTCGGAATGTGTATCGTTGCTGCTGTTGCTGCTGCTGCTGTTTGCTGCTTGCTAGTCGCTGTTGTAGACGCCCACAAACTTGTTGCAGTTGCCGCAGAAGTGATTCGCATTCATGCAACTGGTGGCGCAGTAGGGCAAGCAGGCGAAACACCAGAGGCTGCTTACGTGGACCACACTTGGAGATTAGATAACACCGAGAGGAAATCGCAGATCTTACCCAATGAGGCAGAGCAGGGCGGCCATGCAGTGGGTGCGCACACTGGGCGCATATTCGACTCGGGTCAGCTTCTGGACATGGCAGTGGGGACAGGTGATGAAGCTGGCATCGGGACCCACCGGCAGAGCAGCTTGATCTGAAAGCAATCAGCGGAGTCTGAGTCCGGCTTGTACGGGGAAACAGCTGCTGCTGGACACTCACGCTGAATGATCACCACGGGCGGCGGCTGTGCGCCCTGAACCTGAACTCGAACGGGCGCTTGTCCCGTGACATGTACGGCCTGCTCGTAGCTCGGTGGCTGTGGCTGCGGCGGGTACGGATAGCCACCTGCTCCAGGCTGTGGCGGGTACGGGTAGCCAACGGTTCCAGGCTGCGGCTGATTGTACTGCATTTCCGTTTGATGGTCGCCAGAGAACTGACTTCAAGACGCTCGCGCTTTCGGGCCCTACTTAACGTAGAGCTTTTCCCACAAAAGCTTTGTTGGCCGTTAGCTTTCTTGGCCTGTAGCTGCAGCACCTCGCCCCCCTTTATTAGGCAGAAACAACAAGTGGATGGAAATAACTTTGAAGAACTCGGAATAGTATTTGATCGTAATTCAATATTTGGATATGCTGTTTGTGAGTACATAATAGGTATATAGATAGGTATGTATATAATGTGTTTGGACTATTCTTTTAGCATATCTTTATGACATCCATCCAGCCACAGGATCGGCAAATGTGTCCCTGCTTGTACATGCCCGCTGGAATGTAAGGCCGACAGAAGCACAATTCGCTGCAAGATAAGTACATAATGTATACAGTACATAATTATATATTATGTTTGCTTACACCAAATTCTTCTTTAGTTTCTTCCACTGCGAGCGACTGGTGCGAATTTCCAACCTAACAGCCGTCGACTTGCACCGCGGACAGCACTCGATGGGAATGCGATGGTACTTGTGGTGGATCCGGTACTTGCCCATCCTGGCGGCCAGCACATTGGCTCGTATCTCCTTCTTCAGATTCTCACGCCAGTCCACGAACAACGCAACAAGTGACGCCGGGCCGTACTGGGGCAGCAATTTGAACGGCATTCGGGCAGCGAATGATGCCGCAGCACACTGAGACTCCGATGAAATAGCAGCTCTGTGAAGGCTCAGCCCAAATATAGAACTCTGCGTGGGGGCTAGCCCTGGATGCGCCCGGTGTCTACCCGAAATCCCACGCAAAAATGATGCAAGGCCAAAAGCTAGGTGTGGGGGCACGGCACAGCTCTCCGTGCGCTTATCAGCGGCTGCAGATGGACCTTTGAATGCACGACTGGATGCACTTTTCCGCAGTCTCAAGCAGCAGAACAGACGTCACACAGCGAACTGAGTCCTGGACCACCATAAACTCCAAAGTTTTGCTTGTATTTGTGCAACATGCAGTCCGTGTGCAACATGTGCAACAATGTTGCCATAAGCTCCACTAACAGGTTAGCTTTTTATCCCGGGATTTTGGGTATATATTAGCTATATGTAAAGCATTTACATATATTTATGTACACATGTCTATGTGCATACATTTATTTTTTGGGAATGTCTGTGGGGATTTCCATATCAAATATGAATCGGAATTTTTTAGCATAAAGAAACTCGAAGCTGCTTTGGGCAAAAATAACTCTTCAACTCTTCAAATTATTCCTCTTAATTTGATCAAAATCATTATAAAAACGTGCCAAAGTACAGAACGAAAGTTGCTAATCAAAGTGCAGACGAGTGCATCCTCCCATTTCACAATTCCCACACCTTCTGATTGCACATGCGTCAGGAGTAGGGGCGGCAGCTTGTAGCTATAGGAAATATTCAGTCAAAGAAGGAACTCGAGGCAGAACGAAATACAAATGGAGCCCATTAGGCTTGCAGCACATTACATTTCATTTATTTTTTAAATATTCTACATATTTATATACTCATTGATAAATGTATGCTGCAATCCGTGATAATTCCGCGATAGGCAACATGTGGCTGATGACTTCTGATGCAACAGTTCTGTCAACTTGTGTCCCAATGCAACACTTCTCTCAACATGTCTGCGCAAAAATTGTGACACCAGTTGCGGAAAGCTTTGCCAGCGCTTCTCTATGTCTCTCTCTCTTTGCACTTTGAGAGTGACTCTACCTTAGACATATATGCATATATGTAGATATAGATATAGCTATAATATACTTTATAAGATCCTGAATGTGAGCATTTTCTCTGGTCCTACAGCCATTTCTACTTAATCTTATCATAGCAACAGAGTAATCCGAGTGTAATCGGTGCGTGTGATGCTAGGAACTCCCAGAACTAATAGCCATCTTTCAGTAGTATAATTTCAGTTTTACGACTCGATTCCTGCAGTCGTTTTGCATTCATAGCTGCACCTTTTGGGGGATCTGGATGAGGAGCTACGCCAGCCGCACGACCGGCACTTGTATACCGATTTGTAGCGAAAGCGAAAGCAGCAGAGGGGACGCCTGCCATAAATCACTCTCCATGAATACAGTGAATACAGTGAATACTCTGTGAATGAATAGGAATACTCACGCTAGTGTCGAACGCAGTTTATGCCACCAACTTCGACTCGTGTGGCCCTGGCCCACCATGGGGGCTGCATCACAGTGCGGGCAGCTGTCGTCGGCGCAGCCCTCTTCCGGTGCAGGCTCTGGCGGTGGACCCGAACCCGAACTTGGACCCGTCGGAGCTTCCGGCGGCTGTGTGAGACTCTTGTAGACTTCTTGAGAGCGCATTTTGCCTGCAGGTCTTCTCCGAGCAAACATCGCGTCGCTACTGAGGCTGCAGCCAGCCTCCGGTCCGGCGTCTTTCCATTTTAATCTCAGTTTCCATTCAAGTCCCCAGGCTGCGATACCGAGAAGTGTCGGGAGCTCTGCTGATAAGGCTTGACTTGGAATTGGAATGCTGCTGGCTAGCTTGAGATATTTTTATTCATAATTAAGTGCAAAAATATATATTTGTGTACATAAAAACATGCATACATATGTGTACATATGTTACAGTGAGAACACAAGTGAAAAAAAAGATATTAAAAGTCCTCTTGCGGCCCTGCTAATTCTTGTAGGAGCCCACGTAGGCACCGCAGCTGCTGCAAGTGTGCTTGGCCGTCTGGCAGGAGTCGTTGCAGTACGGAATGCAGAAGCAGCAGATGCCCCTGCCAAGAGAAGGGTTAGTCCGTGGATAAACGTTGCTTCATTGAGCGCTACCTACCCCAACAGGCAAATGCCGACCGCCAGCAGATGCGTCTTGGTGCTGGGCTCAAAGGTGACGGCCGTGTTCCTGCGGACACCACAGCTCGGGCATGTGGCCATGGACGGCCTATCGCCCAGCACATTGGGCGCTGCACAACGAACGGGAATGTAGTTTGAAGTCGAGGAATCCTCAAGGAATAATCTCACCCTGCATTATGACAGGAGCTGGTTGCTGCACAACCACCTGCTGGGGAAGTGCACGGCTAAAAGTTTGGTCGTATTCCGGTGGCGCTGTGGAGTGCTTATCGTCCATGATTCTGCTGCTGCTCTGTGGCTACTGTTTCCGTTGGATGTGTGAAGCGTTCGATGTCAGTCACGAAACTGATTTCCTCAATCGCCGTCGTCGCTGTCCAGCGGAGGGCCGCGTCAAATTGGATTTCACAAGAAAAAAGTTGTGTTTGTTTGTGTGTGTGTGGCATAGGGAAGTGTGTGGGTGCGAGTGGAATGTGGTTGATGTTTTGCTTTGTGTTAATGAGCCAAAGATTAGCTGGAAGCCTTTCCCAGAAACCGATTGCACTGACTGCAGTAATGGTCCACGCTCTGGCAGCTCTTCAGGCAGTACGGCAGCGGCACCAGGCAGAGCAAGCTGCAAGCACAGAGAGGCAGAGGCAGAGGCAGAGGGATAACGGTGCCTTCCGTTTGCCGTTGCCCAACACTCACCCCGTCAGACAGAGCGCAAAGGCAAAGGCATGCGTGTGCTTGGTCACGCGCGGCTCCAAGCGGGACTCCATCGTGCAACGGCAATGCGGACAGCACAGGATTTGGGCAACAGGTCCCAGCTTGGGCTGTGCCTCAGCTGCAAACGGATTAATTGCAACACTGCCACAGACTCCAGCAACATTCACTCACCATTGATCACGAGAACGGAATTTGGCAGCGTTCCTCCCGAATGCACTGGGAGTACAGGCTCCGGCGGCGCCAAATAGGGGTAGGCTGTACGCTTGAGATCCACGTCCATGGCTGAGTACTCCACCAGGAGCGTGGCCAGCCTTGCTTTATAACCGACAGACACGTGTCCCCACCCCGTTCCCCTGCTGACCATGACGAAGAACCCGCCATTAGCCACTAATTTCCAACCATTGGGAGGCACTCCAATTTGCGACGCGTGGCCCGCAACTCAAATTAATTGTTTCACACATGTACACAGGGCGCGAGAGAGAGGGAGAGCAGGACAGGGCATGGGCGTAGGCAAGAACTCACTCTCGAGCTTCAATCTCTATTCAAGCTGATAATATTTATTGGTGATTGCTGTGCTGTGTACCAAAACTAAGCTCAAACTTGCACTCAAATATTTTGAAGCCAGACATCAAGAAATGTTGCGGAAACATAAGGCTTTAGCCAAAGCAGCGGCTGGAGTGTTTAACGTTCGTAGGATCCAATGTAGGCGTTGCAGGAGGGGCAGTAGTGTGCCGTGTTGCGGGCACACTCAGTGCAGTACAGGCAGCAGGCGCAGGGAAAGAGACTAAGAGAAGGATGTTGGGAGAGCTTTAGGTTCAACGGATTGATTGCTGTTCGCTGGCACTTACCAGGTCAGACACATGATCAGCGCTATCAGATGCGTCTTGGTCGAGGCCTTCGGCTCGGTGCGTGTGGTCACGTTCTGCTGGCAGCTGGGGCAGATCAGGCTGCTGGGCTCCGGGCCGACGGGTGAGGACATGTTGCTGGCTGTGGACTGACAGACAGACAGAAGAACCAACGGATTATTGATTTCGCTGCAGCAGCGACGACCTTGAGTCCCGTGGGGACAACTACTCGCTCGCGTGCCACTGAAGTTGCACATGAAACATGAATTAGAGACCCCCAGAGACCTGTTACAGAATTATAATTGCATAGCAGCGACACATGCGCTCGCGACCTTATCTCTGCGCTAATTTTGTTCAACTCTAAAACCATTTTTGAGCGCCAGTCGTGACTTCCTGTGATGTCATCCAGATACGGGAGACCCCTTCGTCTGCTCTGCTATCCATTGGATGCCGTCACTCTATTCATCTCCATCTCCGCCTGCCGGACAAGACTAGGCGCTGGTAACTTTGGCCATTTTGTTTGCCTTTCCCTACCAAAATCCACAGCAACAAGGAAAAACCATCTATTTATATTCATATGCGACGCGGCGTTATTATCATCATTAGGCTGAGTTAAGGGTGTGTCTGGCTACATTACTTAGCCCCCTTGGTTCAGTTACACTTGTTAGAGCCAGAGGCAACACCTCAAGACACTGCCACACCTCATCTTAGGTCCAATTCAACTGAATTCCGGCAGAGATTTTGCACACTGCATCTACGAGTAGATGTTCCAATACTCACAAGTTTCTTTATCCAAACACTCAAGTGTAGACTTTTAGGAGTAGAAATAATCCGAAACTGGTAGCCGCCAAAATGGAAATGATCTGAAATTCGCAATTGGGAAAATTGCCCGAGTTCCGGTGCCACACAAGAGACAACAAATGACAGTCGAACACGCGATGGCAGCAACAGTGTTGCAGCAACAATGTTGCCCGAGTCAAAGCAACAACAACAACGAGTGGCGATTTAGTTTAACGGGATTCCCGGAATGGAATCCGCTTCGCTTGCAAAGCAAAGCATTTATTTTGTTTATTTATTTTTTCGCTTACTGTGTGCAGAAATACGATTCTGCTTATGCCATCTAGCGTCGAGTATGTTCATGTATGCTCAAATGTCAGTATGTACATATACGTACATATATATGTATGTATGTATGTTTATGATTATGTTTGCACACAAGTCGATTGTGTGCATTGTGTCCACTGGTCCAGAGGATTTCCTTAGAATGAGCCCAGGCAGGCGTTGCAGTTGGGGCAGAACTGGCTGGTCTTGTAGCAGCAGTTGCAGCAACAGGGAACGCAGACGCAGGGCCAGCAGCTAACGGGAAACAAAAAGCACAATTTTTGTTTATTCAGCACGATCCGCGATTACTCATCACCGCTCTTGGTGTTTGGTGTTTGTGTGTCTGTGTGTACTTACAGGAAGAGGCAGAGCAGCCCTGCCAGGCAATAGGTTTTGCCCGTGGGATGGTAGTCGGTGCGCACACGGATACGTGCATTGCACTTGGGGCACACCATGCCCTGACCCGGGGCCTCAACTACAACAGTGGTGGTGTGGTGCACCACCTGCGGAGGCGGTGCCACCTGTGGCTGTGGCATCTGCAGCGGCG
Organism: Drosophila subobscura; assembly: GCF_008121235.1. Classification (NCBI taxonomy): domain Eukaryota; kingdom Metazoa; phylum Arthropoda; class Insecta; order Diptera; family Drosophilidae; genus Drosophila; species Drosophila subobscura. Next base: position 18,916,656 of record NC_048531.1, on the reverse strand, counting down.
GATACATTGGCTGTGGTGCATACTGATTCATTTCGGTATGCGGTGGAGCCGTTGCCTCGTCCATGTACGCCGGTGGCGATCCCAGCTTGCTGTAGTCTGCCATTTGTGTGCTCGAACAACTGCGCTCTGGATACTCGAAAGAACTGTAAAAGCTCGCGGAACTGTAATTGCTGCAAAGTCTTAACGATAACGGAGTGTTTTGTCTTCCTCTTCTACTCCATGCAAATGCAAAACACAACGCGGATAGAGTCCAAAAAGCGAAATGAAAACAAACGTTGAACGTGGGGGAATGCGCAAAGAGCGAAATTGTGCCGACGATCGACTGGGCTTATCGATAGGCCTATCGGTGGCGATGTGTCTGATGTGATATCTATCGCTTGCTTCTTCGTTTTGGCTGAGCTTTCAACAGCGAAAAGCTTTCACTGACTGTTTATTTTGAATCATATCAGATCGAATAGGTTCCTATGTAGTTGCCACAATTGGGGCAGTAATGCCGGACATTCTTGCAGTAGTTGAAGCAGTAGGGCAGGACGACGCAAGGCCAGAGGCTAAAACAAGAGTGGAACTGTTATTGCGAGACTCCAGTGTACCCAGTACTCTTCCACTCACCAGCAAATGTATAGTATCAGCGCGCACAGATGGGTGGTCTTTGTGGAGGCGGTAATCAGGCTGGTCTGCACCTCACCATGGCAGGAGGGGCAGCGAACCTGCATCGGCTGCCAGCCAACTTTCAGCGAGCCATCAATCGGATTTCGGCTAGCAATTGGTTGCTGAGTGGCCACCACTGTGCCGGGTGGCAGGGAGCCGGCAGGCTCAAAGACTGCGGCGGTTACCACCACCTGCGGGGTGCTGTTCATGTTCATGGTATGACATACACTGAACACGGTTCCGGGCAGCCATTTATTAACGTGCTACTATCAGAGCTTGTTATCTCTTCTGACTAATCGGCGATAGAGGAGGTTCAGTTGAGCAATCACTAATGACAGTGGAACAGGGAGGGCCTGAATATCGATTGGGCTTATCGAGCGAGTGACAAACAGAAAGTTGATCCACAAAAAACTAATGGATATACTCGTAGTACATAGAGGAGTTAGACTAAGTAAATGGCAAAAGTTGTCGCATTTCCTGTTCCAGCTGGAATCTTTCTTGTGTTTAATGTGTGTTCTTGTGATGCTAATACAGAGTAATATTTACAGTTGATTAAGTTGGCGCTGGCACAGAGTATGACGCTAATGGATATGTACTATATGGAAGTTAACATTAATTCTCATAGGTGCCAATGTACGCGCTGCAGTTGGGGCAATAGTGGTTGGCATTCTGACAGGAGTCCATGCAGTAGGGCAGGCACACGCAGGGCCAGCAGCTGTTTGCGAGAAAGAGATGGAGAGAGTGTGAGTAAAGTAACGGGCATTGTTTTTGGGTGGAGTGATTCACAGTTATGACCGGCAGGTACAATTGTATCTGCCAATGTAGTACACAGTGGATTCCAATCGATGAAAGGAACGTGTCTGGCTATTTCTGCGGCTGTTCGTCAATTTGTTATCTGACTCAACTCCATTTCCACTTGAGATAACAGAAAAAGCTTTCGACAGACTCTCTTTTCGTGAACACACATACACGCATCTCCCGATAAGAGAGTGCCTTTATGTACAACTGTATTTACCTGCTGCTCGAGAACAGCAAATATATACGTATACAAGATATGGCTGATCCGTTCCACTTGTACACACTTTTCAGGGTCGATCTCGTCGCATTACTCACATGAACAGGCACAGGATCATCGCCCAGCAGTGGGTGCGGCCCGAGGGGGTGCTCTTCACGGTGGTCAGCACCTCGGCGTGGCAGGAGGGGCAGCGTATGCGGGTGGGCCCACTGCCGATTGGCACCAGATTCGAGGTCGTCGTCGTCTGTATAATCACCGTGGACTGCTGCGGTGGCTGTGGCATGGGTGGGTACAGTGGCGGCTGTGTGGGTCCACCTGGCTGGTAGGTCTGCGCCGGCGTGAATCCGCTCTGCTCGCTGTACGGTGGAGGCTGCTTGCTGTCCATGGTTTCTGTTTTCTATTTTCTGTTTTCGTTTTGTTTTCGTTGAAGTTCTCTTCTGTGTACCGTCCGGCCTGCTGGTTGGCGTTGCACTGAGGAGCCGCCTGAGTGTGGAGGCCTAGAAAACCTTGCCCGCAAGCACCACTATCATTATCTTATCAGAGCGAGGGGATTTTCACTCGCATTCATAAAAGGTATCCCAATCTGCAGCTGTATTGCCTTTTATTGTGTAGTTGATTTAGAGAGCAAAAGTGCGATTGTATTACGGCGAAGATGATGATTCATTCGACTCGTTGCCCCTGCACCCATACTGGTACAGTGTGTACTCACTTATGTGTGTACCTCTGATGAATAATTATTGACAGACTGACGCAGCATTGGGGAGAGCAAGACTCCCGATCTATAATTTAATCTTAAACTAGAATTGGGTGCGGCGGTGAGGGGTAGTAAGGTGTGGAATGAGATTCAAGATAGATGCAAAAGCGAGGAAATTACTAATAATTACACCAATAGGTTATTGCCATTGTGGGACCATTTTGGAAATAATTCTCAACTGGTTCTGCAACTCCTGTACTATCAGCCAAAGCCGCCGCTATTATTATTATTTTTCTGAATATTTGAGACCACCCTAATTGGGTTAGCTGTGCTTGCCACCCACTCACAACGATGTGCTGGAGCTTTCGTGGAGCTTTCGGTTGCTTTGACTTTGAATTCAAGTGCAGAGAGCCGCCGTTAACCGTTAACTTTTCAGCCATGAAAATAGTGTTAGACAAACAGAGCCGGCGGCGTCGGAGGCCTGACACAAGACAGATGAACAACTGGTTTTATTTGGCCAACACATCAGCCCTTCCCCCCGCTCAGCAAACAATGTTTTTTATGTCTTGAATGTTTTGTATTGAAATTGTTGGAAAATAACCCAATTTATAGGCAAATAGTGAATATTTGATCGTCAGTTCAGCAACATGAGCCGGCAACTGAAGTTCAATGTGCAGGCCGAGGATCATCCGTCGCAGTGGGAGGAGGAGTACCACTCGGATCTGGTGGAGATCAATCTGAATGCCAGCTGCGGCCAGGCCAAGCAGCAGTCGGCCCAGGCACTGGACAAGCTGCTCCTGGCGGCCAGCACGCCTCCACATCGTGGCTATCCCTATGGCTATGCGGACATTGATCCCGGCACGGATATTTACTTCTGCAAGAAGTCCAACTCCACGGGCCAGCTGGCCGAGAAGGTATCACCGCCACCGCCGGCGGCCACCAACATAAGCTGTCTGCGGCAGATGTACTGTCCCAAGTGCCACGAGCGGTTGCACGAGCAGGGCGTGCGCCTCGAGCGGCTGCTGACCATATGGTGAGTAGCTGGGATCCTCCCTTCAATGATGGTCTATCCCCTCCCTCTTGTTGCAGCTGCTTTGCCCTGCTGCCCATCTATCCCTGCTGCATGCGACGCTCCAACGACGACTGCAAGGTCATCTGTGGCAAGTGCGGCTATCTCTTGGGTGCCTGGAAGCGGCAATGAAGATGATCTCTGATCGATGGGGCGCTGATCTCTTTGTTTTTTTCGTTTGTTTTATTTAGTTTTTATTTGTATTTTTAAGTAGTTTTGTTGACCTCGAAGCGAGAGATGAAGATGAAACATTCCCAAGTGTACAAAAAAACTTTGTTTCTCTCTTCTGTCCGATCTTCTGCTCTTCCGCTCTTCTCTACTCTCTTTGGCACAATCCTCTCGCTCTTCTGTGATCTCTTTTGCCGGCTCGTCGCGCACTCAATCGATGCCGAAAGTGTTTGGTCCACTGTCTGGGCCAGTCGCAATGCCGAGCGAGCCGAGTAAGGAATTGGAAGAGGTGGAGGTGGAGGTGGATCTGGAGGCGGACAACAATTCGGCGGCCACCACGGCCACGCTGGAGGGAAATGCTGGCAAGCCGCAGGTGCGATTCTTCAGCATCGGCCCCAGCAGCTACCAGGTGCGCTGTCCGCTCTGCCAGCAGGATTCCAAGACGGAGACGGTGGAGATGACTGGAGCACTGGGCCAGCTCAGCTGTTTGCTCTCCGCCCTGTCCTGGTGAGTCTCTCTCTCTCTCTCGCGCAGTTCTCTCTCTCTTAACATCCTATCCCCTTGCAGCTGCTTTCCGATCTTCGCCCTGACCTTTGTGTACTCCTGCCTGCAGAGTCGCCTCAAGACCAAACGGGTCTTCTGCAGCAGGTGCGGCGGACACTTGGGCTTCCACTGGCGTCCCACTTAGCCGATCGCCGTTCCTCTAGAGTCTAGAATTATCCAAGTGATCTATAAATAAATGCCATCGGCCAGCTGCTGTCTCATTTTTTGTTGCTAGCAAGTAACGCCCGTTTTTATTCGCCCATCACTTGGCTCCCTCTTCCGAAAAATCATCGCGTGCTCTCCCACACCCACGCAGATTTCGATTGAAATTCACTGCCGCTGCCGCTGCCGCTCCCACTGCTGCTGCTGCTGCTGTCAGTAGAGATCTGTGCGTGAAATGGCCAGCACCGAGAGCCTGGACGGCAGTGTCTGCGACTACGAGAACGAGGACGGCGTCGTCGCGGCCGTGCCACAGGTGGGTCACCTGACCACGGAACCGCAGCAGCTGCAGTGCCCCGCCTGCCGCCAGTGGCAGACGACGCGCGTGGAGCGCGAGGCCGTCACCTGCCTGCAGAGAGTCGCCTGCAGCGTGAACGTTCTGCTGTGCTGGTAGGAGCCCCCACCCCTATGCCACGTGCCCTGCCTCTCATGTCTACGATTTTGTTCTCCGCTTAGCAATCCCATTCGCTGGGAGGGACGGCACGATGTCAACCACTATTGCGGCGCCTGTGGATGCTTCATTGGGCGTCACATTTCCCTGAGCTGGTACAAGCGCACTCTCTTCCGTCTGCAGAGAGGCGAAGTGGAGGACAACGGACGTTGGCAGCGCTTCCGCAAGGTGGAGAAGGAGCAACTGGACGAAAAGAAACTGGGAAAGCAGCGTCAGGCCCTGGACCGTCAAGCGAACAAATGAGAGAAAAATAATAATAAAATAATTATAATACAATTAACATAGAAGATGTTGCTCCACAGTTGTTCTCCAGTATCGAAGCATAACTGTATTTTCACTGCAGCGATTCTCTTCCAATCCAGGCCTAACGGTTATTTTGCTCAATGCATCGCGACACTGCAGCATGTGTACATGTGATGCTCGCAATCTCATTTCACACATACAATCACAATGCAGCAAAGAATATTAAATAGATTTAGATATTTGCGCGATGGAGCTTTTCAGCTATGGCTCTCTCGTTCTGCCCTCAGTCTGTTCCAAGCTACATGCAAAATTCTGTGTGGAAACCGTTGCACCACGAAAACCACCTTAAGCTAAATAGCTGCAGAGAGAGGGAGAGAGAGAGAGAGAGAGAGAGAGCGACACTTGGGAGGGAAAAAGCTCACAGCTCAAGCTTATGTTTGTTTGTGGACAGTTGATAATTCGCATTGTTTATTTAAGAGAGATATGAAAGTAAGCGAAGCGTAATTCATTACGTAACGTTAGGATTAGTTACACATTTACTCCACTTCCTACTTTCGTATGTTCAAACGTAATTTCAGGCCCTCCTTGGGCACCATAACGGGAGCAGCATCGAAACGGAATTCCACCTCCTTGCGGGGTGCTTGAACCAGATCAAAATTGGCCAGAATCTTGGCCACTGCCACCTTGGAGTTGACCTTACCCATGCGTAGAGCTGTGAAAAGAGCATCGAAACAGATATAACCCCCTAGAACAAGCGTAATCTAGAATTACAATCTGAATCCTCACCAATGCAGTGCCTGGGACCCTCGCCAAAGGGCATGTAGGCTGCCTGGTTGTAGTTCATGTTAGAAGCATCGAAGCGGTGCGGATCGTAGCCCTCGGGATTGGGGAAATAAACAGGGTCCCGATGAATGCCAAATAGCGAGATCAGAATGGGTGTGCCCTTGGTGATGGTGTGACCGGTGTCCGGCACGGCATAGTCTTCGGTGCATTCTCGATTGAGGAAGGGCAGGCCAGGATACTTGCGAAGGGTCTCTGCGAGGGAGATATAATGTTAGCAGCGATCAGTGCGAGTCGAAACACTCACCCATTAGGCAGAGATCCAAGAACTTGAGATCCTGCACCGCCTCGTAGGTGAGCTTGTCCGTGCGCTGGATATTGTGGCGCTGAAGAACGGCGTCCAGCTCGTCGCGTGCCTCCTTCAGCAGGTCCGGGTACATGGCCAGCTCGTAGAGAGTGAATGCAGCCGCGGCCGCAGTCGACTCTGATCCGGCGACGTAGAAGAGGAAGGCCTGTGCCGCGATCTTCTCGATGGACATGGCCTTGAGCTCCTCCTGAGCCGTCTCAATGTCCCACACCTCGTCGTCATCCTCGCCGATCTTGCCTGTGTTGCGCAGCCGGATGAGCAGCTGCAGCAAATCCTTGCGTACCACATTGTTGCGCTCCCGGAACTCGATGGTGCGCTTCATCATGTCCCGGAGAGCGGTGAGGATGGAGCTCTCATACCCCAGGCGGTTCATCAGCTTGGCAATGCTGTGGATGAGTCGGGAATTGTGTAGAAATGTTTGCAAAGATTGCAGACTGTCACTCACGGTGGACAAATGAACATGGCCATGTTATGGATCTTGAGCAAAAGAGATTTGCTCCGAGCCTCCTCGCTGCTGATGGCCCGGAACTCGTTGTTGGGATTGCTGAAGCTGTCGATCTCCAGGCCAAAGATCACCGATCCAATGATGTCCACCGCATAGGTGGTCATCAGCTCCTTCATCTCGACTTCGCTGTTGGGCCCCGCCTCCTCCAGCACACCCTTCAAATGCTGCACCAACTTGTCGCCCACATCGTCGATCGTGCCGAACATTCCCTTGATCTTGCCGGACGAGAACGATGGCGTTAGCTTGTTGCGCAGGTTACGCCACGAGGCGCCCCTCAGATTGAAGAGATTCGCGGACAGCGGATCGTTCTGCTCGTCCACATAGACGCCGCGATCGTGGAAGCTGGCAAAGTCGCTGGTCATGATCTGCCGCGCCAGCTCCGCATCTCTCACCAAAATACTCCGCTTGTTTATCAAATAGATGCCAACGATCTTGCCCTCGTGCCGCTTGTATATGTCGCTGAGGGCCATGCCCAGACTCCTCTCCTGCTTCATCACAGTGTCCAGTATGCCCATTGGGATCTTGGCTGGCTCCTCATCCACGCCCAACCTCTGCCAGCTGCTGTAGTGCCGTCGCACAAACTGGTACAGCAGTGCCGTTATCAGGCTCAACAGTGCCAACACAACAGCCCACATCCTAAGCTCTTTCAGTTACAATATTCGTTGCGAAATCTAAATCCGTGGTGTACGGGGAGCACCTCTCTACTGCAGGTTCTATTTACTGTGCTGGCCACGCCTCAAAAAAGCTTTGGCGAACGAGCGATAAAACGCAACAAAACTTTCGCATTGTTGGAATATTGCTGGAAGAGCGCCGCGCGGGACTGGAAACTTCGGCTGCACTGCAGCATGTGTACGTGTGATGGTCAGCCGTGCGCGCAGGTAACAGCCTGACCTGCACTCTCTCCTTAATCTCCTGTTCCAGTTCCAGAGCAGAGCAACGCCAGCAAGCGGAGCGACAAAAACAAAGCGAATCAAAACAACAGTTAAACGAAATCGCTCTCGAAAACAGACGCTCAGTTAGCAATAAACACTGAATTGCAAAAGTCTTCCACCCACTCTAAGAAAACGAACATATTAATTATTTTTCTATGCCCTTTTTTCCAGTGCGTAGAAAGATGGCTGCTGATGAAATATGCAATATGTTTATCCGACAAATTGCTCCACTTATTGGAAAAACAAAAGAATGCGCCTATTCAGATCTGGTTCTGCGCGACTGCCGATGACATCATAGCATCACGGAGCACACATGTGCACATACATATATGAACTACGTTGCTCGCTCCCGCTCTCTCTCTCTCTGTACCGCCGCTCTTAAGCTTTTCTCACAGCTGCTCTCTTAAGGCACATGCGACTCCGACGAACGCTCCGCTGGATGTCGTTGCTCTGCTCTGGCGGAGGTCAGCAATCGATGGTCGGCCTCTGGCCCAAACAGTTACAATGGAACAGCAATACCAGCCAGTGGAGAGATTGAAAGTCAGGCTGCTGCCTGCGCGCACGGGTGAGGAGCGGGCCGGTAATGTCATTGCCCACGTGGTAGTGGAGGGTCATCAGGCCTCCCTGGTGCCGTACATTGATGATCAGAGCTGCGAGAAGGTCACAGTGCTCTCCCAGCTGGAGGCAGCTGCTCCGCCTGCAGTCCAGCAGCCTCGCTTGCGGTACTATGCCGTCGGCCCCTCCACCTACAAGCTGCTGTGTCCGCTGTGCCGCGAGAGGAGCGAGGCGGCCGTGATGCGGGCGGCCAGTTGCAAGGATGCCAGTTGCTGCCTCAGCCTGCTCTCCTGGTGAGGATGAGGGGTCCCCCCCCATGATACATTTCCCATCTGCCACTCCACCCTTTTGTGTTGCAGCATCTTCCCGCTCTTCTGGATCTGCTGCGTGTGCACCTGGTGCGGCTGCAACCGGGAGTGGACCACCAAAGGCGTCTACTGCAGCCACTGCGGCGGCAAGGTGGGGATCCAGCGCAAGGCCAAGTAGTCGCTGGACCAATTAAAATGGAATTAATGCCAAATATTTTCACATCTAATTCTATTACGCATCTAACTCAATTAAAGAAAAGTTCAAATAAATCATCTAGCGGCTCGCTCTCTCTCTCTCTCTTTTCCCTCCATTCGCTGGCTCTCTTCGCGTTCGTCTCTCTTTTTGTGTTGGCCACACCGAACAGGTTGTCCGATCGCTGGGGCCACGAATCGGTTTCAGTTTCGACTGCGAGTACGGACCAACCCAACGATGTCGACGCCACTGACAGAGACGGAAACGGCGCAGGTGGCCGAGGCGGCGGCCGCCAAGGCACTGGAGGATCGGAAGGAGCGCAAGATCTATGATAACTTCGCCACACCCCTGGCGGGCACCTTTCTCAATCTGCCCCACGAGTCGGTGGCCATTAAGTGTCCCGCCTGCGGTGTCCAGGATCAGAGTGTGGTGCAGAACGATCTCAAGTGGTGGGCCAGCGAGCTCAATCGCATATTCGGCTGTCTCTTCGTGTAGGTTTCAGACAGCTCAGCTATTCATGCGAGTTAATCTTGAATCCTTTTATTGCAGGACCTGCTGCTGTTGCTGCTGCTTCAACTACTATGTGCCCTGCAAGCAGACGGATCGGAGTCATTACTGCGGCAACTGTGGCTGCTACTTTGGCCGCAGCATGAAGCGGCGGGCGCCACTCAAGCTGAAGGCAACCAAATAGCCCACAAATATTTCAGCTATTTCGCATTTCTGCTAGCAACCAAAAACCAAAAAAAAGCACCACCCACGATCCCCACATCAAAACAGAAATAAAATCGAATCACTCGCAAGATCTCTCTCTTGGGCTCTCTTTGGCTCTCTCTTTGCTGTTTTGCGGCATAGCTGGCCATCATTTCTCTTCGCTGGTTTCAGTCTACGTTTGCTTTTGGACCCGTCCAGATCTCCATCTATCGTTCATTTACCATGTCACAGGATCTGTTGCCCGTTTACTTTGCCGTCGGACCTGGCCCCAACGAGATCACCTGCCCACACTGCGGCACCAAGGCCAAGACGCGTGTGGTCCGCTCCTGGCTGCGCTGCTGCACGAAGCGGCACCATTGCGGTGCCTGTGGCGAGTACTTGGGCGTGTACCGCAGGCCCCAGCTATAGGGAAGTCTCACACACATCATGTAACATACAAGTGCAATAAAGAGATGAGATCTGAGATCTATTCAATGTGTTCCACGCGTCCACTTAATTACCAGACCAACGCCTCAACATGTGTACAGTTAAGAGAGCGATTGAGCGCTCGCTCTTCCACCTGCGGCTCTCTTTTCCATTCCGTTCGCATTCCGTCAGTCGGCGGTCAGCGTTGGAAAGCACAAGATGGGAATGGAAGAGCCTCAGGTCATAGCCATTAGCATAGCGCCCAAGCAGCAGGTGGGCCACCTGAAACCCGAGTCCACATGGATCCACTGTCCCGCCTGCCAGCGCTCCGAGTGGAGCGTCGTTCAGCTGGAGGCTGTTACCTGTCTGCAGCGCTTCCTCGGCTGCACCAATCTCTGGTGGGTGTGGTGCTGGAGGGGTGTCATCTCATCTTTCTAATCTTTGGAACGCTCTCTTCCTGCAGCAAAAAGTGGACTGGCCGAACGGACATCAATCATTACTGCGCCCAGTGCGGCTGCTTCATCGGACGATTTGTGGCCATCGGCTGCACTGAGCGATGCCTCTCCAAGTCGGCCAAACGCAAGGCGGCCGTGGACGACATGACGCTGAAGACCCGTCCCAAGGACTGTGCCGAGCGTGCCCAGAAATCGCGCGAAAAGGTGCTGGCCAAGCGGGCTGCCAAGTCGCGGGACCAGCTGGCGGAGCTAGTGAAGCAACAGGCCTACAAGGATGCCGATGAAACACACGCCCGGCTGCAAGTGTACGCACAAAAGCAAGCACAAATGCAAAAACAAACGCAAACACAAACCGTTGTGCTCACCGTTGCAACGGACGGGCAATAGTGGTTGCTGCATCGACTAAGCGAAAGCTCACACGAAAGCTCTCTCTCGCGCTCTTTCTCTTGAAATATAATTAATCACACAAACAATTTGAAACGCACACATACAATAAACAGTTAGGTGGCTACGAAGTCTTGGGACAGACACAGGAGCTGGGCACAAACTCCTTGCTGGGCTTGACGCAGTTCTTCTCGCGATCGTAGATGCCCAGGAAGGTCTTGCAGTTGGAGCAGTACAGGTACTCGCGGTTCTCGGGCGGCACGAGGCAGGGCAGGAAGCAGAGCGGCCAGCAGCTGATCACGCACGACGCGGCACAGCCTGTGCTGGTAATCACCTCCGTCCTGGACTTGACCACCGGCCGGCGACTCGTGCCGCAGCTGGGACAGTAGAGGCACCCATCCACCGGTATCCAGCGCTCAATCGATGCCCGATAGCACTGCCGTCGGCCATTCGGGGTCTTGTCAGCGGCTTTGGCATTGGCCTTTGCCTTGGCTGCCGCGCATTCGCGTTGCTTGCTGCTGCCTACCGATTGCTGCTCTGCGGAAACCTCTGCTTTGGATCCACCGCTGCTCGGGTGCTTTGCAATGTCTGCAATGAACCCAGTTAGAGATGGCACTTCATCCTTAATCCAACTATCGCCTCGCCACTTACAACGCTCCGCCTCATCGGCCATCTGCGCCTCGGTCATGCCCGTCATCTTGCCAATCTGGGACACCCGCTCCTCACTCACCCCATGCTCGGCGGCCAGCTTGTACAGGTTCTTGACCTTATCATTGTCCTGCTCGAAGATCTCGGGATGATTGTCCTTGATGTGTGTGAGCAGCGCATCGGTGTCGTAGCGCGAACACTCCACCACCTGCAGGCACCGCAGGCAGCGCATCGTTCGCATTCCCGTTTGTTGTTCCTGTTTTGCGGCCATAACTTGATTTTAATGAATGTATTTTTGATTTGTTACTGGAAAGTGAGTAGACTAGCAGGGGGTGCTAGGGATTGGAAGTACTTCTAAGGCTGGCAAAACCTTTGCCTTGGTTAACCAGAATCCCAAAGCAAACAAAGCGCCTCAGTTTGGAGTGGGTAGCTGGAGGCTGTTGCCTCGCAAGGTGTTCGAATCAATCACATTACCCCTCCACCTCCCCCAAAGCTGAACACAAAATGGCAAAAGCCTTCACCTTATCTGTCCATAAGTATATTAAATATTCCTCAATCCAATCCTTAATGTGTTTGCCACAAACTACAAGCAATATGTGCCACGGAGTTTCCCTTATATCCACTGGATCCCATGCTCCTGAGTCACCCTGTTTATTCATAATGCTCTTTCGACTGCGTCAACATTTTATTGTCAGTAATTTTGCACCGGCAGGCAGCCCCGTCGTTTGACAAAATCAGCTTCATGCCCGTGCCCTGCCCTGCCCTCAAAGTGATTTTAAAGGCGTCAGGCAGTTGAGTTTGTGTCCCTGCCACACTTTTTTGTTGGGGGACGGGGGTTCTTTTGAGTGTACGCGAATTTTTCCACATTTTGGCAAAATTGATTTTTTACTGCACTTACAGCATGATGCGAGCATTTCGGGGTTCCGCATGGCTTCCAGCTTCCTTTTCAGGCACTCCTTCGGCTCTGCTGCTCTCTTCTGGCTTCTCCTTTGGCTGTGACATTGCTCATACGCCTCGCCTCGCCACAATGTGGATGTGGCACCTAAAAAGGCAACGCGTGTCGCGCTGTCATTTTCCTCAATGCGTCTGCATTTATTTACTTTGTTGTTTCTTTTTCTACGCACTCGAAGATGTCATTAGAGCCAGCACAAAGGATCCGAGTGGAACCGGCGGCTCAACGAGGCTCGAGGTGATTTGCATTTATTATACCCGGTACTCGAAGAGTAAATAGGGTTTAATGTTGCATGTAACTCACAGAAGAAAACGTTTCCGACCCCATAAAGTATATATGTATATAAGCGTTGTAGATGTAGATGACAGATGAAGGAAAAATGTAAAGTTTTACATGACACCGCTAAGTTGCAGATGTAGTACTGATTGCCGGGTATAAAAGTTGTGACGCGTAAGAAGCGTCTCACACGTCCCTTCTCGTTCTGCTCAGCGGATGGAGAGCAAGAAGGAATATTTGTGGTGCCCGGATACGCTCACTCTTCTTGCGAATAACTTGACTCGATTTTCGTTTATTCTGCTGTAGCTTACGGAATACAAATATACAATATACGAAGGGGTACATATGTACATCATACATACATCAAACATACATACTTTATACATATGTATGTACATACATTCTGGTACATACAGTTACATTCAATGTGTCTACGACTAATATAAAAATACATTTCATTTTCACTTATATTTATTTGCCCTTCCACTCTTCCACTCTTTCTCCTTCCCCTTCTCCTTCTCCTTCTCATCTTTCGTTTTTTTTTTGTTTTTCCTTCCTTTTGTGCTTTCTTTTGGTAGCTTTGTAAGCTTTTTTGTTAACATTTTTCCTTGAAGTCGTTTGGGGGTTGTTTCTCTTCTCTGTGTGTGTTTTGGGGGGTTTTGCCCTTAAAGCGAAATTGCAGGAAAATGCAGTTCTGACTCATGATCCCCCTGCGTCTCTCGTTTCTACTCCTCCTCCTGCTCCTCCTCTAGGTAGTTCAGCAATGTCACTGGTTGGTCAGTTGTTTGTTTGTGTTTTGTTCGTTATTTGGTATCTGGTCTATCGCATCTATCCATCAAGTTTTGTTTCACAAAATGATCCTAGCCTAAGGTTGCTGCATATAAAATTGGACTAGTTTTATGTATACTTAACATATGTACATAGGGGTGGTTAAGGGGTTAGCTTTATGTATGCTTCTCTCTCCTTTTCTCTTTTTCATCCCTTAATTCTAACACAAACGCACACGCACACACACACAAACTTTGAGGCACATTCAGTTTTGAATAATTTTAGAAATTTATAAAGTTATCTACACTTCCGTTCCATGTGCCTTTGCCCTACAAACTAATTGTAAAAAATTAAAAATTGATTTACCTTCCCCGTAAACTTTCGACTTTTAAACTACAATTTTGGCCCCTGGCCAAAAGGGACTCGGACTCGGACCCGCTCTCCTGCAACTTTAATGCATGTATCACTTGGGGCCGGAGGGGTTTGGTCTGGGCTGGTTCCCGCTTAGAGCTTAGAGCGTGTTCTGCTTGGCAGCCTCTCCACTTTTGGCAGTCGCGTCGGGACGCGAACGTGGGCGCCGCTTGGGCTGCAGCGAGTAGAGGCGTCCGCTGCGGGCTCGTGTCTGCGGCTCGCTCTCCAAGCGCCATGTGCCAGGGCCACTGCAAAGAGACACAAAATGAGCAGGGGAATACGAAGGGAATGCCAGAGACTACTCACTTCATCTCCAGCTTGGCCAGACGCTGCTTGATCTTGGCCTGGCTGGCCGTGTACTCGGCGAGGAGTCGAGCCAGTCGCATGTTGAGGTTCTCCACGGACAGCTCCAACTTCTCGATGCCACCCTCTATGCTGTCATGCACGCGCTGGGAGTCTGCAATGGAGATGAAGAGCATTGAGAGAAGCTCCCAAAAGAGGAAAAGATAAACCTTACCTGAGAATATCTGCTCGTCCAGGAGGCCATCCTTGCGCAGCAGCTGACAGCCGCGTTGGGTGAGGGTGGAGCGTGCCTCCGGGTAGTCGGCCAGCGTCTCCCAGAGATCCCGCTTGGCCAGGCAGAAGAGATCCGAGTAGCCCAGGGAGCGCACATTGGCAGTGCGTCGATTGCCCGTCCGATTGCCGGCAATCTCCAGCACGGACACCTCCCCAAAGACGGAGCCAGCGCCCAGGGTGGCCAGCACGGTGACGCCATTGTCCCCCACGACTGAGAGCTTGCCCCGCTTCACGATGTACATCTCCTTGCCCACATCGCCCTTGCGGCAGATGTAGTCGCCGGGGCTGAAGACCTGCAGCTTGAGCTTGAGCACGAGCGCCTCCAGCAGGCCCGGCTCCGTGTCGTGGAAGATGCGCACCTGCTTCAGCGTGTCCATGTGCACCTGGATGGCAATCTCCGCCTTCAGCTTGTCCGGCAGCGCGGCCAGCACTCGCTCCTCGTCCAGCGCCCCGCTCTGGGACCAGGTGTAGGCGAACCAGCGGATGACACGCGCCTCCAGCTCGTGGCCCACACGCCGAAAGGCCATGTACTGCTTGACGCCATCCATGCGGTTCTGGAACTCGACGCGAGCCACATTCATGTTGGAAATCATGGAACCAATGTTACCTGAAAGAGGAGAGAGGAGAAAGAGTATTAGAGGGGGGTTTACCCTGCAGCAAGCTGCCATGTCACTTGTGGACTTCAGCGCCCAGCACCCAGGACATGGCGAGTAACGTGGCACACAATGGCGGACTAATGGCGGCACTTCCGGTGCTCAGTGACAGACAGTTGTTGTGGGAGTCTGCTGTGGTGTGACATGTTGTGTGGTGGCGTGAGGGCAGATGCCAGCTCGACATTCATCATTGAGTAAGTAAATTTGTTTGCACAGTCACAGGATGAGGTCGAGGACAAGTCTGCTGCTGCTGCTGCTGCTGCTGCTCGGGAATGCTGCCCATCTCTGAGCGGTAATGGCAGCGATAAGGGCAACGACAAAAATGATAAAAAGGCACGTTTGCCAAAAAGAAAACGGAAAGGGAGGAGGAGGAGCGGGGAGTGTGCGACAGCAACAAATCAACCCAACAACCAAAACAAAACAAACTTGAACAAAAAGGAAGAACTGAAAGCGTAATGAATAATGTGAAGAGGATGCTGGATGGAGGGATGGAGGGATGTCGGAATGGATCGATGGGGACCCTGTGTACGTGTGGGTCGAGACCCTGACGTGCGTGGCTGTAAATTAATACCCCATTGATGCACCCCCCGCAGATGTCACGCTGCAAGAACCAATTAAACGATCAGACGAAATGTTTTGCGTAAACAATGAGCGAAAGAACGAGCGAAAGGCAAACATAGACCGCAGCTAAAAAGGGCAACCCAGACTGGCACTTACCCACAATGGTGGCAAAGATGAGGACACCAGCGAGAAAGTCTGCCACCACGAACAGATACTCCACATCGTTCTCTGGGGTGGGCGTCTCTCCGATGGTCGTGAGGGTCAGGGTGGACCAGTAGAAGCTGTAGATGTACTGCCGCTGCAGCGTGTTGTTCCGCGTGCCGTTCAGGTTGTAGACCCACGAGTCGGAGCTGAAGCCAATCTCGTAGCTGATGGCAAAGTACATGCAGGCGTTCCAGTGTATCAGCACCAGAATGGCCAGCACCACCTTGCAGATGCGAAAGGCATTGGGGTACCCGGTGGCCGTCTCCGTGCGGTCAAACCACTCGAAGAGCCGATTCATGCGCAGCAGGCGATTCAGTCGCACAATCACCGGACAGGGCAGGTACAGGCTGCTGCAGGTCTCCGGCGGCCACCAGATGTACGCCAGATCCGTGGGCAGCATCGACAGCACGTCCAGGTACCAGCCCTTCGTGTGAAAGTAGTTCCTGCGCAGCCGGAACGCATCCCGCACGAGCAGACCCTGGTCCAGAAATCCTGCGAGACAAGAACAAAAAGTTTAAGGTTAAGGTTTGGGTTTTGAGATGCGAATCCCCCCCCAATCCCCTCCCAAGGTGGCACGTTGCTTCTTTTGTTTCAGGTTTCGTGCCTTTTGCTAGCTTTAACGCAGTGGAATATTTTACAGTTCCCTGTGCAAGTCTTGGCACGACTTGGGCATACCCTAAGATAAGCCAAGTGTCAAGGGAGATTTATGCATCGAAAACAGGAGCTTTGGATGCTTTCCACTGGGGTTTTAGTTACAAATAAATTGTAAATTCGGCAGCTACTATTTGGAGTTAGTTCTGGCCGTCTTCTGGCACTGTCAAAGCTGGCTGAATTTCACTTGCCTCTTGCCTAATTTATGGTGAGGCAGTCACCGATGCAGGGTATCAGAGCATTTGTTGCCATTGTGGGAAATGTCAAGGCTGGCTTATCCCTGCATTTGGCAACTCAACCACGCCTCCACCTCCACCTCCACCGCCTCCCTCCCTGCCACACACACACATGTGTGTGCTACGTGGCACTGAAATGGGTTTCGTATGCGTGGCAAATGGCTTTGCCGACAGCATTCCCATTGCCATTGTCTGAGGCGGGGCTTAAAGCGAGTGATTCGCCTGGTTCCTGGGCCTCATTTGCATAGGTAAATCTCAAACACGCACAGGGGGAGGGGAGCGGGGAGTGGGGAGCGGGGTGGATGTCAGTTAACTTACCCTCGTGCATGTGTACCAGCATATCCAGCAGATAGATGAAATCGCATAGATAATCCAGCGTATACCAGACCGCAGGGGCGCTCTTATTGATCTCCCAGAAGACGGCGCGTCCCATCACGAAGATGATGTTGTAGAGCACGGCCAGCGAGACCACAGCCAGCCACTGGAGAAGTGCAGAGGTGCAGTTGAGCTCCAGTTCGAGTTGCTATTTGAGTGGCACACTTACCCTGTAATGGGACTGCAGTGTGGGGTCCACGGAGAGGCGGTTGCACAGGGCACTGCTGCCGCGTATCTCGCTGGAGAGCGCCGCGTCGTCCATCATGGGACAGCCCTTGGCCAGCTTGTCCGTGTTGGTGGCATTCGAGAACTTCTCCAGGAACCAGTCCGGTGGCTTTGGTCGATTCCGTTTGGTCAGACGCTGCCTCAATGCCTGCAGTGTGCGCCGCAAGGCCGATGGTTTGCTCCGTTTGCTGGGCTCCTGTTCGACGGGAGGGGGGAGGGAAAGTTAGGCGAAAGTTTCTGCTAGAGTTGTTTGCTAATTGAAACGATTTGAAGCTGGGCATGGAACACGAAACGCTCTCTTTTAACCGCATTAAAAGTTGGCCAGCATCCAAGTTTTGTGCTTAAATTTTGTTATGTCTGCCAGCAAAAGGGAGAGGGAAAGCATCTTCAGGGGCAAGCTACTGAAATGCATTCCCCACACTCACACACGTGGTACACCCGCGCCCCTTGTGGCCATTAAGGGCGTGTTCTTGACAGGCTAATAAACGCTTATCAAACGCCGGCAGCGGTTAATCCATTAAACCGTCTCTCTACCAAGCGCTCTTCCAACGCGCAAAATGAAAGAACGGCAAAAAAATGACTCATACTCGTACGGACCCGTAAGTCGCGTTCTGCCGGGGAGCAATGGCAAATGGCAAATGACATTGCAATGCCACGCCTCCCGCTGTTTCTTCTAACCCCGAAGGTCACATTACACATGTATGTACACTGGGCAAAAAAGCGATGAAATGTGAATAAAAGTGATGAAGGAATTGTGGCAGATCGTGGAGAGCAACAAGAGAGCAACACGGACAAAAAAAAAGATAACCAGATGGGGTGTACAGGCAATTGGGAATTAGTTAAAAAAGATTATTATTAAAATTATCACTCCATGCATTTCCATTTTCCATATTATTTCTTGTGCACATTCGATTGTTTCGATTTTATAATTCCATTCACATGTTTCCACATTTCTTCCTCACTTCATTTGCCTAACTTCTCCCACTGTGTTTATTTCCATGTCGATTTACCGCATCTGTTTGCTGTCCCGTTATGGCTGCTATATCCAATGACTGCACCATGGCTTTGACTTTGAAATGTCGCATACAAATCCTCTTCAGCGTCTACGTCTGCGTCGTCGCTTTCGTCTCCGTCTCCGCCTTCTTCTTCGTTGGATTTTATCACAATTCACTTCCACTTCAAGTACTTCCACTTTCAGCACTTCCACTTTGATTGTTCTCCAAATTTAGCCTAAAGACACAGCAACAACAACAAAAAGCAACGTTGATAACAGTGAAAACAGGTAGCAAAGCCGTTAGTTTCCTTGTTTTGGGCAGAAGCTGCACGCATGCGCCTGTCGACATCGACGTCAAGCTGTTTATTAATACTGTGCCGCCCGTCCGCCCGCCTGCCGCTCAAGTTGCCATTGAAGGCAAGGCAGCGCCGCGGGCAGCGACGTTGACATCGACATCGAGCCGAAGCGAAGCGAAACAAAACGAACCGCACCACGCGACAGGCATACAGAATAGACACAGACACCCTTTCCGCAGACAGTAGGTAAGCTTCGAGATGAGGGTTGGCAGAGCAATCACGGCCAGAGAGAGAAACGCAAATATCCCACTGCTTGTCATAGGAGTAACACGCAGAAGGGTATCAAATGCTGCGACTCCTACGATTCCTCATCGCTTGTGCGTTGTCAATACGCGAATGCTGTTTTGCAATTTTCTTAATTTGCATTGCCAGAACGCGTTTGCCGCGTTTTAATTAATTAAACCGCAAACAACTGAACGTACACATAGCTCAGCCCAATGCTGTCTCAGGCGACTTGAGTCCTTCATTGGCCACGCACTATGAACCGACTGGACGACCTGTGTGGAGTGCGGGGTTCCCCCCATTTTGACAAGATTGATGACGCCTGGCGCTGCTTTGACATTTTGTCTAAATGTTTTTTAATTGTTTGGGCCATCATTTCAATTAAGCTGAAAGGCTGCGCCGGGTACCGGTCGCCCAATACTGAGAACAACTAAACGCACTTTTGCATAAATTAATTGCAATTGCGTTGACAAAACAGCCAATGGGTTGGCTGTGATAGATTTCCCCGCTGCTCAATACATTTTGAGTTGAGTTTCCGATGAGCTCATCGCTGAGTCAAGGCAACAGTTGGCCATTTGCGAAGGTTACGCGAAATTCGAGAGGTAAATCGAAATTGAAACACTAACCCAGGCGTCGGCCAAACACCATCAAAAAACACCATCAGTAGAGGCACACCAGAGGCAGAGGCAGAGGCAGGCCTGATTGGCATGCACGGCGCAAAGACCACGCTGGAGCTGCACAATAAATTTCCATAATTGTGAGTACCCACCCCATGGGGAAGCGTTTTATGCTAAGCAAATCATGCATTTTCATGGCGATGTTTATTGCACGCGTGCATGAGAAAGCTTTTTATGCTGTTGGAATGAAATAAAGCAGCGCAAAAAGGTGGCTGTGAAGCTGTGGATACTCTTTAAAGCAGAACTAAAAGTGCCAAACATTCGATTGAAGATCGGTTAACTCAACTATTTGTTATTGAAATTCCTAATTCAAGCTATTGGGCAAAGAGAGAGAGAGAGAGTACCGTTTCAGGGCAATAGACAGACTCAACAGCTGCTGCACCATCAAACGCACTCGTATGTGTGTATTTGTGAAAGTTGTAGGTGTGGGTAGAGGGGCAGAGGGGCAGCTGTTTTGCGGTACCTGCACTCTAATTGAGAAAATAAATACTCAAAGCACAGCAAACTGACGCCATAGAAGCATTCATCGTGGGTGTAAGCAGCACTAGCCAGGGATAACGTGGATTTTTGTTCCATTAAAGCCAGCTAAAGCCGTGGCCATGTGCTGCATTGGATCCCCTTTCAAATATTGATTGATACTTTTGGGGGGGAAAAACATTCTAATGGATGATGAACAACGTTTTTAGTATCTTATCACTTGATTGATTCGAAGGTTTTGCCTTTACCCTTTCACACGTTATCACTTATTGGTTATTGATACACTCGCAATGGGCGAAATGGAACTGCACTGGATTGGCCTACGAGTAGTTTGTTATTTATTTGATTGTGATTTGGATGGGAACGTGGGAAATTATGCAAATTGCGGCGCAGATTGAATGCCCATAAATGCCCTCTGATGTCTGGCCATTGTGGTGTTGCGAGGGGGGGCAGAGGGCAGCAGAGCTAAACGATAACGAATGTCCCGTTTGACTGTCTCTCGCTCTCTCTCTCTCGCCCACGCAACTCCTGACTGTTCTGCTTTGTACTGCTTTGTTCTGCTTTGTGCTGCTTTGCGCTGCTGCTGCTGCCGCGTTCTCTCCTTCCTCGCAATTGTTTTACAGTTGCGCCGCTATGTACGAGAGAGACAGACGAGACGCAGACCCTCATCAATATGGAAATCCACTTGTCGAATGTTCTCCTCTCGTTCCTGTTGTTGCTTCAATTTTTAAGCCTTGTTTTCGATTGTTTACCGAACGCGTTAGCGGGCGAATTTGACATTATTTTACAACAATATAAATGATCTATCCTCTTTCAAGTTTCGACTTGTACTTTATGTATTGCTGCAGAGAGTTTTGCGCTGCCTGCTGAGGAGCTAAGCTGCCGACTGCGAACGCGTTTTTTACCCAACTGTCGATGGCGCAAAAAAAATGAATTTGACTAAGCGGAATGTCCCGGGGCAGCGACAGACAGAGACAGCGAGAGAAGGAGCGAAGACTCCCCGCACTTTTTGCTGTTTATTCTAGAGGTCCGTCCATCTGTCCATCCATCCCACTCTTTGTGCCGCTTGTCGCCATCGCCATTGCCATCGCCATCGCCATCGCCCTGTGTGTGCCATCATCGTGTTGAGTGTCTTGCCGCCTTCTCAAATTGCACACCCGGCTGCGGAATACTCGTACCATCATCATGCCAATGGATGGTTAAACAATTGAGCCAACATCCATCTGTGTGTGCGTGTGTGCGTGTGTAGGTATGGCCGGGCAAATAGAGTTCATTAATCGGTTTAATGGCGCTCTGCCCTCTGCCCTGCCCCCGATGACAGGGTGGTCCGAGGTCGAGGCTGTTCAACTTGAAGAACTTGTAACTATTTTAGATTGGCACGAGACTTGTCATATTTTCAATGCCAATTCTATAAAGTTTCCACACTCCCCCTGTCCCTGTCCCTGTCCCTGTCCCTGTCCGCGATGTCCTGGCAGTCCGTTTTGAGTAATGCACCTTTATGTAACCACAATGGCGGCAGTTTGGGGCCTTTTTCTTACCTTAGTTTGCCTTGCTCGTTCTCAGCTCTCCTGCTGGCCAAACACTGGGAACACACCTCAAAAGCATTAACAGCAACCACAGACAAGGACAGGCCGGGACAGGCAGAGCCAAGCCAATATTTGGTCGTCGACAGCGGTGCCATGCGGGCGGAGGCAGGGCAGACGGCTTTGAGGGCTTTTCATTTGTATTTATTCCATTGCGTTTTTCCGTTGCTTTTTGTATTGGTATTGGCAGTGACAGTGGCAGTGGCTGTGGCATTGGCTTTGCTGTTTCTCTTGCTGCTTTCTGTTTCCTATCGGGCCATTTATGAAATGACATTGAAACAGTTTCTGTGTTTCTGCTTTGGCTTCTGGTGCCTCCACTTCATATACTTCGAGGGGACTTGGACTGGGACTCGACTCGACTCTCTTATCTGTCAAATTGCTTGTCTTTTGCCCTTGGCTGCCCACCCCCGCTCTCTTTGGCTCTTCTGAGCAGCAGCTGCTCAGCGCCAACTGTCGAATCTCCACCCATTCCCAGCCCCAGCCCCATCTCCATCTCCATGCTGGAGCTGCCCCAGCCCCAGCTGGACATTCGACCAAAATACACACTCACTTATTTATAGCCCTGCGGGTCAAAGGAAGTGCCCAGCTCGGCACGGCACAGATCGGAGTGTCTTGTTTCCTTGCTGGCACTTACAAGGGGAAACCCAAGTAATGCAATTATCCTCGACAGGACATGGGCCGGACTAACCAATGAAGGCTGCAGAGGAAGCGCAAACTGCACCAAACACATGGGCAGTACACACAAGCGTTGTTTGCGTGGAACAACGAGGAAACAGATTAAAGATGGGCGAGTTTTCGGTCACCGGTGACTGCGAATGGGCCAAAGACTGAATCCCCTCAAAAGCAGAAACTTTGATCTATTAGTAGAACTTGTCTAAATGCCTCAACGCTTGAAGACTGTAAACATAATAGAGTACATTTTCCTGTGTTGTGAGCTCAGTGAAAGTTTTGCTTAAACTAGGAAAAGTTTGTCTCGCAGAAGCAGACTTGCTGGAGATTCTTTAATTTTCCATGCAAAATAATTTAAAAGTTATGATTCTGCAGCAAGTTTTTTCCATACTTTAGAAGTTGCGTGAACTCCTCCTTCCTAAACGTTTTTATCTCTAAACTCCTTTTTGTTAGAGCATTTAGCTTTGTGTGTAGAAAAAGCTCTTCAACCTCTCTCCCTGCTATTCTTTTTTGTCTGTGTTTTAAGTCGATTGACACGTGCTAATAAAAATTGCTGCGGGTAGCCGAAAATGGCATTCAACGGGCGACTGCTTGGGGCGAGGGGCAACTGCTTGGGCTACTGCTTGGGCGACTGCTTGGGCGACTGCTTGGAGCGCTGCCTGGGCTACGTGACAATAGAGGAAGTAATTAAAACGCGATTTACTGGCAAGGTCAAGTTTATGAAGGTTTTCGCAGTTCATTTGCGTCTGCCCGAAGCGAAGAGAGACAGAGCGGAGGGGGCGGGGAGCGCGGAGCGCGGAGCATAAAACATGACCCGAAACTGGGCCAATTGCTGCCTGCAGCCAGCAGTGGAGTCAATCAATTATCGCAATTACTTAATTAGATTTCCACATAATTGAATGCTGGCCGGGACCATAATCGGTATCGCTTATCTGCAGAGTCCCAATCGAGTTATTTGATGGAAAAATGTTGTGAAATTTCTTTTATGCGCCTCACCTGTATCAGTTTCCTGCCATTTTCCACGTAGCTGGGATCACTGCTGGAGTGCTGCTGTTGCTGCTGCTGCTGCTGCTGCTGGTGCTTTTGGCGATGCTGCTGCAGGTCTGCTGGTGCAATGGCCTCCTCCCGGCTATCGTTGTCCTCGCCATCGGCCTCACCAAACTCATCATCATCGTCGTCATCATCATCGTCATCATCCTCGTCGTCGTCATTCGCAGCTCTCTGATTGCCATGGCGATGGCTTCTCCTTTGCCAACTGCGGCGTGGATAATGAAGCTGATGCACCTCCAGGCGCTCGTCGTTATCCGCTCCCAAGGGAATCGAGCTGGCTGCCTGCTCAACAGAAATCGCCGCCGTGGGCGCAAATGGAGCGAACAAGCCGCCGCTAATCTCCTCGAGCGGCGCTGGGACCATCGACTGCTGCTGCTGCTGCTGCTGCTGCTGATGGGAGTGATGCGGCAGCTGCAGCTGGGCGGGCGCTGAGCTGGCGGCGCCCACAAAGCGCGTGGTGCGGTACATGGGACGGGCGGAGAGGCTGAAGGGCACAGACATACCTGTAAGTACAGCACTCATTCTGCTGTCTGCTGTCTTCACTTACTTGTAACCGTATTTGGGGGACTCCGTTTCGGGGCGTCTTCTGGTGGACATCATTGTGTTGACCCGATCTCCGCGGGCGGCAGCCATCATGTAGGTCCACATGCTGGAGCTGTCTGTCAGCTGCTGGAATGCGACTACGCAGGGCACGAACACATTCTCAAGGACGAAGTCTGCAAGGGAATGCGTGCAAGCAGCAAAGCGGAAAGTAATGGAAGGATGAAACATCATCAGCTTGGAGTTCAAGTTAAAGTTTAAGGGGAAGTTAAAGTGGGAATTAAAGTGCAAGTTAAAGTTATTGGCACAAGTGCCTAAACGGCCGCTTGACGGCAATTGTGTGCGGGCAAACGCCGCAACCGCCGCAACCGCAGCGGCGCACTCGAGGCGGTCGTAAAGGCGAGGCTGCTCCTGCTGCTCCTCCATCGCCGCAGGGTCATAAAACAGCTGGAGCGAGACGCAAGCATAAATGGCAGCCGCTTAGTGGCGGGTGCGGGGGATGCAGTAATTAAGCAATTAAACATAAAAACGGTTGGCTTACACAACACATTCTGTGGTTCGACATTTTTAAGTGCCCCTCAAGGTAGGCAACAGTTTGTGCATGTGGCAGGCAGGGCAGGCAGCAGGGCGTGCGGCAAGGTCTTAAAAACTCTTTTACAAACTCCTACTTGGCTGGCAGGTAATCAGCACAAACTCAGCACAAACTCAGCACAAACTACAGCACTTTTGATGGCAAATTAAACTTTGATTAAGTGGCGGAAGGGCGCCGGCAGCAGGCGGGGCAGCTTAGGGATGTGTTCGGGCGTTTTCCCAATAATTTCAGTGGCCGCCAGTCTCGCTGTCTCAATCTCCATCTATCTCTCGCTGCCGATAGGAAGCCCCAAATCCCATTCACATGCCAGCAGCATCAAGACAAAGCTAATGATGCGAAAATGATAAATACAAGCTGCCAGAGGAGCACAAGCAATGTCTGCGCACAGACACAGATGGATATGTATCTACATCTATGTATCTGTATCTTTATCTCTAGCTAAGCAGCTGCAGCTGTGAGTCACGGCGAGTGGCAAGTGGAAATGCAAATGCAAATGGCTGATAATCAAAACGAGCGCAAAAATGAAGCGCCAATGCGAACCGAACTTCTTGCTGTAATTTCCACTCGAGTGGCAGCCACAAAGGCCACCAAGGGCACCCACACCGCAGACATGCCACCGAAAACCCCCGAAAATTGCAGCTGATCCTTTGTCCTGTTCTTTGTCTGCCTGCAGTCAGCAGCAGCGTTTACTGTCGCGTGATTTGATGCCATAGATTATCGCCGGTTTGCACGTTCCTCCTCCTGCCTGGGAGAGCATTCAATTTTAAGTGCAATTTTTTCTTGTTGCGGGGAGGAGCCCTCGATGAGTCAGGGAGGGTCTTTGACCAGGGAATTGGTCCATTGTCTCGCCCCCGAAAATTGGTCTCTGTTCCAGAGCAATTCAAATGGTGGCATCGATTTTTGGCTATAAATTCAAACAAAATCCATTTATCAACTTCAGCTGCAAGCATTTTTCGTGCCAGATAAGACTCGACTTGGATCGGCAGGAGGTAACTTTGGGCCAGCCACTTTGCGGCAAACAAGTTTGCAGCTTCCCCATGTTGACCCATGTTGAAACCAATCAAGAAGGGAAAACCTTGCTTGCAGCTAAGAATCTTGGCAATTAACCCTTGAAGGGGCACAAAGGAGCGACACAAACCGCACTGGCCACAAACTTCAACTTCCTCTTTTGCTGGTTTATTTTCTTGTTTTTTGCTTGCCACAACTCGAATTGCTAACGAGCAGCCATAAATGTGGCCCACTGTGCGGCATGGAGTGTGTTCCTGTGTGTGTGTGGCTCATTTGTAATGATTAAGTGGTGCTGTGAAGCACACAGAACGAGAGAGAGAGAGAGATGAGAGCGAGCCAGTCAGCGTGTGATGTTTATGCCCCCAAGGAATCGTTTACACTTCCCAGCCTCGGTTAGTGGGGGATTATGATTGTCCAACTGCGGGGAGGGGCACCCCGCACACCCCGCACACCCCGTAACTAAGTAAACACATGTCCATATTGAAAACAAATTTACCCGCTTTTCTTTTTGCCCATTTCCGGCGTACGATGAGAGGAGCTGCGAGCTGCTAGGAGCTGCCCCAGCTGGGGGCGAGGATCAATTAGAACTTCCCGCAGCGTTCTGCCACAGCCGAAGAATGTTTATTCAATATAAAACACTGCCACAGCAGCAGCAGCAGCAGCAGCACACTCAACCACTTTGCTATTGGACTTTAATCCGCTTAGACACATCACGTATGCGCCATGTACGCCGCGTGTGTGTGCGTGGGGGGGAGGAACCGCTTTCAAGTTCAATCAAAAAACACGCAGAGGGGAGCACGAAGCACTCTTTAAGTTGAAAGCCATTTTGCACAAAGGATATCCAGGACACACACACAGAGACACACAGGATGCACAAAATATGCTAATGTCAATTATTTTGTGCGTAATTTGCTTTTCATGCTTCGACGGGAAATGTGTAACTGGCGCCTCATTATGAATATTCATTTATGCCACACACATACTGAGACACATTGTACACATATGTGTGTGTGTGTGTGTGTGTGTGTGTGTGTGTGTGTATCCTCTCTGGCATTGCCACTTGACTCGTCATCAACAGTGCCTCCTGCCTCGGGCGCGCTCTCTCCTTTGTTCGCTAATAACTCGAGCCACCAATCGACTTATCTAATCTGTTTTTGGTGGTTTGCCGGCCATAATCTGCTGGCTGGAGGTGCTCTGGCGTGGCTGCCCCACAAAAGGTGAGCGGCTCCAATTAACATTCGTGCACGTAAACGCAATAACGCAAATGGATTCGGGTTTTGTTTAATAAAATGTGATATTTATGGAGTTTGCTGCTCGTTCCTGCGTTGCTCCTCCTGCGACCCCACTGATACCGAATGCCAATTAATATGGCACCCAGTTGTTTATGTGTCCTCTCTGGCTATGAGTTAACAATTAGCCAGAGATATCCGCATGCACGCGGCAGGGCAGTGCTGGAAGTGCTGAAAGTGCTGAAAGTGTGCAACGGGATCGGATGGGACTCTGTGGCTTGTCCACGTAAAATACCTTTTAATCTGTTTCCTCGAATCAAGTCGGGTACTTGAGGCTGCTCTCTGGCTGTTTGCTAATCCGGACAACTGTCGGTTAGCGAACGGAGGTGATGCGTAATCCTATTAGCAGATGCCTCGTGGCTCGCGTTTCGTTATGTGTCGAGAGCTTTGCGAGGAGCCTGACTGCCTCCTGCTGCCTCTCCCTCGATTACTTGTACACTTGTTCCGCTGGCATTTGATTATTTAAAAATGCGTGCAGTAATTTCCACATGAAATTTGAATATTTTTACGCCTCGCAACTTGCGCCAATCTTTGCATATTTCCAGCAACACTCACTAGCACACACACAACCACTCACACACACACAGACAGACGCTTAGCGAATGGACTGGGGGTACTGTACCATTTACATTTGTAGCTTTAGGATTATTCGTTTTATTATTATTATTCTTATACTTATATTTTTTGTTGTGTTTGGTTTTTATTATGAATTTTCTCGTTTTGTGCACTTTTTTATTGAATAAAAATTCAAATGAAATGATGATTTCGCCCCTTTTGTCGAAGGGAAGCCGCGCGCACAAATCGCGGAGCAAAGCGGAGCGAACGCCAGGCGAGATCCCGAGATCCCAGTGTTGGATGGGGATGGATGGAGTTCGTCCGCGGCGTGTGCGTTCGAGTGCCTGGTTAGCGGAGCAATGAGAGCCAGCCTGCAGCAGCAGCAGCAGCAGCCGCCGAACGTTGCCGAGAACGAAGACAGAACCCATCAGCGTCTCGCTTCCCCTTTCGGCGTACCGTTTGTTTGTCCAGCGACGCTTTTCATTCATGCCTGCGTGTGCGAGCTTTCGCCGAAAGCTCCCTGCCTGCACGACGGAAGCTGGCGGCAGACCTGTTGAATGGAAGATGCTGGCCAGAGTTGCCACCCCTGTGGCGGTTCTAGCGTCCGCTGGCGTCGGCTGTTGCCAGGGCCGTGAGGACAACATAAATTAATTAAATCAATGCTCCGAACGAATGCTCCTTTCGGCCGATCATAGACCGCCGCTCCGCATGTGACACATTGACAAATTGATGGCAGCGTGGCGGGGAGTGGGGCAGATTAGGGTCGAGTCCTGTTGCTGCTCTTTGGGGGCACTTTGGTTCATTGCTGAAGTTGATTAATGCATGTTTTACTGTGGCTTGATTTAAACTTGTCTGCGGCATATGTTGTCATGTGGATGCCACAGCCTGAGGGCACTCCACTCTTTGTTTACCAGAGGTGCACTGACATTTGCCCAAAATCGAAGCAGCCTTCGCGTCAGGGTGAGTATTTAAATGGCTCGGAAATACGATTAAAGTTCTCTTCTGTGGTTGCCCCTTCCTTCTGCCGCACAAACTAACATCTGCGGCTGAGTATTATTGCTTTTTGCACACGGATACTGGAGGGGGTTGGGTTGCCAGTTCATTGTTTGTGCCCACCAAAGTTCAATAGTTCGAGATGAAAGTTCAGTCACCAAAAGCCAAGCCAGCCAAGCCAACAAGTGGTTCACGCTGCAGACAGTCATACGTGCCGTCGACATCCTGTCACAGCATGCAGAGACATATCCAGCGAAATCTGGCGACATTGACAGCCCAAAAACGTTTCCATTTACCCACCCGCATACACTCCCTTTGGGTTTGTGTGCTACAATGACTTTCGCATTCACAACTTCCAGTAATTTGTTATTCAAACACATTTCGAATGAATCGATTATCCGCTTGGCATGCTCTTTCCTCCCCGGATCCCTCCCAATCGAGCAAATATGCTGATTGACTTTTGTCAAGGCTTATGCTCGGCTCGGCTTCGCTCCGCTCCTATCATGTGTGTGTGTTTCTCCCTCTCTTTGCTTTGTTGTGCCTTGTGTGTGTGTGTGTGTGTGTGCGTGTGTGGGGTGTGGGTGCAAATGCCAGAGCAAATATAAATGAGGAAACGCGGGATCTCGAGCCCCCATGGCCTTTCCTTTCACTTTTGCCGAAGGGAAAAGTCATGGAACTTCGACCTCCAACGCGACACCAACTCCCACTCCACGACATGCCTGGCTGGGCGCTCCAAGCGTACATATGCAAGTGTGTGTGTGATGTACTCATGTGTGGTGTGTTCACAGTGTGATAAGGCAGAGCAGGGCACGGGCACATCTCGGCACGGCGCTCCTTCTCATTATCACAATGGACACCAGGAGCCAAGTCAAGTCCCTCTGTCAAGGACTCTATCGAGTGTCTTGCTCATGGCTCAATCCAACCACACCACATTGTTTGGTTTCGCTTTAAATATTTGTCCTGTATGTATGCTGAAAATTTCTCATTGAAGCTGGACGAAGGCTAAGTCGGGAGGGAGCCAGCAGGTGCGGAGGGTCAGCTAGGAAAGTATTTCTCTGTCTCAATGTCACTTGTTGAATGGAATTGATTGCCACGCAATAAAGTGTAATTGCAATTGCTCAGCTTGAATTCAATGTTAAGGTGCAAGGACATTAATTAACAGAGAGCACAGTCAGCTGGGGCATGCCACACTCGCTGTCTCTCCTTCTGAAGTGGCTCTGATTGCGCTGCGTGGCACTAAGCGGCCCGCATATTAATTGGAGAATCAAATTGAATGGAATGAATTGAAAGGGAGCGAGAGGGCGAGCTGTTGTGGTGGCAATTTGCATTGCTCTACCCCTGCAGATATGCAAATGCCATTCGCTGCATGCCAGATGATCCAGCTCCAGCTCCAGCTCCACCTCCACATGAAAATAAACTGCGCTGACCCAGGAGCAGGCACCCAAAGTTACATAAATACACATGTAAAGAGAGCGGTCTGTCGGGGCAGATATGAAACTGCCAAAGGTTAAAGTTAAGCATGACAAATGGGGCAGCACTTGATCCCGCACCCTGTGGGGGCAATCCTTGGGGTCCACTCAGTCAGCAAACGAATTCCCAGATAATGGCACTACAATTACGGAGACATAATTTATTGAACAACTTTACTAAGTAATTGCGCGAGGCCCTTCTCGGTTGGGAGGAATGATAGTCGGTCGTCGTTCGTCGGCACGCAGTGGCTGCCACAAGGATTAGCCATAATTAAATGTCATATTGCTGGGGGGCTACGACTGCGTCCTGCTTCTAATTGACTTGAGTTGCTGCTGCAGCTGGTCGCAGCGCTGGCACTCGCGTGTCAGTTGCTTCACGGCCGAGGCGTACTGGCGCTGCAGCTCGAGCAGGGACTGCAGCTCCTCGTTGAGCTCGTCGCGCCGCATGCGCTCCTCGTTGTACTTGTGACGCACCTTGTCCTGGGCACTCTTCACCCCATCGACGATCGTCTCGAACTGGCGTATAAAGTCCTCCCTGCCATGGGGACTCATCATGCCCTCGTTGTAGGCCTCGCAGATGGAGTTCAGCATCGTCAGCTCCTTCTCCAGGTAGCGCTTCTTGTCGTTCAGCGTGTTGTACAGTATGTAATATTGCTTTGTCTCCAAGTGCTTGGCACTCATTTCGTTGTACAGCTCGTGGAAGCGTCGCTGGTACTGGGCCAGCTCTGTGCGGTCGGGTATTGCGTCCAGCTTGCGTTCAATGGCCACGATGCCGCGATTTCGCTTGGCCAGCTGCAGTCGCAGATCCTTGAGGCGCTTCTCCTCCCCCGCCAAGGCAGCTGCCTGCGCCTCCGCATCCTGCGCACTGAAGGCTTCCAATTCGCTGTGGAGAAATAGATTTCCTTTAGTTGCCTTACACTTGAATGGCATCAAAACTTACTCAATCTGCTGCTGTAGCTGGGCCAAATCCGTTCTGCAGGACTCCTTGAATTCCGCTTCGCTCTTCTTCAGCTCATCGTGCTGCCTCAGCAGAGTCTGCACCTTTTCCAGCAGCCTGAAGAGATAACCAGGGAACATTAATTAACAGAAACCACCAGCCAACACACTCTCCAAACTCACTTTGGATCCGCACTCTCTTCCGTTTCCTTGTGCGCCTTCAGTTCCGCATTTAGCGCCTGCAGCTGCTCCTCCTTTTCGCCTGTTTTCTGACTCTGCTCCTTTTCCGCCTCGGCCAGTTGCTCGTTATCCTTGCAGAAGCGCTTCACCTTGTGCTCCAGGGCAATCTTGGCTGCCTCCAGGCGCTTCTGTTGATTTTGTGCCTTCAGTTCCTGAGTATCCGTTTCCATTTCAAGCTTAAACTCCGCATAGTGCTGCTGCAGGGCATGCCGCGCCGTAGGGTCCAGATCTATGCGTTTCTGAGTGCCAGAAAATTCATCCTTTGCCAGCGATAAGCTGCGCAGGTACTGCTCCAGTTGCTCCATCTGTTAGGGAAGTCATTTTACAACAAAATTCAACTCAAATATTTCCTTCGATCTCACCTGATCTCCCTCTTCTTCGCCCGACGCTGCCTTGCGGCCTGTGCTTGCCTTGAACATCGGCCCTGGATCTCCGTACTCGAGCAGCGTGAGGCGCACCCGCGTAACTTCATCATCGTCAGCGGCCTCCTGGCGTTTGTACATCCTAAATGGACTGTAGAGTTCCTGAATGTTCTTTATGTTGGCGGAGGCCAAACGTATTTTGGTAAGATTATCCCTGTCGCTCTTATACTGATAATGATTGTGGAACTCCCCAATGGCAAATCTCTTCAAGCGCTGGCCGCGCACTGCACGATTTTCCACCTGCAAAGGGAAGACTTCTTTAAAGTCGTGCACAGATCGCTGCAAAAGTCGCTTACGGAGGTCTTCACTAGCCACTGGATGACGGGATGAATGGCAAGAAACTCCAGACCCTGCACCTGATGCGGCTCCAAGGTATGTGGACACTTCATATCGATCAGCACCGCAACAATCTTCTCCACGAGAGCTCTGCAAATATACTCGAAAGATCACAGTGTGTCCCATGAAATTCTGAGGGTTACTGCCTTACATTTTCTGTCCAATCGATAGGCTCTCGTGAAAGAGCAGATCCACATCCACGTCATAGTCGCAGCATTCGATGCACCAAGTCATGCCGCCCACAACCTTGTCGAAGGCGGACAGGCCCTTGATGCGGGCGCGATAGTAGCCGGCGGCTACGAGTATATCGAATGTATCCTGCTCCTTTGCTGTTGCATCGGAATCCTCGCGTCGCTCCACCTAAACAACAACAAGAACGAGCATTACGAGGAGTCATTGCTGCAAGTTTAGAACTTACCTGAACTTCGCGTCCGTCTTCATCGTAGCGAGTGGCCAACTTGACATTTGGCAGGATTTTGGAGAATACATCGCGGTTAGCCATGAACCATTAAGCTGGCCGTCGCCACGGAACTTGAATTCTTCCAAACGAGGCGGAGCTCCTCCCACAAATAAGAAAATTCAGCGAATTAACAGAAAGAGCTTAGAAAAACAGCAACAGCAAAATGTCAACAAACTGGTGAACGATAACGATTGGATATCGTATCGATATGCGGTACCACCGTTTCTGGCATTCGATACTTTAACACCCATCAATGTATGGCAGCACCATTAATTGTTCATGTCGCCCGCGTTTAATAAATTTTAAAATTAGTTTCTCCATGTGAACATGGATTTGCAGCATGCAATCAATGTCTGTGCCGTAGGCCACAAGAGCTCCAAGCTATGATTGTATCTTTCAACAGAATCGTACAGCTTTTCGGTCTGCTGAACTACACTGATATTGAAATTGATAAGCACTGTACTTATGAGTGGAAAGTTTGGACTCATTATTAAGTCATTAGTTCACTAGGCTAAAAAAATATGAATGTTAAAAGTTGGCTCTTTCAGTTTCTAGTTTGCATGAGACAATGATTGTTCTTATCTGCTTGTTGCTGGTTTTCGCAAGGGTAAAATCTAATATTTTTCCACTAATTATATCAATCTAACTCCAAGGACACACTCTGACAGGGATCCACTTCCGATTTGATACTCAAATCCACAAAAATGGATTGCAAAGCCAATCCGAAGTATGTCGACAATGTTACATGCTACGTCAAGGACTTGGGTGGGGACAAATCGCACGTTCAAATGGATTGTACTCTTTTAGAACCGTTGAGGAATCCTACTGTAAGTGGAAGTATACAATTTTTAAGCGAATAATATCTGAAAAGAGACATCTACTTGCAGACGCATATAAAGTTGCATAAAAAGGACTACACAGATCAATATAAACCATTTCTAGTGAACGTTCCGTTTAACGTGTGCGATCTGATAGCTGGAAAGACTTTCCTGCCCTACGGCCTAGTGATGTGGAGAACATTGCAAATGTTCACGAACGCCAACCACACTTGTCCTTTTGTTGTAAGTAGCAGTACAGAACTCACCCTATGGATAGTACATATTTCCGCACTGAACTATTTTCAGGGTCATCTCTTCGCTCGCGACTTGGTGTTTGAGGCAAACAATTTACCATCCTCCATCCCATTGGGTGACTACTGGGTATCCATTACATTCCTGGAAAACTATGCTGGAGGAAGCAAAGCGAACTATGGCACTGTTAATTGGTATTGGGAGATTATGCGATCCAAGAGGAAGCCCAAGAAAAATAAAACAGGTTGAATTAACCGATATTCTTAACGATTCGTACGACATAACGATAGGCGCCGCGAATTACATTCATCTGGCAGCGCTGCTACAATGTGCTGCAGTGCGGTATATTTGAAATATTATAAGCTATCAGTTGCTCACTGGTTCGGGAGAAGGCGCTGTTCATCCCCAAGGAGCGCGACATGCACACGAAGCTGGCAAGCAGCAACTACTGCCACGGCGTGTTGAAGTCTCAGCTCTCCCACAGCTGGAAGTTCAATCCCAGTATGGCGCATTACGCTCACCTGACACTTAGGCAACCACCATGATGTGGTCCATGGATGGAAAATGGCTGGAAATGGGTAGATTATCACTCTAATTATGAGTGGAAAATTTTGACTTGTTATTAAGTCATTAGATCGTTAGGCTAGAACCCAGTTAGGGCTAAAAGTTTGCCCTTTCAGTTACTAGTTTGCTTGTGAAGATGAAGGTTCTTTTCTGCTTGTTGCTGGTTTTTTCCAGGGTAATATAAATTATATTTCCACTCATTGAATCTGTCTGATTCTGACACATACCAACAGGGATGTGCATCCGATTTGGTACTTAAATCCACAAAAATGGATTGCAAACCCAATCCAAAGTTTGTGGAAAATGTCACATGCTACGTCAAAGACTTGGGCTGGGAGAAATCGCTTGTCCAAATGGACTGTCATCTCATAGAACCGCTGAGGAATCCAATCGTAAGTTAAAATCTACTCTTCTCTATCGAATTGTATCTGAGAAGAGACATCTACTTGCAGGTGCATATAAAGTTTCATAAAAAGGACTATAACGACCAGTATAAACCATTTCTGGTCAATATTTCGTTTAAGGCGTGCGATCTGATAGCTGGGAAGTCTTTTATACCCTACGGCCTAGTGATGTGGAGAACATTGAAAAAGTTCACGAATGCCAATCACTCGTGTCCTTTTACTGTAACTAGCAGCAAATAATTCACCCCAGTGTACGGGATAACTCCACACTAAACTTTTTTCAGGGTCATCTCTTTGCTCGCGACATGGTGTTTGAGGCCAGCAATCTGCCATCATCCATTCCATTGGGTGTCTACTGGGTAGCCATCACATTCCTGGAAACCCATCCTGGAGGAAGCAAAGCAAACTATGGCACTGTTAACTGGTATTGGGAGATTATGCGACCCAAGAGGAAGCACAAGAAAAATAAAACAGCTTAAAATTACCGATATTCCCAACGATGCGTACAATAAACCGATACAACGATAGGCGCCGCGAATCACATTAATCTGGCAACGCTGCCACAGCACTGCGGTATGTTAAAAAAAAATGAGAAAATATATATTGGTATATTTTATCGATATCCGCGGTCGCTCTGTTTTGCCGGTCTTTTGCTTTTTTGATGATTTTGCTGATTTTTAAATATATTTGGCGAAATGGCGAACCATCGCAAGGAAATGTGGAAGCTGCTGTATAATCTGGTGAATAGGAACGAAGGCAACTTGTCGCAGGCGTACACAGTCATTGAGGACATACTGTGCCAGGAGCCGAGTCTCATCAGTTGCTCGCTGGTCCGCGAGCTAAACAACAAATTCCAAGACACATTTCTGCTGTGGCTGCTGAACAAACTAGCCAAGTGCTTGGGCGAGAGTGCTGAAGGCAGGTAAGATGTGCAATACAATGATCTACACTTGAGGAATCTACAATACTATTTCACCACAGTCGGTGCCTCAATCTGCAGAGGAAAATTATTAGCTCCTGCTGCTCGAATCATCCGAAGCTGTACGAGCGCCTGGTGAAGGCCTATGTGGAGGCCCTGCAGGAGATTCATGTGCAATTGAGTGCACTTGACTACAGCGAAGGGTCTGCGAGGAACAATAAGACACTTACCCTGCGGATATTCACGTGCGATGCCGCTCCTCTGCTGGAATTCGATCCCCAGTGCGCATTCGAGGACATCCAGCTGTCGGTGGACACAGCGGATGCTTATGCCAAGAGTTTGATGGCGATACTGCAACACGCGCACCACATTGGAGATGCCACACATGGCGACATATTCTCGGGCAGCCTGCAGCAGGCGCTGCTCATCCTCAAGGAGTGCGACATGGACACGAAGCTGGCCAGCCTGGACTACTGCCACGGCGTGTTGAAGTCTCAGTCCTCCCAGAGCTGGGTGTCCAATCCCGATGTGGCGCACTACGCGCAGCTGACACTGGAGGCTATCACCATGATGTGGTCCATGGCTGGCAAGTGGCTGGAAATGGTTTGCATGAGCCAGCAGGAGCTGAAACGACTCGATGTCTGCACTCGCCAACTGTTGCTTGTGCTGCAGCTGCGTGGCCGCGAGGCCCTGCATCAGAGTTTTCTGCTCCTAAATGAGATTCTGTGCTTGTCCAAGAACCTGCAAATCGACGAGGGATTGCTGCAGTGTCAGAGCGATTACGTGCAAGGCCTGCTGGAGGATAGTTCGGTGTCTTCGATGGAGCAACTGTTGCTGCTGAAGGAGCTCTTGATGAGCCACTGGCGCTCGCATCCCGCACAGCTGCTGCCACTGTTGGCGCTGCTGGCAGGGAAGCAGCCCGAAATGCGCTCGTCCATCGTTCAGGCCTTGACGCTGTCGCTCTCCCAGCTGCTGCCGCAGAACCAGCACCAAGCAGACGACTGGCGCGAAATGGTTGCCATACTGCGAGCCTTCAAGCAGTTAGAGCAGCTCCTACTGTGGCAGAACCAACAAAAGATGATGGAAGGTAAAGACAAGCTGGATATGGCGATGCTGGCGACGTTCCCCCTGCTGTATGAACTGCCCAGGGAGATGGACATCAACTGGAATCAGCTCTCAACGCATTTGGTTTGTCAGGAGTCCAGGCGCCGCTCCAGCGCTGAAGAGCTGCAGCTATACCTCGAGATCTGCGCACTGCTGATGCAGGTCGCCTGCATACGCCACTCACTGAAGCCGCAAATGCAGCAGCAACTGCTGGCCATTCTCCAGCGGCATTTGTTCGAGGGATTGGTGCACCTGTGCGCTGTTCGCCTGGAGACGCCATCGAGTGCGCACACCCAGCTGCAGTCCTTCTATGCCCAGCAATACATGAGCCTCATTGAGTGGAGCGAGGAGACCTTCTGCCAGTATCTGCCGCAGCTGTATCTCTCGGGCTTCCTCAAGACAGAGCAACTGCTGAAGGCGCTGCCCTGCATTGGGCATCCGTCTGCACGGAGTCAAGTGATTCGCCTGCTACTGTGCTCCCAGCTGAGTGCGTTTAAGGTGGAAGATCGCGTGGAGTTGTACTGCCCGCAGTGTCGGCCACTGCCGGAACAGCTGCCTGGCCTCTTTCTGGGCAAGTCAAAGCCAAATGCCGCCACGAATCTGGAACTCAACAGCGCCACGCTCGAACTGATTGTCAAGGATTTGCTTTTCCAAGCGGATTCCTCGTTCATTGCCCATCACCTGGATGTGCTCGGAGTCAGTCCCGAGCTGGTCCTGCGCCTGCTGAAGGCGGGACTGCAGGGAGTGAGCGAGAAGAGCTTCAGTCTGCTGGTTCCCGCATTGAGCTCAAAGTCTTCGGACTTCATGCAACAGCTGGGCCACTTTATGCTCGATGCCATCAAGCAAATGCTGGCCAAGCCACTCGCAGAGCAAAGCAAATTGGAGCAGCGTGCCCTGCTGCGCATAATCATCTCCTGTGCGCACTCGGACATTGATGAGATTTGGCTCTATCACTGGTTCAAGATGACCTTCTTCTTCCTGGTGCACACGCACTCGCTCGTGGCCCAGGAGGCTGTGATGACTGCCACGGAGATGTGTGCACGCCATGGCCTGCAGACGGTCAACCTATGGAACTGGTACAAGCGGGATGCCCTCGATCTGGCCGTGCGTCTTGCCCTCATCGCATACCTAACGGATGGAGTGCGCTTCACGCGTTCCCTGCGAGCGGTGAGTAGATGGGGAAACACTTCTTTTGGTACACTCTTTATCGATTTCTCTCTTGCAGCTCACCAAAATGCTGGGCTTCTCGTGCGTGCAGGAGTTCACCTGCAAGTACCATCGCCTGCTGACGGCCATGGTGCTGCCGCACTGCATCGTGGAGCCGCGCTGCAAGGGCGTACTCGTGCTGATAGCCAAGCAGCTGCGCAAACCCATTGCCACGCTCTTCACCATCTCGTTTCTGCGGCTGTACACGCACGTTTACCTCACCGAAGAGCCAGAGCTGTCCAATAGCTGTATTCAGCTGGTGGTTAGCTGCACGCAGTCCAGTCTGCAGGAGCTTATGAATGCGGACGTTAAGGTGGGAGCTGGATCTCTCACTTACTCCCTTTCCCTGCTGACATTTTCCTTCTTTAATTTCCACAGCAAACTGTCGCCGAGCTGCTGATTTACTTCAATCGCAACCCCACGTTCGTGATGAAATCATTCCAGAGCCTGCTGCAGCTGTCCGTGGGCAACGAGCAGCCCCTGTCCAGCCAGTCGGCCAATGCAGAGTTTGCCACGTTCATTGCCGAGCGATTCCTGGGCGTCATCACCTACTTTGAGAGCTGCCTCAGTGAGCCGTCCTTCGAGAAGCCCCTCAAGGAGGAGACGCTGTACAGTCTGGGTCAGATTATGCGCTTTGTGGGCGCGAAACATGTCACCCAGTTCCGCTTCAAGATCATGGCCATGCTCAGTTTTGTGCACACGCTGCAGGAGCCGCGACTGCAGCGCATCTGCCTGAAGATCTGGCACATATTTCTGCATGTGGTGAATGTCCAGGAGCTGGGCCCCTCCCTGGGCCGCATTGTGGCCACGCTGCAGCCGCTGCTGCAGGATGCGGAGAGCGTCAACCAAGTGAACGATTTGTATGAATTTGTGATCCTCCGCAATGCCTCGATGCTGGGCAACTTCATCACGGATCTGTACTTCCTCGAGCGCATGGAAAACGTTTCCCCGAACATCCGCGAGTGCATCAAGCGGCACACCTCCCACCTAGACTTGGCTGGGAAGGAGGCGCACTCACCGCCACAGCTGCTCGAGCAGCTGCGCTTCCTGCACAAGCAGATCGTCGATGAGTGCCTGCAGGTGCGCGTCTACGGGCTGCAGCATTTGGGCGAACTCTTTGGCCGCCGTCGCACGCAGCTCAACCGAATGATACTCAATGAACTGCCGCTGGAGCCGCTGCTGGAGCAGATTGTCAACGTGCTGATGGCCGGCTGCCAGCACGACGACCGACAGCTGCAGCTGGCCTCGGCCAAGTGCCTGGGCGAGCTGGGAGCCATCGATGCCAGCTACCTCCTGTCCAACTACAACTTTGACAGCCCCCAGCCGCTGCCGCTGACCGTGATGTCCGATGACTTTGCGGTGCTGGCGCTGACTGCGCTGTGCCGCGGCTACCAGTTCCAGCAGAAGACAAAGCACGTGGACAGCTTCTCGCTGGCCATCCAGGAGACGCTCGCCGTGTGCGGCATCTCGCCCAAGGAGCAGAAGAAGGTGCGCCTCTGGCAGTCGCTGCCTGCGCGCATGCGCGAGGTGATGGAGCCGCTGCTGCAGTCCTGCTACACGAGCTGCCAGCGGGCGAGCAACTGCCAGCAGCAGCCGATCTTTGGCAGCCATTACTCCAACAACTCGTACGAGGAGTGGGCCTTCGTGTGGGCCAGCCGCCTCATCGATTACATCCAGAATGCGGACACGCGGCACTTGCTCAGCTCCTACAAGCCGTGCATCAAGCGGGATGGCAACATGCTGAGCACCTTCTGTCCCTACGTTCTGCTGCACGCGCTCCTCGAGTGCAACGCGGAGCAGGGCCAGCACATGCTGGAGGAGTTCCTCGCCGTGCTGCAGGCCAACGAGGAGAGTGCCAGCTCCAGCTCCAGCTCCAAGGCGCAGCAGGAGCTGGGCGCCGTCAAGGAGAACGCCTTCAAGATGTTCGAGTCGAAGAAGTACACGGCAGGCGTCAAGCAGCCAGCGGGCAGCGTGCTCGAGCGGAAGGAGGACTCCAGCCATGTGCCTCGTCTCGCTGGCAAGCTCTGTGCGGAGTTGCTGGACTTCCTGCAGCGCTGGCTACGCGAATGGCAGCGCATGCACGGCCGCAGCACTGCGGGCAGACCGCCCCAGGATGTGGATGCCAACTACGGGAAGATTCACGAGTTTCTCGGGCGGATACCCAAGCTGTTGGTCTCCCGCGCCAGCTACAACTGCGGGGAGTATGCGCGTGCGCTGAGCTACCTGGAGAGCTATCTGGAGGAGGGTGAGGACAAGTCCAAGCGCATTCGGGAACAGTTTACGTTCCTCGTCGAGGTCTACGGCAAGCTGCTGGACTCGGACTCCGTGGAGGGCGCCGTGCAGGCGCGCAGCTACGACATGAGCGTCACGCAGGACATTCTGGTGAACCGTTTGGTGGAGCGGCAGCAGGACATGATCACCTGCTACGAGCAGCTGCTGTCCAGCACGGACAACCTGCAGCCGGAGCACATCCGCGCCATGATCGATGCCTACCTGATGGACACGCCCAAGACCGCTCAGCTGATTGCGGATGGCCTGTGGCAGCGTCTCTCGGACCAGTACACGGAGCAATGCTTCAGCGAGTGCAAAGCGGAGCTGCTCTGGCGTCTCGGCAGCTACGACGAGCTGGACGATTGGAAAGCATCCTCCAACTGGCCGGCACAGTGCGCCCAAGGCTGCCTGGCGCTGCGCCAGCCGCTGACCACGCGGCCGCAGTTCGACTCGCTGCTGGACGGCATGCGGGCATCGGTGCTGGAGCAGCTGCGCAGTTGCTCCGCCGTGCAGCAGCACTCGTACGCGAATGCCTACGATGCGGTGCTGAAGCTTCACCTCGTCCACGAGCTGCAGTGCAGCCAGCAGCTGGTGGAGCAGCTGCAGCGGGAGAGTGCAGAGGAGCGGCAGGAGCAGCTGATGCGGGAGTACTTTGAGGACTGGCATGCGCGTCTGCAGGTGATACAGCCGCAGGTGCGCGTGCAGGAGCCCATCAACAGCTTCCGTCGCAATCTGCTGGCGGAGCTGCAGCAACGCCTCGCGGATCGCCGACACCTGCAGCCGCATCTGCAGACGGAGCTGGCCAGTCTCTGGCTGAACAGTGCGCAGATCAACCGGAATGCTGGCCAGCTGCAGCGGGCACAACTGTACCTACTCAAGGCGGCGGACTACAAGCCCAGCGGCCTGTTCCTGGAGCGTGCGCGGCTGCTGTGGCAGAAGGGCGATCAGGTGATGGCCATGAACTACCTGGAGGAGCAGCTGTCCATCATTCGTGGGTCGTGCCAGGGCAATGCCAAGCAGCTGTCGCAGGAGCAGCGGCATCTGTACTTCGAGGGCAAGTACCTGCAGGCCGTGTACAATGCCGAGTCGATGCACCTGTGCGCGGATGCCATTCTGCGTTACTTCCACGAGGCCATTGCCGTGCACCGCCAGTCGGAGGGCTGCCACGTGCAGCTGGCACAGTTCCTGGAGAAGATGCGCGAGGCTGGGAGCAGCAAGTCGGGTGCGCCGGCCAGCCACGAGAGCGACGAACTGCTGCTCCAGATTATGCTCAACTATGCCAAGTCGCTGCGGTATGGCCGGGAGCACGTGTACCAGTCGATGCCCCGCTTGATCAGCCTCTGGCTGGACACGGCCGAGTCCTCCACCAACCCAGAGCTCGTGAAGAAAATGAACGACTTGCTGGGCAACTGCTGCACCGCCCTGCCCACGCCCATTTTCTACACAGTCTTCTCCCAGATGCTGAGTCGCCTCTGCCATCCCACGCCCGAGGTGTTCAGTGTGCTGCGCAATGTGATCATCCGCCTCGTGGAGGACTACCCGCAGCAGTCGCTGTGGATGCTGCTGCCGCACTTCAAGTCAGCCACAGCCAACAGGATCAAGCGCTGCAAGCTGGTGCTCACCGATGGCCGGCTGCAGAACGCCGCCTTCCAGAAGCTCCTGCACGACTTCAACTCCCTCACGGAGCGTCTGATCGAGTTGACCAACAAGGATGTCGCGCTGGATCGCAGCTACAAGCTGAGCGAACTGGACAAGCGCCTGCCCAAGCTGTGCAGCCAGCCGGACTTCTCCAGCATCCTTCTGCCCTTCGAGAAGTACATGCAGCCCACGATGCCACTCTCCCTGGAGTCGACCAGCGCAGCGACACTGTCCCCGCTGTCGACAAGCGGCAGCTCTGTCAACTGGTTTCCCTATCAGCAGATCTACATCAGCGGCTTCCTGGAGCAAGTGACAATCCTGCGCTCGGCGGCCAAGCCCAAGAAGCTGACAATTCGCTGCAGCGACGGGCAGGAGTACGATGTGATGGTGAAGCCCAAGGACGACCTGCGACGCGACGCACGACTGATGGAGTTCAATGGCCTGGTGAAGCGTTATCTGCACCAGAATGCTCCAGCCAGGCAGCGGCGCCTGCACATACGCACCTACGCCGTGCTGCCGTTCAACGAGGAGTGCGGCCTGGTCGAGTGGCTGCCCAATCTGTCGTCGTATCGCAGCATCTGCATGGCGCTGTACGCGCAGCGGGGACGGGTCATGTCCAGCCGGCAGCTGCAGCAGCTGGCCCTGCCCCTGACCGATCCCATCGAGAAGAAGCGCGATGTGTTCACCAAGCAGCTGCTGCCCGCCCATCCGCCCGTGTTCCAGGTGTGGCTGCGTCAACGCTTCGCCACGCCCCACAGCTGGTACGAGGCGCGACACACATACATCCGCACCGTGGCCGTCATGTCCATGGTGGGCTACATCCTCGGCCTGGGCGATCGTCACGGCGAGAACATACTCTTCGATGAGCGCAACGGAGACGCTGTCCATGTCGATTTCAACTGCCTCTTCAACCAGGGCGAACTGTTGACCTACCCCGAAATGGTGCCATTCCGCCTCACCCAGAACATGATTGCGGCCATGGGGCCGCTTGGAGTTGAGGGAAGCTACCGCAAGTGCTGCGAGATTAC
This sequence comes from Drosophila subobscura, assembly GCF_008121235.1. Classification (NCBI taxonomy): domain Eukaryota; kingdom Metazoa; phylum Arthropoda; class Insecta; order Diptera; family Drosophilidae; genus Drosophila; species Drosophila subobscura. The sequence continues at coordinate 18,874,403 of NC_048531.1, read as the reverse complement.
GCTGAGGCTGCTCAAGCAGGAGGCCAAGACACTGATGTCCATGCTGCGGCCCTTTGTCTACGATGTGGGAGCGCAGAGCCGCAACGCTGCCGCCACCACAAAGATCACCAACGATGTGCAGCGAATTGCCGATCGTCTGCAGGGACACGTAAGCCACACAAATTCTACTTCAGATTTAATTTCACAGTCTAATCTTTGGCTATCCTACAGGTTAAGCGCCAGATGGCCAACAGCATTCCACTGTCCACCGAGGGACAGGTCAACTTTCTCATCGATGAAGCCACCAAATTGGACAATCTGGCTGTCATGTACATTGGCTGGGGAGCGTTCCTCTGACGCGTCTACACTAAAAGTCATTCATGTCGAACCAACCACCGATCAGGGGGGGAATGAAGCTTTAATTTGTTTCTAGAGTAATTAAAAAGGGATTGAAAATGGATTGATGGTAAAATGGGAAGTTAGCTGGCAGTTGCTGGCCATGTACCTCGTGGCACTTGTGGTGCCCGTACTCTGCGGATTGGTGGTAAGTATTCCCCGTCTTAGCACAGAATTAATTCTTCAAATTCCTTTTATTTATGGACAGCTCTGTGACCCGTCTGTGATTTATAAAATGAAGAATATCGAATGCTTGGGCGTTGCTCCCTTCTCTGCCAATCCCGTGTGCTACATAAAGCCCATCAACTGGAACAAAGCTGTGGCCCACATGGACGTGGATCTGCTGAAGCCACTGCACAATATTTCGGTAAGTGATGTCACCCCACAAAAACACAGAAAACTACCATATAAATATCTTCCTTTTTAGGTGCACATTCAGATCTTCAAGCGGGACTACAGCAACCAATATCAGCCATTTCTTGTGGACGCCATCGTTAACCTATGCGATATCCTATCCCGCCGTAGCTTTATGCCCTTTGGCGTTATTTTTATGAAGATTGCCAATCGGTTTTCAAATTTCAATCATTCCTGCCCGTTTGCTGGTCATTTAATCGCACGCGGCGCCTACGTGGACGAGTCCTATGTGCCCATATGTCCATTGGGCCTGTACAAAGCGAATATAACCATTATGGAGAACTATCCCGCCAAGCGGCCCGATCATGCCGGTGGCTTTGTGTGGTATGTCCAGGCAATGACACCAGTCATAAGGAAGAAACAAAAGAACTGAATTCGTTTGTTTTATTTGTCGTTGATTCAATTTGGTTTTAACCGATTTATAATGTTACCCAAAACTCTGCTGCTCCACTTATTGTATAATTAAATGTAAACAACAATCAATTGCGCATTTAAATAACGTTTAATTGCAAGAATTGTAATTGCTTTTTAAGTGGAAATTCAATATTTATATGTGAATTGTATATTTAGATCGCATTTTAGTTGGCATCATGCGTCTGTTATTTGCATTTCTTATTGGCTTTCTGCTGATTTGGAAAATGGTAAAAAAAATTGTTAATAAAACGTTATAAATATTGTAAATGAAGTAAATTTGATTGTTTATCCTCCCTCTTAAGTGGTGTGAGCCCAAAATTGTTTATAAAACAACAAACATAGAATGCACAGACGTGCCAAAGCTCACTGCCAATGCCTCGTGCAGGCTCAAAGCCATCAGCTGGAACTTGGCAGTGGCACAGATGGATGTGGATTTCCTGCAGCCAGTGAGGAATATGTCGGTAAGCTGGAATCACTTACTAACTAGCTACAGGTCTAACCTCTCCCCTTGCAGGTTCACATAAAGGTCTTTAAGCGTGACTACAGCAACAAATATCAGCCATTCTTGGTGGATGTTGTGGTTAATATGTGCGACATTATTGGGCGCAGAAATTACAGTCCCTATGGAAGATATTTGTGGGGTCTGTTCAAGCGTTATACCAACTTTAATCACTCGTGCCCATTTGTGGTAAGAACTCAAAAATGTAACTTAGGGATTCGTTACGTGTGAGTTTAAATTTCAGGGCCACATGTTTGCTCGCGGCATATTCATTGATGAGAGTGTTGTGCCCGTCAAGCTGCCACTGGGTGACTACCAAATTGTTCTGTTTCCATTTGAAACCTACAGAGAGAAGCCACCACAGTCCATCGGTTCGATTAAGTTCAATGCGCAGGCCATGGTGCCAGTGATACCCAAACGAAATAGAACGAACCCAACAGACCGAACCACTAGCCGGGCTCCACAAACTGTCATTGTGCCCGTTAAAAATGGGAAATAAATTGGTTTTAAATTTTTAAAATTGTATTTTATTGTTTATAATAAATATATATTTATTTATATATATATACGTAATGTTTAGTATTAGTTTAAGACTCGTTATTATACATATTGTGTAGGCTGCCCGAGATGCTGATTTTAATTCGCATTTTCTCCGTTTAGCTTCGTTTTATTGTTAGACCTTAAGACCTACAAGTATATCTTACAAGAAGTGCAACTCTCTTTAATCTTAACTGTTTATTTGTTTGTTTGTTTGTGTGGGTCTCCTTAGGCTACAGCTATTTATATACGCTTCAAATCATTGTCTTCCATTAATGTTATGTTATGTGTGTGTGTGTGTGTGTGTGTGTGTGTGGGGCGCTTAACCTAGTTGGGGCTGTAATCATATGAAAAAATACTTTACTTTAGCCTTAAGTATCAAATGGGTGAGAGGGTGATCGTGATCGTGATCGGAGGAGGAGTTTACAAACTTAAAAGTCGGTTTCGGTCAGTGCTATGCTTGAATTCGCTTACTCTTAGATGAATGGCATAACAGAATTGCAGATAAAACATACACACAATACATCTACATGTACATACATATGTAGTTATAATATTTGACGTAAAGAATATGCAACATGATAAAAGAAAAACCATAAGGACAAAGGGACTACGCGACGCTGTACGGTTGTACGAACTCATGGGTGGTCTGCGGGGGCGTTAACAAGAATAAATAAATAGATTCTGTGGAACTTAGTGGCGAAATACTAGTACTCCATGTACTTCTCGATACGTAAAAAGGAACAAAATTATATTCATAGGTATGCATATGTATATCCATACATACTTAGATAGTGAGAAGTGAATACACGATACAATACGAAATGCTAATCGTAAATTAGGCTAAACATATTCCGGCGCTCGACCCACTGGGGTGGGCAGCGGTGGTAATACGAGTAGTTACAACTGGTTTGGGTGTGTGTCTCGTCTTTGCACTTAATATTTAATGCTAACCTTAACTCGTATAAATAATTTATGTATAGCTATATGTAGAGATGAACTTAAGTTTTGCCTTTGAAATGTACATATTTGATTCCTTTACAACACTGTGTTATCTGTTACTTGTTGTGTGTGTCTTTTTGGGTGTGTTGAACAACATTTGATTTGCCCCGTTTTATTCACGATTTTTAATGTATAAAAATAAATTTTCTATGCACATCCAACATTGTAGTAATATCAAAGAGTTTTTTTAGCTTGGCTTTTTGTGAGTTTTTTTTCGTATTGTTCTTAAACTGTTTCTATTGCCCGTGTTCCCCCCAATTGCCAATCTGCCCCATCCATGGGTGGGTGGCCAAATGCGACGATTTCAATCGGTTTCTGGGCAAAATGTTGCTGACGAGACAGGGCTCCGAGAAGCCCTGTCCCATGAGCAACATCATTTATGGATCTGTCAGACATTTTAATTCATCGATTGGCGGCGATTCTTAAAAGAAATAAGTGGTCGGCATTATGGTGGCGCTGTTCAAAAATCGACCCATTTGGCCACCCATTAGCCCCTACGCGGCAAACAGCTGGGCAGCAGCAGCAGCAGCCGACTGTTGCTGTTGTTGCTGCTGGTGCTGCTGCTGTTGTTGCTGCTGCTGGGTCGCGACATTCGTCATTATCGGAATGGCCGTGCCGTCGGCCGTGAGGAGCAGCGTCTGCGTCGGCGCCGCTGTGGCCTGGGGCGCCGGTTCGGCCATCGCCACATTGCCCGGCAGAGCAATGAGTTGATGCTGGCCCGCCTTGTTCGGATGCGGCACCTGGGTGGCTGCTATGATGCTGCCATCGGCCGACTGCAGCAGGATCGTGTTGGGTGGCAGATTGAGGTACGTCACCGTGCCGTTGGAGCTCACCGTCTGCAGCTGTAGGGGAGGCGGCTGTGGGGCGGAGGTGAGCAGCAGCTGCTGAGTCGCTGGGGCACTTGTTACCACTGGCTGTGGCGCCGCCTGGCTTTGGCTGCTCAGGTCGAGGCCATCGTGGTCGGCCGTCGTCGCTTCCTGCTCCTCCTCTTCCTCCTCCAGCTCGGGCTGCTCCTCGCACTGCTCTTCGTCGATGATCTCCTCGACCAGATCATCCTCGTGCAGCTCCTCGATGATGTCGTCTTCGTTCTCAATGTAATTGCCAACATCAGCGGCGGAGCCACCCGCATTGACGCCCCCTGGGGGCGACGGTGTGGGCGTGGGCATGGCCAGGTAATTGTCCCCGGACTTGGCAGTCAGGGCCGTGCCCTTGGGTATGCGGAATTTGCGTAGGATTTGAGCGGTGGAAGAGGAGAGATCATCGTCATCCTCCAGATCTTCCTCGAGTTCCTCCTCCTCCGCCAGCTCCATTTGTTCCGCCTCTTCCTCAGTCAGTTCCTGCTGCTGCTGCTGCACCTGTTGCTGCTGCTGTTGCACCTGCTCTGGGGCGACGATGACCTGCCGCTGATTGCGTTGGGGCTGTGCATTGACGCGCAGCAACGTGACACCGCCCGCTCCGGCCTTGCCAGTGCCATTGATGAGGCTGATGGGCGCATGCTTGCCGGGTCCGCGGGCAGCTAGCAGGATCACGGGCGTCTTTTTGGCTCCGGCCTTGAAGCCATTGATTCCGCTGCCGCTCACCACAGAGACACAGTTGCTAGCAGCTCCAGCGCTGACGTTGGCGTTGCTTCCACTGTTCGTTGCATTGCGGGAGGGAGGAATGAGAGATGAGACAGCATTTGCATTAGTTCGTGGTTTCGGCACGGCGGCGGCATGGGACTGGAGTTGTTGTTTGGCAGGGGGGTATTGGTATTGGTGTTGGGGCATGGGCATTCTGTTCTTGTGCGTCACAAAGTCGGCAAACTTGTCGACGAAGCTGCAACCTGTGCTGCTGGCGGGATTGCGGGCACGCATTTGTGCCTGCTTCAGGACGATCTCTTCGTGGTAACTGCGATTCGCTTCCGCCTGGCGACGCTGCAAGTCATCAGTGTTTGGGGGACGGTGGTTCTGATGGTTCTCGTGATTCGTGTTGGTGGTGGTTGTGGTGGTGGTGTTGTTGTTGGTGGGTTTGTGAATGCTGGGTGTGTATGGCCGCTTGAACATTGCCTTCTGCTTGTGGTTCTTGGAGTTTTGGTTGTGGAGGTTTTGTTGGTGTTTAGAAGAACCTTTTGTTGTTGTTTTGTTGTTGTTGTTGTGTGTTTCATGTCGCATGTTGATGAATTTTTGTTTCGTGTGCAAATCATAAGAAATAACACAAACAACGGACGAACGTAAAATTATTTTACATATTTTTTTTATGTTTGGATGAAAAAAGAAAAAAAGTAAAATAAAATATTTTCATTAGCAATTTTGCTTCAATTTTTCTTCTGCTTTTATGGTTTCGTTTTGGTTAATTTAGGGGGGGATAGGCTTAAATCAGTGTTAATCTGGGTTAGTAAATTAAAAATAGTACTTAGATGTATGACTGATGGATGGATGGCTTTTGTGATGGATGATCGAATGTATGGTGGGGGGATGTGTGTGTTGTGGTTGCCTGCGCTCGATTCCCCCGTTTATTTTTTACCGTTTTGCAATAACAATATTCACACATGCATGCTGCAAATGCAACTCTGGCACATGCATGTCTGACAAGTACCCCTTATTGTATCGTTAAGAGAGGATCAAAGAGAGAGCCAATTGGTGGAGAGAGAGAGAGAGAGAGGGACACTGGAGATGACATTCGGTTAGGCAAACACAAAACACAAAACGAAACGAGAAACAAAACGAAAAAAGACGAATAAATAAAAGTACACATACCTTGCACTAAATGTCCAATTTTAATTGTTTTATTTTTATGTGTGTTGTTATTTTTGTTATGTTATATATTGGTTAAGTGTGTGTGTTCGTGTGTGTTATTCGTGATGAGCGGATCTTGGTATTCAGTTTTCAGTTGTTGCACACAAAAGAGACACACACAGAGAGAGAGAGAGAAATAGAGAGAGAGAGAGAGAGAGGAACAGGCACAACAAGTGATGATGGAGGAATGATTGATTGATCGATCGGTTGACTGCTTGATTGATTGAATGAGCGAATGTACTAAATCAATGAGCCGAGACAGTGAGTATTTTGGGTATTTTTTTATACTTTTTCTAGAAGTATACATATTTTGATGGTTGCACCGGCTTCCATTTGCGTTGCTTTCGCTCTCGAGCAGGCATTTTGCTATTCACTCTCGATGTTTATGGTTTTATTAATTTTCATTTGTTTAAATTATATTTTTTGGTACTTTGGCTGCAGCTTTCGATGGCGTTTCAGATTGCTCAGAGGGCTAATAGCACCGCCTCTGATATATCGTAGCTGTTTTCGTTATCAGAATAAATCATACGCGAGGTTTATATTATTGGTTGATTGATTGATTGATTGGTTGGTTGGTGGGTTGGTTGTGTGTACATAAAATAAAACAAGAGAAAAGAAAGAAAAAGAACAAAATTGCATTGAGGTATAAAACGTATTTGAACAAAACTTATTTTCTCGGAACAAAAACAGGCCAACAATGTTTGATTATATCACATAAGGAACTGGGAATGAGGAACTTGGGTGTTAGGCGGGATAAACGGGAATGTTAGCGGGAGGAGGAAGCAACAAAAAAGCCAGAGACAACGCACAGTCTCGAATGTACAGCGTAGAGTGCGGGGGGGTGGGGGGTGTGTGAAAAACAATAAATAAATGCACAAAAAATGTTGGCAAATATCGTGGGCATATCAATCGGTACATCGAATGACAAAAAAAAGAAGCAAAAAGTGCCTACTAAATAAATATATGTATGGTATGCGTAAGTCTAAAGGTTACAACATAATAATAGATACTAAATAAATTATAATATGCATAGGACTAAGTTTAAAAACTAAACTGATTGGTTGGTTAATGCTTAATGTACGGCTTTTTCGGTGGTTTCATTTCATTTCGTTGCACTTTGGCTGCCTTTCGGCTTTTAGTTGTTCTTTGCTGTTCTTGTGTTTAGTAGCATATGGTACAACGGCGTTGTTCAACACTAAATACGTGGAAATATAGGAAAGACAACGGTACACAAGCGACTTGCAGCATCGCCGCCGACTACGCAACAGATTCAACAGAAAGAGACAGATAGAGGAGCATTTAAGAGAAAGATTAAGAGAGAGATAAAGATACTAGACGAGCGAGTTACAAAGAGAAAGAGAAAGAGAGTGACAGATCTAAAAGTGGGGGAGTAGAGAGAGAGAGTAGATTAGGGAGAAGGATTAGCGGAAGTTTTTACCTAATTTCTTTGGTCTCCAGCAGGGACGATGTGTTCACATCGTTCACCGCATTGATCATCGACGTGGGCGAAAAGGGCAGGTGGTACATGGAGCCAGTGTCCAGGGCGTACGCGTCGCTGCCCTTGATCAGCAGCTCGTTCTTCAGCTCCATGAACTGCTGGTGCGGATTGTGGGTGGCGAACTGTTGCTGCTGCAGCAGATGTGTCTGCTGCTGCTGCTGGTGGTGGTGGTGCTGCTGGTTGTGGTGATGCTGCTGCTGCGTGTGCGCGTCCAGGGCGTTGGCATTGAGCGTGGGCTGGAATGTGTACTGCGAGTAGGGGCACAGGTCGCCCAGCTCCCCGGGCTCCAGCTTGGGCTGGAAGCTCTGCAGGCCATCGGGCGTCAGGATCTGGTAGCTCTGCACGGTGCCAATCACGTGTTGCTGCTGCTGTTGGTGCTGCTGCTCGGCCGTCGTTGGCGTGGCCGCCGCCGTGGAGCTCAGGTAGGTCACGTTCTCCATCTCGTAGTGGGGCTGCGACTGCCCCTCCACCTTCACCACCGTCTGCTGCTGTTGCTGCTGCTGATGTTGCACCAATTGCTGCTGCTGCTGCGGCTGGGTCGTCTGGTACGTGGCCGTCGTCGCCTGCGCTCGCTGCTGCGGTGCCGGCGCCGTCGTGTATATCGTTTGGCTGCCGTCCAGCTGCAGGGGCACGAGGTTGCCCGCCTGGTCCTGGATCATAATGCTCTGGCCGTGCAGCTGCTGCTGCAACAGCGCCTGCTGCAGCTCCAGCTGATTCGAGTAGATGAGCGTCGTGGTGGGCCCCGTCCCCGCCTGTCCGCCGTTCGGCGTGGTGGCACCGCGCTGCAGGGTCATGGAGCTGCTGGCACCCGGATTGGCCAGGGCCAGCTGAGCGCCGCCCGGCAGTATCATGCCGCTAAAGTCCAGCGAGGGCAGCGTCTGCAGCTGCTGCGGCTGCGTCGTCGTGGGCGCCAGCGTCGTCGTCAGCGTGTGCTGCATGGGCTGCTGTTGCTGTTGCTGCTGCTGTTGCTGCTGCTGCTGCTGTTGCTGGTGCTGGGATTGGGGCACGGAGATGCCCTCCGAGTTCTGGACATCGTCCAGCACGCTGTCGATTTGCGCGAGGCGCTTCTTGGCTGGCGTGCCGGTGGGTGTGCCCGCGTCGCTGGCCTTGGACTTGCGGACACGTGGGGTGCGGGAGGTACGCGGTCGCTTGGCGGCCGGGGTGCCGTCCCCCTTGAGGGGCGTGGTGGTGGCCGACGGCGGCATGGGCACATCGCCGTGCTTGTCCTTCTTGTGCATCTTCATCTTGTCGGGGCGCGAGAACTCCTTGTTGCAGATGGGGCAGGCGAAGATCTTGCGGTTCTGGCCCTCGTGGAAGAGGTACGCGTGCCGCTGGAAGCTGTACTTGTTCTTGAACGTCTTGAAGATCTCGTTCTTGGCGCACACCAGGCAGTAGGCCACGCCGTCGATGATGTGCTCGTAGCGCGCAATGTCCAGCCCGCGCACACTCATCTTCTCCAGGTACTCGCCCTGCTCGTCCTCGGCAATGACGCGCGTCTTCCGCTTGCGCTTCTGCTTGGCAGCCGCCGCTGAACCCGACTTGGGCACCATGCTGGCATTGGGCTCGCCGGAGTTGGCTTGCGGCTGGCCGTGATCGTCGGGCAGACTCGTGATGGTGTAGCTGACCGTGCCGGCCGCCTGCTCCGCCGCCTCTGCCTCCACCTCGGCCTTGATCACCTGATACTCCTCGTAGTCCTGGCCCTGGTCTAGGTCCTGCTCCTGCTCCTCGTACTTCACCTGCAGGCCCTCCTCCTCGTACTTCGCCTGCAGGCCACTCTCCTCGTCATCCTCCTCCACATGCTGCGGCTCGTACTTGATGATGTCCGCCGCCACGGCACTGCTCCCATTGCTCAAACAGTCGCTGCTCCCCGGCTCGCTCTTGAGCACATGGTACTCCTCGTAGGTGTTGCCATCGAACTCGATGATGGTGCCGTCCGTGTTGACCAGCGCCGTGGTCGTGGTCGTTGCTGGCGCCGGCGAGGCAGCCACCGCCACTGGCGTGGGTGTGGCAGACGCGACAGATGTGGGCATGCCGCCATTATAGTTCTCAAAAACTATGGTCGTCGGTGTCTGTCCGTCCTCGCCAGTGGTGGTGATGTAGTGGTACTGTGGCTGATGATGGTGCTGCTGCTGCTGTTGTTGTTGCTGCTGATGTTCGTTGGTGTCCACTCCGCCTCCGCCCCCTCCTCCGTTCGTGTGGGCGGTGGTGCCGTTCGTGTGCAGGATGGAGGACGAACTAATAGTTGTGACCACATTGTCTTTTGTTTATATATTTTTTTTTGGAAAATACATTTTCGGTTTGGTTCATAAAAGATGTGTTTGAATGTAATATTTGCATAAATCAATAAATCAATCGGTAATCGTAATCGAAATTGGAATTCAAATTGAAAATCGTTAATCAATCAATCGAAATCAAAAGCTAATGTAGTGCAAAATGATAACTACTCGTACAATGTCCGCTGGTACATATGCAAATACATACACATACAGCGCAGGACCTTCTTTAGATATATCAAAAATATATAGGTAATATATAGAGAGAGATAGAGTGAGAGATTGGTTTTTGTTTGTCGGTAGAATTTGTGTTTTTTTGCAGTACTTAAATCTAAGTTTTATATATTTAAGTAGCAATCGTAATCGTAACTCTGGTACAGTACTCGCAAAACGCTAAGGAAAACGAATAAGATAAATACTTTCAGAAACTAAGTGTACAACAGAGGACAGAGCAAAGTATTTATTTGTGAATTGGCCAAACGTTGCAGCAGGAGGAAGTCTCCTGCCAACGGATAGTGTCTTTGCTTCACAGACAAGAAATAAAAAAGAAACATAGGAAAAAATAAAAACAGACATATACTAATAAATATCTTTACTAAAATTAACTTAAATCATAAAAGCAAATCTAAGAAATAACCAAAAATAAATAAAAGACCAAAACGCGGCGCCAGTGCTACCCATCTGCGCATGGCTGGGCAGCACTGTTTCGGCTGTGCAGCTGGTCACACTTGAGCCCGCGCGCCACATTTGAACTTGAATTAACTCTTAAACTAAACTAAAATAAAAATAATACATACAACTAATAATTGCATAAATGAAATATAATAATTTTTGAGCCATTTTCAACGCGCACAGCACGGAGTTTCCGCTGCGGAAATGATATGTGCATTTATTTATTTGGATTTTTTGATGGAAATATTTTGACATTTGAGAGTAGAGAGAGAGAGACAGAGACACACACAGACCGGACCAAATGTGGCAGTGGGAGGAGTGTCGTGTCGGAAAATTAAACACGAGTATTTTGGTTTTTAGTTGGAAAAGCATTTTCGGAACTTGTTAATCAGGTGAAGGATTGTCATTCGATTGAGGGGGAGGATGAATCTGAATCATTTTGAGCACCGCAAATGGAAGAAACAATCATTGGATATTCTTCGCAGTGGAGCGAGTAAATTTTGGGCACAAGAGAAAACATTTACAAACAATAATTGAATAGTTGAACAGATCCTCCGAATATTCTGAATGGTTGGAATGATTGATGGAGGCATGAATGATGGAATGAAATGCAGACACTTACGAAATAAAGTCGAGTTAATTTTGGAAGTTGAACTTTGAATTTTTGGCCAATTATTTTTGAATGTTAAACAAATAAAAACAGTTACGAATACTAGTCAAATGCGTATGTACACATGTGTGTGTGTGTGTGTGGTTCGGTTAGTTCTGAGAGCTTCGACGTGACACCAATTACGAGTACACAAAGTGGGTTAAAAGTTAAACCAAACACAAAGACTACAACCAACAAACAAACAAAGGAACACTTAAGTTAAGAAGGAATCAAAACACAACATAAAATAATGACGGAAAAGACACTTACCGGCAGCGCTGTTGGCCACGCTAACAGCAACATTTTGTTGCTGCTGCTGCTGCTGCTGCTGTTGCTGTTGGGGACTGCTCGGCACTGTCGTCTGATATGTGGCTGTGGCAGCCGTTACGGCCTGTCCATTTGCATCACAGAGTATTTCGTTTTGCAGCTGATAGACATTGCCATCGGTGCTGCCATACTGCTGCTGCTGCTGCTGCTGTTGCTGCTGCTGTTGAGGCTGCTGCTGTGGAATGCCATTGAGCGTGTTGGCTGAGGGCAACATATTGATGTAGAATATGCGCTGCTGATCCTGACTAGATGTGGATGTGGCTGCTACGCCTGTGGGAGCTGTAGCTGTCGCTGTAGCTGCTGCTGCTGCTGCTGCTGCTGGCTGACTTAGTTTTGGTATTTTGCCCTCGAATTTGCGAGGCTGTTGCATGAATGCCAGCGATTGTTGCTCCTTTTTGGCATCTGGAAAATGGCAATCGGGGAGGTTTTAATATGTGTTTTAGCTACAGTAGCAGAGATGTATCGAATGGTTAATATGAGTTGTAAACACACACAGACACAGAGAGATGAAAGGACATGGGAGCAATGGGAGCAGGGGGCAATGGGTGTGAGTGTTGGGTGTAAGCAGCAGCAGAGTCGAGATCGCAAGCGAAAGCAGAACAAAACACTGAAGACGAAGGCCCAAACAGGGAGACCAAACAGCCACCACGTTGTAGCGTTGGGGGTTAAAGGTTGTTACGCGGCGTGGAAGGTTTTAGTAAAACAGTTTTGGTTTTTGGTTAGTTTTTTTAGCATAGTTTTAAAAGCGTGATCGTATATTTGTTTGTTGCTGGGCGCACTTACAGCTAGATTTTCATAGAACAAAACAGAATATGGAACAGAGCTATTGGTATCGGTATCGGTATTATCGGTTAAAAACACAAGCAACAGCTACAAGATACAAGATACAAAGGGCTGGGGGAACACATGACAGCTGCTGGTTGCGGCTCAAGTTTATTTACATTTGTCGCGGGATTGTCGGAGGCCACGAAAGAGTGACGGCCTGCGACCCATCCACGGGGAAGTGATGATGGATGGGGAGAGTGCTGTTGGCTGGAGAGTCTGGGAAGGATCTGGAACTGGAACTGGAACTGGATCTGGATGATGATGGGATCACGATTGATGATTGATGATGGGATTGCGTTGGTTATATGGATGTGGCAGTGGTGCAGTGGCTTATGAAGCTCCTGCTCTCACCTCCATCGCTGCTAACCGCCACCGTCGTTGCCGTCGCTGTTGTTGTTGTTGAATTTGATGCTGCTGCTGCTGCTGCCACTGTGGCAAGTGTTGTGGCTGCTGCAGCCGGCGACACTGCAGCGGGCGAATCCTTTTTCCGCTTTGAAGGAGTTTTGCGAGTCGTCGCGCTGCCCTTGCCGCGACGTCCGCCGCGCGATGTTGAGGATGTGGAGGAGGCTGGCGATGTGGAGCGTTCGTCCTTGGTGCGCGGACTGCGGCCGCGGCTGCTGTTCCGCGAGTTGGTGCGGCGATGGTGGGAGGCTAGCCAATCGTCGTCGTAGTCCGCATCGTAGCGCCGCTTCGCCTTGCGACGCTTAAACTCCTCCTCCTCGTCATCGTCTTCTGCGAAAGGGAGAGAAACGGAAGAGAAAATAGCGAAAGAAAGCAAAGAGAAGATTCTTAAGTCAGTTCTGTTGCGTGGACTCTAGGGACTGGCCTACACACCTGTCCCATCATCCATGTACTCGAGCAGCTCCTGTTTGGTCTTAAAGTCCGCCGGACTCTGCAGACTCACAGCATCCTCGTGCGGATAATCGCCCTCAGCCTCGATGGCGAGGTCGCCCGTGTCCAGCGTGAGCACGCTCTCCTTCAGCATGGCCTTGACATCGTCGGGCACATTCGGATTCTGTTGAATCTCATCGAGATCGAGGTCTGGATTGCGCTCCTTAAAGCTCTTCGCTATGGTGGGATTGCATTGCTTCTTCATTCTGCGGGGGGAGAGTGGGAGAACGGGGAGTGTCAGAGGGGGCAGGCCACAGACCAAGCAGTTGGGAGGAAACCTACTTCTTATCACACAGCAGCACATCGAGGTGTGGCGGCAGCGGTGCGGCCGTGATCGCTGTACCCCCAGTGGAATCCTCTGGATGCCGACCCACATCCCGGCCCTCCATCCACATGTCGTAGCGATCGCTTTGGAAGCGCTTCACGAACGTGTCCATGGAGATCTTGACCATGTCGTTGCTGCACGTGCACTGGACCTGCAAGGAATGGAAGGACACGCGCATGAGTCCCAAGTGCGGGCAGGGGCAGGGCAGGGCAGGGGCTGGGCAGGGGGAGGTATTACCGCTCGCTTGCCGTACTCGATCCAGCGCTCCATGGCAAAGTTTGTGGACTCGGCGCAGTTGAAGCCATGATTGAAGCCCGCATGGTAGCCAAAGGGAAAGGTGATCATAATCTCGCCCGATTCCTGTGTGATCTGCAGGAGGAATGGGTAGAGCGGGGACTTAGCTAGGAAGGAGGAACACACTCTCTCTGGATGGGCTAACCTTGCTGACGGGCACGTTGTGCTGCTTGAGGATCTGCGGCGATATGAGCGTCATCTTATGGCGCAGATATGCATTGCAGTTCTTGTAGCTGGCCGGGAAATACTGATTGGCCACCTTCTCCAGCCGACGGCCATACTCGGGCGGCACCACATACCACGTCTTGGGTGCACCAAAGTGCAGATAATTGATCGAGTAGAGGTCCATGTCCTCGGTGTGCCACGCGAACGTTGTCTTCCACATGCCAAAGTAGAGGTAGGCGGTGTTCACGCCATCGATCTGTATGTTGTAGTCCTTGTTCACGTAGTCCAGTATCGTGCCCAGTCTGTTGATGTTCCAACTCTGCCAAATGAGGGACAACAACAGGTCGGTCACAAAGCCCCCCAAACAGAAACTTCAAACTCAAACTCAAACAACTTACATCCTGATCGGGATCTGTGATGCTGCCGCTGACGTCGGCCCCATAAATGGGGGCCACATAGGTAATATTCTTCCAGTACTTGCGCTCGAGATCCTCGTAGTCAAAGTGCTTGGGCGTGGCATAGCGCTCGGTGCTGGCGAGATCGCTGAACTGCTTCACCGTCAGCGGCTTCTTTTGTATGTTGATCTGCTGGTAGTAGCCCTGTTTGCCCGTCACCACCTGGCAGATGGGCGCGGGAATTGTCACATTCAGGGCATCCAAATCGGCATAGCCGCTGCGGCGCGGTATCCACTCCGCGGGCGGCACCACCTTGGCCAGCCCAGCCTTGTGGGCGCCCTGTGACTCCATGTAGGCCACGTATTTGGGAAAGTCTTTGAACTCCTCCCAGGTGGGTCGGAAGACCATGATGCGCGGTATTTCAGACATTTTCATTTGAGCGAAAGGCTCTCTCTGACTGTCTCCCTTCTTTGTCTGTTTTTTCTCTTCTTTCGCCTAATTTCGATCGATCCTGGAACTGTGATAAAAGCAGAGAGGCATTAAAACTCCCGCATTCATCAGTTGTAGGCACTCTCAAGGCACTCGCAGAGCCCATTAATCCGTAGCAGATGCCTCCTGCCTCCTGCCTTTGCCCCTGCCACAGTCTCAGGTCTCAGTGCCTGTGCCTCCTGTTTGCCTGCTTGCCCCGCCGCTGAACGATCGCATCGCATCGGATCGGATCGGTGCCTGCCACAAAAGCAAACAGAAAGAGAACAGCTGCAACTTTTCGTGCGCCTTTTTTCCTGAATGGGCGAGGCAGCAGCAGCGACAGCGACAGCGGCAGCCGAGACGGGGGCAGGGGCAACAGCAGGCCATTCGAGCCGTGTGTATAGAGGCTGGCAGGATATGCAGTTGGTTTCGTGTGTGCCGCTCTGCGCGCTGTTTCGAGGAGAGGATCGTTCTGCACTCTCCTCAAAATGCTAGACAACAGACAGCAGCAGCGGCATTCCCCTTTGCCCCGCTCTTTGTTACTGGATGAAACCCATCAGAAAGAAAGTGCATTGATCTTAAGGATTAGATATTGTAGCGTTAGTAGCATGTAGAATGTGGGTTCGTATCGTATATCACAGATCATAAAACGTATCCTTAAACTAGCTGAAATTTTGATATAAGCTGCAAATTTTAGTACATTTTTGTTAAATAAAAAGTATAATAATAATGTAGGAAGAAATCCATGAAAATGGTACACAATAATTGCAGATCGAAGACCCAAAGTTCAACGCTTATCGTGCATAATTTCACCATTAACTTTAGACCTTAGATAAAAGCTGAAAATCCAATTCAAAGTCATTAATTTCCTTATCAATACACAGAGCGAAAAACACAGTTGAACCGATGCCCGTTTATGTTTGACGACACATTAAAAATTACTTAATTTCAGGTATACTTTTCTACCATTCCCCACTTTTCGCAACGTATTTCTGTATACACGAAATGGCAAGAGAATGGATGATGCCGCAATAAATCATGCCACACAGCCAGGAGCAATCAATTAATGCCCAGGACTCCTTCTGCATGCTTCCCAAAACACAAAACGTCCAATAAGCAATAATCTTGCATCTGTATTTGTATTCGTATTAACAACTTTTCCGGTTTCCGCTTGTTTTTCGATTTTACTGTCAGCCCAAAACAGATTGAAAGCTCTGCAGGAGCAGCAAAAGCAGCAGCAGAGAAAGGAGCGAGGACAAGCAACGCCGTGCGAGACATCCCAGCGCGAACTAGATGAAAATTTACGCAATTTTGGGCCACGCAGAAAACTGTACCACCACCCGATGAGGTTTCAATGTGTGCGAGCGGGACAGAGACACCGAGAAGAGAGCGGAGCAGCAACGATATGTAGGGGAAAGGGAGGGGAGCGGAGGGGGGAACAATGACGAAGGATAATGACGAGTGCGCAAAACTATTTGCTAGTTGGGTTCGTTTTTCCATATTCGACTGAGCGAAACACAAAGTAGACACAGAGCAGGAGAGAGCGTAAGAGAGTGAGTGAGTGAGAGAGAGAGAGAGAGGACCAGGCAGGATACAACATAATGGGCGAGTGGGCAAAGCAACGAGTAAAGTGGGGCGAGTGATGACTGGGATATATGCATGTGTGTGTGTGTGTTTACAGGAGGAGTATCTGTGTGTGTGTTTTGTATGGAAAGATGAAATTTAGAACTCACTTGTGATGTGCTTCGATGGGTTTTTGTTTCGTTTCGTTTCGTTCTCTTTTTTTTTGTATTTTTGGTTTATTATTCAGTTTCTCCTTTTCGTTTCGCTCGCTGTGTAAATCCCAACAAAATGGCAAAAATGGTCTTCGAGTATCTGAGAGTTGGTCTGGTCTATGAAGTGGCCAGTGAGTGGTTCACTGCTCTATCAGGATTCGTAGTTTATTGCACATTATTTGAATCTGCATTTGCATCTCGAATATATCCTTAAATATATTCACTGGCTTTTCTTTTCTTTTTTTACTTCTTTCACAGAACTTTGGTTGCACAATTTCTATTTATGTAGTTTTTGTTTAAACAAAACTTGATTGGGTTTACTTTGGTTGTGTGTGATTCGATTTTTGGTTTTGTTAAATTTTTTGTTTGGAAATTTGATTATCAAATGGCGTCGTTTGTCTTGCCTTTTCCACAGTCTTTGACTTGGTTTTCTTTCTTTCGTTTCTCGCTTTTTTTAATGGTTGTATATTTGCGGGGACGGGGGGCGGTGGCTCACGAGAGTATCAATATATATATATAAATATATGTTTGGGCTGCATGTATATATAGCTAACTGGCTCTTATATGCGAACTATAAACACACACGGCGAGCGCGGACCAGCGGCATGTCTGTGCTGTTCGAGCTGCGAGAGGAAACTGAACCACAGCCTGATGCCAGGACGATGGCGACGCAGCCGTCGATGGAACTCACTCGCTCAGCACAGCTCGGTTCGGCTCGGCTCTGCTCTGTCGCTCGCTCGCTCAGTCGCACACACACACACAAATACAGGATATACAGGAGCTGGAGAGCGTTGTCCTTTTAATGCGAATGCTTTGGTCAAAGCATAATTTGAAAGGAAAATTGGTATAGCGCAAGGGACAGAGACAGAGACGGCAGCGACAGAGCGAGAGCAAACAAGTTTGGCAGGATAATGATGGAAGAGGGAAAATGTGGAAAAGCGGCAGTTGGCAGTTGTTTTTCACTCCGTCCCCTGAGGCCCGGTCCCTCCATCCACATCCACATCCACATCCACAGCCATCCATCCATCTGTCAAACAATGCATTTTCCTTTTTCCTTTTACCATTTGGCAAACTGCTTTTCATGTGTGTGTTGCAAAAACGAGACGTGCCGAATGGAAAATGCATTCGCCATTGGCAACGCTTTCGCCTCGCATTTCGGGCTCCCCTTTAGGTCTCTTTCGCTCTCTCTCTCTCTCTCTCTACCTCTAGTTTCATGATGCCTCTCTGACTAAGCCGGCAGCAAAATCGCAAAGGGCTTAGCCCTCATTATGCAGTGTCTGGGCCTCGTTTTGTCAGAGATTTATATTTGGCGAAGATCTGCATAATCTCGTGTGATCAGAAATCAGAGGCAGGTAAACAACGAACCTAACGGCAGGAGTCCGTCCACTTGAATTCTGGACCTTGTCAAACACTTGAGAAGGTTTCAGATGTCATGAAATTTGATGAATATTTTGGGAATACATTCGAGAGAAGACGCTGAAGGAACAGGCAGGGAAAATCCCGAGTTGAACATGTCTTTTTAGGAATTTGTGCAAGAATTGAGAGATAAATCTTGAAATTAGATGTAAAGCAATTATAGCATTTTTGATTTGTTTTTTTCACAGTGGAACTGTGCGATCTGGCAACTGATTAGATAAGAAATACAACCCACAAGCACGATCGGCTACTAGCATCAGATAAAATATCTGGGAGCAAGTTCTTTTATCACAAGAACAGATCAAACTGAAAAAAGGCGAGAAAGCGCAAGTATTTAGCATGAAAATTAGCACATCTGCAACTGGAAAGGATATCGAAAACTGCAGTAATTACGTCAGAGTTGGGACCCCCTTTCTGGGCAGGGGAACTGCACACAAAAAGAACCAACAGACGAACCATAAAGAACTTTATGAAACGAAACAAGGCGAATGGCGAAAGAAGCCGAACCGAGCCTTAATTATGGCAGCATGAAGCGGCGTACGAAATACTGAGGAGAAATATAATTTACAACATGTCATTAGCCGGGCAACGCCTATGCAGGGAAGGGGGAGAAGCCAGGAAGAGCGTGGGGAGCGGGCGAACGGCAGGATCAAAGCGTGACCAGAAGAGAGAACAGTATGCGCAGAATGATAGGAATGGGCCACACTGCGCTGCAGGACTACAACAAAGCCAAAAGCAAGAAAAAAGCGAGTGGGAAACGCAGCACTTTTTTATGGGAGTGTGAGTGGGAAAGAGAGAGAGTGAGAGTGAACAAGGGGAGCCACACACAGATCCTGCGAGACGGCAAATACTTGTTTTTCAAAAGTAGCTCAAGCGGAACAAACCAAGAGTGTGTGAGAGAGTGAGAGAGAGCGACATGGGGAGAGCTTATCGAAGCGAGAGCTTGAACGAAAGCAGCGAGAATGACCAGACGGCGGCTTCAACTTCCGGCAGGACATACACACAAGCACACACTACACAGAGAGAGCGCCTGCATTTGTGTACACAATGTGGTCATTGACTGAACGGTAAAAAGCGAAAACAGGAACCAACAACAACTGCGGCAGTAGCAGGAGCAGAGCGGCAGCAGCAGCAGAGCAGCAGCAGCAGCGGCGATGACGTCGTCAAAAGAACACACGTAGAGACTGCCATAATGCGCGTCCCCTTTTGCCACATTCCCAATTCCATTTCCCATTTGTGCATCTACGAAACGAACGAACGAAAACACACACGCACGCATGCCTCTGCGCCGTATGCATATGCATGTGTGCGTGTCCGTCCGTGTCTCGTGTGATTTAACAAAGCATTTCTCTAATACAATTTCTCATAAAATTTCAATTCGAGCCTGGCTCCTCAGCTGCGACAACAACTACAAGATTATTTATGCTTTTTTTCTTGTTCCTGCGCTGCTCTCCTCTGCTCCTTCTCCAACTCCTGATCTGGCGCTGGCGCTGACGCTGCTGCTGCTGCTGCTTTGCAGTTGTTGTTTTATATCCTTTTGTGACGACTAGCACGCGCGTTCGCATCGGAAGTTAGGAACAGTGGGGCAAGAACAGGAACATAAACGAAAGCAAAAGAATATGTAACATAGAAAATATACCAAAATGGTGAAACTTTTTCAGGTTTTAGTAATAGAAAAGTTCATCGATCAATTAATGATATACCTAATAAGTTTTATAAAATGTTGAAACCATTTTGTACACTTCTATTTAGGTAATTCTAATGCATTGAATTTTGAAAACCACAATTATTTTTTTTTTAACCATTTTTGATTTAGCGACAACCACTGTGCAGCAGCGTCGTCAGCGACAGCGACATCGACCCGACCAAAAAGCAAAGCACGCGTCCCCTTTTTCAAGTTTCCCTTTTGTTGTCCTTTATCTCAATTGCACAACTGTTTGGCTTTGCCTTTGCCTTTGCCGTTGCCTTTGCCTCGTTTCTGCCTGTGCTGTGTGCTGTGTCCTGTGCCTCTCTTTGTGTCTCTGTCTCTCCCCCCTGTCACTTTGCGTTGGTTCCTGTGCCGCTTGCCGTTGTTTTGTTTTTGCTTTAGCGTTCGTTACATTTTATGTTCACTCTATGCGTGTGCCAAGTGTGTGTGCGTTTGTGTTAGTGTGTATCCTCATACTCCTGGCGACCATTATTTTTTGTTATTGTTGTGTATTAAGTAGAGGAAAAGGAACGACGGAATATACCGACGACAGAGCAAGAGGCAGTCCAAAGCCGTCAAAGCGCATGACAACTTTACAGTTGCAGGCTTTCAGCGCACCACAGACTCGCTGCGCGCTCTTTCTCTCTGTCTCTCTCTCTCTCTATTGCTCTCTGGCTTAAGTTCTCTCCTCAGTGTTTGCCGTTGTTTGGGCTCTCTCGCTCTCGCTCAGCTGCCGTACGTACGCCCAGCAGCTGCCGCCGCAATCTAATTAATTCTCTTTTACGACGTCCGCCTCGTCCGCCATTGTTCGCTTGGGTTTGAACGTTTTTCGCATCTCTGCGTCCGTCGTCCCCCCGCACCCAACCACTTTTATTGGTCATCCATTGTCGCCATTTTGGAAAGCGCAAAGCAAAACCGTAAAATTATATCAAAGTACACAGAAAAACGGTAAACTTGTCATATTTTCAGGAGGCGCGTGCTCAAGAGGCTGCCACTTGGACATCCCGCTGGATGAAAGTAAAAGAAGTAGCCGGAAGAGGAGCCAGGCTCCGGTATCCTCCAAACATAATGCTCCACATTCAGATTCAGATCTGTTGCTTAGGCTGAAATGTAGAACGAGGCCAGGCCAGGCCATGGCTGCCTGTCGGCCACTTGTTCAAACTAAGCGACAACTTCAAGAAGGCCAACGTTAGGATTACAATGGGAACGTAAGGGCCAGAATATGGTAGAAGGTCTCGTTGGATAATAATGAAGCTCAGATTTCCTTAAAGTTGCCTTAAGACTATTGTGTTACATGAAGAGATTCAAGTTTTGTTTATTGATTGACAGGATAAATCCAATTTCTAAAGAAGAACTCGGTCTTTCACACCGAATCTCTTCCAATGCTTATTTCCATTTCTATTCTTGAACCCACGAAAGTAGGCAGCGATTATCAGCGAAGCTCTACAAAATCTTTCCACATTTTTTGAGGGAAATCTGTGCCAGGAATGCTCCAATCTGATCCTAACCCTGGACAACATCAGCATTCATAGGTAAAGGATAGGTAAGGACATGCATGACCTTCAACCCTTCAAAATACGACGAGCAAAGGCATTCCATTCCATTTCACATTCGGGGGATATCGGATTGGGTCAATGCCATAACGTAACCCCCACACTTGTATTAATTACATACCCTCAATCTGCAATCGGCCCAAAAACAGCCACCCACCCAGTGAGAATCCTCAACCACCCGGAACCTGTTGAGCTACCAACTTGTTACCACTTCGTCGTCGAGGGTTGTCCGTGCACCTGACTCCCCGGAACACCACCTACCACGGTCGTGGTCGTAGTCGTAGTCCTAGTCCAGGTCGTAATCGCAATCGTAATCGTCACCGTGGTCGGTGTGGGCAAACAATGCGAGTGAGTGCTCGCACAGCACAGCTCATAAGCGCCGCTTGCACGGGGGTTTGTTTATGTTTTATGAATGGGAGCGCACGGACTGCGCTCCATGCTCTAACTACCACCGAATGAATCCCTGCTCTGTTTTGGTTTTCGATTGCGTATTTTTGTTGGGAAAACCCCTAAAAATTGACGAAGATGTTGTGTGGATGGATGACATGCCGGCACAGGCACAGGCCACTGGCACAGGCCACTGGCACACGCCACCAGAAACCATCAGTTAGGTGGTGGGTTAAAACACATGACCAGAGACCAGAGACCAGCAACCAGAAGAGCGGATACTGTCGGTGCCAGACGACTACTGGGCTGGGGTTGCTTTCCATTTGTTTACTTTTTCTTTTTGGGGGGGTTTTCCCAACGTCCTTGCACCTACAGAAGGCCACTGAACAGAAGAACCAGAAGAGCTCTGCGTGTGAGCGGAACCACCCCGTGCGCCATGTGGCCCAGAGTTTCAGAGTGCCAGTGCGCCAATATGTAGGTCGGTCGGTGGTTGCTCCGGCCTTGGCTCTGGCTCTGCCTCTGCCTGTGACTCTGACTCTGGCCATGTCTCTGCCAGAGTGTCGGCGGTGGTGATTCCAAAAATATATGCCCAGACATGTCTAAGGGTTACTCTGGCACCGCACGATTTTTGTTTATAAACATTGCGCAAAAACAGCTGACTTTTGGCCAACCATCCATCCATCCCCCAATCGTCGAGTGCGTCGTCTGAGTGGGTAGTTGTAGGCTCGGCAGCAAGGATGTGTGGCATGCCCCAAAAATACCACTGCCACACACACACACCTGCACACGCACAGCACTTATACGAACGGGCAGCAAGGCAGTCCGGGCCCCAGCTCTGAAGGCAACAAACGAGCGACTGAGCAGCTGTCCAAGGAGAAGCATAAACCGACTGCAAGGACAGATGTTGGCCGTAAAATGCACTGAAAATGTGAAACTAAACTGACTCTTGTGTGTGTGCAGCGATGTCTAACTTCGAGTTGCAGCCGGCAGCCGTTGCACATTGAAAGGTAGAAGGCTGAGGCCGAGAGACAGAAGGGATCGGCCTGGTCTGGCCCGGCCTGCCTGCTGTTGCATTGATTACTTCGTATCGTGGCTAGGGCCTACGACTGTAACATCTGTCCAGGCCGTGGCCTTCCTTCTCAACGTGAGCTCTCCGCTAGAGCCTGTGGCATGTGCCACGAACATAGATGGACTAGAGCCTGGCATCTGCTCTTTGAATGTGGCACCCAATTCGATTGATTGTCTGCGGTTGTCTCCTCTCTCTGTGTGTGCGTGTGTGTAAGGATTCCGAGAGTTTTATTGGACCCACAACGATGACAAGACGCAGCCAGCAGATCCCAGCAGACAGCTGCTCCAGCATCATCATCCAGATCCAAAATGCTGCTGCCTTTCTCTTCTTCATTGCTTTGGCCAGAAACCAGCATAAAAAACTTCAACTGAAGGAGCAGCTTTCCAAACATATTCTCTCGCAGAGCTGTAACCCAACACCAGAACCCGTAGGCCCGTGGGACAGGCATAGGACATGCACAAGTGTGAGGACACAGGAAGAGGGCCCCCAATCCAAGGCTCAGCAGTAGCCAGACCCCAAAAGAGGGTAAAGTTTCAAATTGCATTCTGAACAACTTGTGTTTCGGAGGGACGACAGAAACCGGTATTACACGCACAGGATAGGACGGGGCAGGCGTCTACGACTACACCCGATCCCGATTCCGATCGTGAGAGATTACATAAAAGTTTCAGACGGAAGGCGGAACAATAACTGTAGCAACCATTTGGAGATTTCCGCCTAGGGGCTTCTGGTTACCAGCGTCAAGAAGGATGTGCTGACAACAACAACAAAATCACAACTTCCCAGCCTGACATTCGCTCTGTCTCCGTCCGTCTGCCTGTCTTCCCCTTTTAGGGCAGCTGCACTTTGCCTGTGCCGTGCCCATTGTGAACTGTATTTGCGCAGGCGTACATTGAACTTTAGTCCTTCCATCCATCCAACCATCCATCCAACCAATCATCCATGCATCGTTCAAGGGGCAGGTAACATGCAGACGCTCAGACACCGCGGCAGATGTTTCTCCCTTGACGGCGCTGCTTCCATTTGGCTTTGCCTTTGCCTCTGCCTTGCCTTTGTCGCAGGTCAGTTGTTTGTGTCCCGAAAGAGTTGATTTCGTTATCCTGTCTGGGGTTCTGCCTTTATTTGGTCCTCCTCAAACATTTGCTTGTGTCTTTGTTTGGCTAAAAGAAGTCATTATCGGGGGCATAGCGTGGTTTTGTGGTGAGTGTGGGTGTGAGAAGCACTGCTGCTGGGTAGGGGTTCCCAGGGGTACAACAACAGCTTCAGATCAAGTCGCCAAATAGAGCAGACAAATTCCCAGCCAGAAAGGGCGAGTGGCACAAGGAGGGGAACTTAGTTGAAAGGTTTTCCCCTGCATTGTCGTTTGCTTTTCATGGTTAGAACTTTTCAAAGTCAATTTAAAATCAAGAATTTCGCATTCTAAACGCATTCCCAACCCTATGCTAATCCCCCCCTGAAAGCTTCCTCCCAAGTTAATGCAATTAATTTAAGGCCTGAAAGGGCGAGCAATGCAATGAGTGGTCCCCCGAGCCACACATAGACAGAAAGACAGAAAGAGAGGAAGAAGAGAGAGAGACACATGAAAGAGCAGCGAATGAGCCATTTTCAAATTGAAAAATCGATTTTGCACAATGCTCTGGCCGCATAAAATTGTAACTGGAAGACGCCCCCCATGGGAAACGAATCCCCAAAAGAGATTTATTAATTTTGCACAACTTACCCCGTACTTCTCCTTTGATGATGCTGTTGCTGAGGATGTATAGCACTCTGCTCCGCTTCACATGCTTTGGGCCGATGGTTCTCCGCTGACTTATTTCATATTTTATTGCAGATTTGAGCAAAACTTTATTCCAGGTAAAACCGCGTCACACCCGCACACACACTGCGTGGGTACGAGGAAGCAGCAGGCAGGCAGAAGCAGGCAGGAGGAACGCAACCGAATCCGAACACTTGGCGGCAGCGGCGTACGTGACCGAGAGTATGTGTCCCGTTCACAATAGACGCTTGTGGACGCAGTTTATTTACAATAGATTAGAGCTGCGCGCTGCACATGTCTGTGTGGATTTTGTTGTAGTTGTGGGTGGCACTGCCCTACAGGCGCAGCGGGCGGCGTCAATAGCGTTAGCTTTAGTTTTTGCGCTGTGTTGTCATTTCATAATGTAAGCAAACATTTTGGTAGCCGTGTGTGTTGCAGGCATTCTTATAAGAAGACGAAGATGGCGCTGCTGCTTATCAGAAGCGTCTCCTCTCGTTGCACACACAAAACGCGGTTTTAAAGCACACTTTTAATGGCGATTGTGGTCAGCAGCACTGCGGGAACAAGTATACGTTTAAAACAATCACCGCAATTCACAACTTGTCTGTTTAATTAAGGTTTTTGTGAGTTTTGCAAAATTATTTCGTGATGCAAAAATAAAGCAATTAATAGTGTGGCCAGTAGATAAAATATACTTATTACCATGCCAAAAATACCATAAATAAAACGTGCGCACTTTTTAATACCAGATCTCAACGAGCCGATACCGATAGACTCCTTTCGAAAACTGCACACGTTTTCATCTGTTTTTTCCCCCACCACACAACTCCAAGTGAGTAATAACAGAAATCCAATCAGAATTGCATCAGATAATCCTCGTGTTGCTTGAGACAGCCCAACAATTGAGTGAACCATGCCAGAGGAGGAACAGCAGCAGCAGCAGCCAGCCGGCGACGGCAGCGCCAATCCTGCCAAGACGCCCAAACAATTGGAGAAGGAGCGCCTCAAGGCCGAGAAGCTGGCCAAGCTGCAGGCGAAGCTGGACAAGAAGGCCTCAGCAGCGCCAGCGGCAGCCGAAAAGAAGGAGAAGCCCGAAGTACGTACAGCTGGAAACTAGGTTATGTGCGCAAAAAAGTGGAAAAGTGAATGTGGGGGAGAGCCCCAGAGCACAACAATTATCTGGTAATTGCGGCCATTGTTCAGGGAGAAAGCTAACTTTGTGTTCCACTCCATTACAGAAGCGTACCAAAGAGGTAAAGGAGGCCGCTGTGTACACGGCCAAGACAGCGCCAGGGGAGAAGAAAGATCTGAGCGATCCGCTGCCGGATGCGTATAGTCCGAGATTCGTGGAGGCTCAGTGGTACAGCTGGTGGGAGAAGCAGGGATTCTTCACACCCGAATATGGAGTGAGTAGAGAGTGGAGAGTCCATCCAGCAGTAAAACTGACACGCACCTTCCCCTTCCTTCCAGCGCGATTCAATTGATGCCCCGAATCCCAATGGACAATTCGTCATGGTCATTCCCCCGCCAAATGTGACGGGATCTCTGCATTTGGGCCATGCTCTGACCAATGCCATTGAGGATGCCATCACGCGCTATCATCGCATGAAGGGACGCACCACCCTGTGGGTGCCCGGCTGCGATCATGCCGGCATAGCCACCCAGGTGGTGGTGGAGAAGCTGCTCTGGCGCGACGAGAAGCTCTCCCGGCACGACCTGGGCAGGGAGAAGTTCATCGAGCGCATCTGGGACTGGCGACGGGAGAAGGGTGGCCGCATCTACGACCAACTCAAGTCGCTGGGCTCCTCCTACGACTGGACGCGCGTCAACTTCACCATGGACCCGAAACTGTGTCGCGCCGTGACGGAGGCGTTTGTGCGGCTGCACGAGGAGGGTGCCATCTACCGCAGCTCGAGGCTGGTCAACTGGTCGTGCACCCTGCGCTCGGCCATCTCCGACATTGAGGTGGACAAGGTGGAGATCCCTGGCCGCACCTTCCTCTCGATTCCCGGCTACGACGAGAAGGTGGAGTTCGGAGTGCTCGTGAAATTCGCCTACAAGGTGGAGGACAGCGACGAGGAGATCATTGTGGCGACGACTCGAATCGAGACAATGCTGGGCGACACGGCTGTGGCTGTGCATCCCAAGGATGAGCGCTACAAGCATCTGCACGGGAAGTTTGTGGTGCATCCATTCTGCACACGCCGCCTGCCCATCGTGTGCGATGAATTCGTGGAGATGGAGTTCGGCACGGGCGCTGTGAAGATTACCCCCGCCCACGATCCCAACGATTACGAAGTGGGCAAGCGCTGCAGTCTGCCATTTATTACGATCTTCAACGATGATGGCTTCATCGTCGGCGATTACGGGGAGTTTACGGGCATGAAGCGCTTCCAGTGCCGCAAGCAGATCCTGGAGCGACTCAAGGCGCTCAACCTGTACCGCGAGACCATCAACAATCCCATGGTGGTGCCCATTTGCAGCAGGTCCAAGGATGTGGTCGAACCTCTCATCAAGCCCCAGTGGTATGTCAGCTGCGCGGACATGGCCGCCTCGGCCACCGAGGCCGTGCGCTCTGGAGAGCTGAAAATCATCCCGGAGCACCACACCAAGACCTGGTACCACTGGATGGATGGCATTCGGGACTGGTGCGTGTCCCGGCAGCTGTGGTGGGGCCATCGCATACCCGCCTATCACGTCAGCTTCAGCGATTCCTCCATTCAAGCGGGAAATGTAAGTTAAATGGTTCTAAGGTTCACCTCCCACAGAGCTAATCCCTTAACGATCTCTCGTGTGCAGCCTGCTCTCGGTGGAGTGGTAATCGCATGTGCCCCATGCTCTCTCTTGTCCCTCATTTTCATCTCTCTCTTTGTCTCCTTTTGCGCAGAGCGACGACGAACAGTATTGGATTGTGGCACGCAGCGAGGCGGAGGCGTTGGCCAAGGCTGCTGAGAGATTCAAGGTGGATGCCAGCAAGATTGTCCTTAAGCAGGATGAGGATGTGCTGGACACGTGGTTCAGCTCGGGCATCTTCCCCTTCTCGGTGTTCGGCTGGCCGGACAACACCAAGGATCTGCAGACCTTCTACCCCACATCGCTGCTGGAGACGGGCCACGACATTCTCTTCTTCTGGGTGGCGCGCATGGTCTTCTTCGGCCAGAAGCTGCTCGGCAAGCTGCCCTTCAAGGAGGTCTATCTGCATCCCATGGTGCGCGACGCACACGGCCGCAAGATGTCCAAGTCGCTGGGCAACGTCATCGATCCCATGGACGTCATACTGGGCATCACGCTGGAGGGTCTGCACGCGCAGCTCGTCGGCTCCAATCTCGATCCGCGTGAGATCGAGAAGGCCAAGGCCGGCCAGAAGCAGGACTACCCCCAGGGCATACCCGAGTGCGGCTCGGACGCCCTGCGCTTCGCCCTCTGCGCTTACATCACCCAAGCGCGCGACATCAATCTGGACATCAATCGCGTGCTCGGCTATCGTTTCTTCTGCAACAAACTGTGGAATGCCACAAAGTTTGCGCTGCTCTACTTCAGCGGGGAGGAGAAGTTCAGCACCGAACTGAGCTCAAGCGACGCTGTCAACCAGATGGATGCCTGGATCCTCTCCAGACTGGCTGCTGCCATCGAGGCCTGCAATGCGGGCTTCGAGTCGTACGACTTTGCCGCCGCCACCAGCGCCTGCTACGCCTTCTGGCTGTACGATTTGTGCGACGTTTACTTGGAGTGCCTGAAGCCAATCTTCCAGGCTGGCAGCGAGCAGCAGCAGATCGCTGCACGGCGCACACTCTACGTCTGCCTGGACTTTGGCCTGCGGCTGCTCTCGCCTTTCATGCCCTTCATCACGGAGGAGCTCTACCAGCGACTGCCGCGTGCCAACCCCGCGCCCAGCATTTGCGTTGCCAGCTATCCCAGTGAGTAGCTGCCAGAGTTTGCTCTTATTTATCCTTTTCACGTGCTTATTCCTCGCAGGCAACACCTCCTGGCGCAGTGCCAAGATCGAATCGGATGTGGAGTTTGTGCAGAAGGCGGCACGCATCATACGCTCCGCTCGCTCCGACTACAATCTGCCCAACAAGACGAAGACCGAGGCGTACATCGTCTGCACGGATGCCACACCCAATGAAATACTCAAGCGTTATGCCAGCGACCTGGCCACCATTTCCTACTGCTCCAAGGTCTCCTTCGACAGCGCAGCGCCCGCTGGCTGTGCCATTCTCACCGTCACAGGGCAGTGCGAAGTGCATCTGCTGCTGAAGGGTCTCGTGGAGGCGGACAAGGAGATTGCCAAGCTGCAGAAGAAGGGCGATCAGTTGGTGCAGACCGTCGGCAAGCTAACCCAAGCCATGCAGGCCTCCGACTATGCGAGCAAAGTGCCCGCCGAGGTGCAAGCAGCCAACGAGACGAAGCTGACAGAGTCGCGGGCGGAGATTGAACGCATTACGGCGGCCATCGAGACGCTGAAGCTGATGTGAGGAAGATCCGAGCTTTAATGAGCATTTTGTTGATATTTAAGGGAAGTTCCTTCCTGCCGCTACACCTACTCCCCCGCTTGCTTCTCAGAGACTTCATTTTGTGCTAAAATATTGTATTTATCCGTATCCGTACCATGCGAGCAATTTATATAAAATAATCCCGAAACAGACAGAGAGAGAATGCAGAGAGAGAGAAAACTTGTGGCAGCTACCATGTAAGCCTCGTGGCATGATCCGTCTTGCGCTTGGACATCTTTATGTAGCCCAGAAACTGCAGCTCGGCCACAGCGCGCGTAAAGCGTGCCCTGCAAGAGAGAGAGAAGATAAAGAGGGAATCACAGGGAAGACTTCTGTGGACTCACTGTATCTGCGGATCGATTTGCTCTTGCGCCACCTCCCCATCTGGCTCCTCGTTGCCATGCAGCACCGAGCGGAAGGCCTGCAGCCAGTCAAACAGATTGATCATGCGCCCGCACTCCAGATGCAGCTTGTACACCACCGAGAGATCGGGCAGCGAGCCCATAAGCTGCGTTTGTTCGCGCAGTTCGCAGCATTTGCATTGCATGTAAAAGTGCGGATTGTTGAGCGCGGTGTGCAGAGCGGCACGTGGGGCGCCAATGATGTTGCGACGCACCGTGGAGATGTCGCTGAAGACGTAGAGTTCGTGCAGCGGCGGAGCGTCCTGCAGCGCACGCAAATGGCCGCGCACCAGCACCGTTTCAATGTGCTCCAGCGTCTTGTGCACGGAGCGGGCGAACTCTGTGGTGGGCTGCTGCTGGTGCTGCTTGTCCGCTTGGGTGCGCTGCAGCAGCTGCGCCTTGAGCTCCTGCCGCGAGGCAACTTGTGTGAGACTGGCTGCAGGTCTGCTCTCCTCCGTGGCCATGGCTGGCATCTGCTCCAGCGTGCCCATGACCACATCGTCGAGCAGCTGCCGAATGCTTTGCAGCTGCGGGCGCAGCACGGACATGCAGGCCTCGCCCAGCTCCAGGGGGGCAATCTCCTCGGCCAGAAAGTGCTCCGTTCGAGCCAAGCTCCTCTGCACCTTGGCCACAAATTCCTCTTTGGAGAGGAAGCTCAGCATTTGCCAGCACTCCTTGTACTCGGGCGAGGCGACAATCGGTTTGTTCAGGCAATTAACGTAGAGCTCGCGCAGCAGCTTGCCCAGCGGACAGCGCGGCAGGTCGCCCACCAGCTCCGTGAAGAACTCCAACGTGCTGCGAAAGAGCAGAAAGTGCAGCAAGCAATCGCGCAGCAGCTGCGGCAGCTTCTTCTTCAGGTAATCGTCGTCCGTGAGCACGGCAATGATGCGCTTGCAGTCGTTGATCTGCTCCACATAGGGCCGGAACGAGGGCAGCCGCCGTATGGTCTCCATGTCCTCATGCGTCAGCAGCTTGATGCGGTTCAGCGCCTTGCTGTAGTCCGTGCACAGAGCGTAGGCATTGCCGGCAAAGTAGTGCTCCATGAGGCAGTACTTGAAGCCTTGGATGAACCCGTGAATGGAGAAGTCGTAGTAGAGGAAAATATGCGTGAGGAACTTGAATGCCTTGCCGGACAGATGGAACGCATACAGCGGGGAGAGCAGCACCTTATCCAGCAGCTGAAACAAGGAAAAATTGAGTACCAAATTCCATTCCAATTCCAGCGAAGATTCCTCTCACCTCATTGAGACCCGTGGGCGCTGACTGTGTTTGAAAGACGCGCAGCCTAATCTTGCTGCTCACATGATAGGGCAGCGTGCTGTGCACCGCCGACATGGCTGTGGCCACGCCCAGCACCAGGACAAACGGCAGCGTGTCGCAGTGGGCGCTCAGTGTGAGTATCAAGTCCTGCAGCACGTGGCCGCTGAAGCACTCAAAGTCCGGCAAGATGACAACCAACTGTTGGCTTTTCTGCCTCTCCCCCGCTGGAAAGTTGTTGCTGTACCAGGATTTCAGTTGCCGAATCGTGCAGTGCGAGCGTCGCAGTCGCTTGCGATCCCGATCCTCCTCCTCCTCTTCAGCGTCCTCTTGGTCCTGTTCGCCTTCGATGAGGCTGAACACCATGGCCTCGATGGCTGCCTTGAGCGTGGGACAATCGCGAGATTGCAGCACACAAACCCTGGCCGCCTTCTGGGCATGCAGGCGCTGCGTGAATGTCTCGAAATGGCTGAGATGATCCGGCTGATTGATGCCCGTGAGGAGTGCGGCTGTGGGCAGAATTTCCTCAATTTCCTCCTCCTCCTCCTCCTCCTCGTCAATCTGCCGCTGACCCACCACGAACTCCACCAGCTGCTCGAGGGTGCGGGCATAGCTCTGCTGCTGCAGGCGCTGGATGTGCTCGTTCATCTGACTCCAGGTCTGGGTGTAGGCATCGTAGAAGGGCTGCCCGATGACCTCCTTGCCCAGCAGGCTGCTCGTGCCGCCTGTGGCTCTCTTTCGCTTGCCGGATGCCTTCTTGCCGGCACGCGTAGCTCCATTTTTGTAGACAAAACAGCCCTGCAAAAGAGCAACTTGAATTTTCAGCCGCAGTGCAAAAGATTTCCACAACTCACCTTGGAAACGGATATTGTGGGATCCATAGCTGCAGTTCAACTGAAATTTCGAATGCTAAGCTGCAGTGCCTAAATGCAAGTTTATTTGTTTAGGTCAGCTTTGTGCCAATTTCAGTTTATTCACTCGGAAATCAAAGAACAAGCGAAATAAACAAAAAAAAACTACAAGCAGCTGTGGCGAAATGGCGCCAAACTTGGGACAGTGCTGTGAAACGTATGTGTGCAGTGCTGATGAACAATTAGAGTAGGCGCAAATTTCAAACTCTACTGCGACTTGGTCTGCTTGATTTAATCCTCTTTAGTCCTCATCCCAAAACATCGGTGGGGTTGGATCAGTTATGAATATCAGCATGGACGTCTTATTTAGCTGCGGATCACACTCATCGGACCACTTGGGTGACAAATGGAATGACAGCATAAACATAAGCAGAAAGTCGTGAAAGAGCATCAGAGATGAAAGTAAATAGTCTTTGGTACGCATTTCTGCAAACTTTCCTCCATTGATGATCTGTGCATGATACATGACAAACTGCAGGGGGGTTAAATTAAGCTAAATTGAATTGATTTATGATTAATTTACCATCCAAATGCTGCATACAACAAAGCCACGATGCACAAAAAAGGAATACGGCATATTTGTGACGATGTGCATCATGAGGAAGTACATGGCGCCAATGAGTGCCAGAATGGCCAGCACAAAGAGCACAACAATATCCAGAGTTAGATCGTGCTGGGGAAAAGATGAGGCATGAGTGTCAGGAGAATAAACTTCAGTGTAAACTCACCGGCAGAAAGGAGCCGCACAGCAGAAAGATGCCCAAAGTCACAGACCAGATGATAAAACTCAGCAGGAATTGGTATTTATGGTGACGCACCACAAGCGACGCGACGCCCATGACAACGCACTCAAACTGCAAGTGAAAACTGTGAGGTTTCCTGGCTAAAATGTACATCAAACTCACTATAACGATGGCAAAGATCCAATTGAGGGGCACCACAAAGCGCAAAGTCTCGAAGAAAATGAACAGCCCAAAGAGCACCAGTCCGACGGCGAAGAAAATGCTGCCCACCCAATATTTCTCGGTGAAGAATTCGTTTGAAGCGGTCCTGAAAGTAAGTTACGGATCAGCAAGGATGCGGCAATGTCCTGTATACGTACAGTTGTTGAATGGAAAGCCATTGAGCCACCGAGAGAATCAGAAAGACGACTGTCAGGAGGTACGTAAGCCACGAAAATCTACGCCTCGCTTTCTTGTAGAAGTGCGAATTTGCTTGTGCATCCATTGTGCTGTGTTTTAATGAGTTTTAATGATGATAAGATCACAGACTACTAGATACACATTTTAAAATTTCTATTCCGCGCGCACAAGTGGCTTTGCCATTACGCAGCACTGGCAAAATACGCGGTATTTCGTGCCTTTTGCATTAGCCAACACTTGACCCCGTCTTCAGCGTTTTCGCAATTTTTGCTGATTTTACATTTTAATTTACTAAAATGTTGAGCGACGATGATGAACTGAACATCTACGGCGACTTGGACGACTTCCAGAATGCCGAGGAGAAGGTGAGTGTGCCACTGCAGTTTGTCAGCAAGCTGTATATAATGTTTTTTGTGTTGCAGAAATCCAAAGAGCTGGAGGCCTGGGAGACCAAGTACAAAGGCGCACAGGCCGAAATCGAGGGCTTAAAGGCGGAAAACAAAGCGCTCGGCAAGAAGATCAAAGCCATGGAAGTAAATCTACAGAATCTCATGGACACTGCCAAGGCGGAGATCAAGCGAAAGGAGTCGATGATTACGCAGCTGCGCAAGGAGTAAGTCCAGACCACTTTGTCCCTGAATCACTGCCTGTTTACATTCCACTTTGCTGCAGGAAAGACGACATATGCTTCAGGCGTAAGCGGGGACGAGCGGAAGAGGATGCCAAGGATGTAGGCCAAGAGCACAAACGCTCCAAGCTGTCGGAACCCGGGAGCAACAAGTTTAAGTCTGCGCACGGCAATGACCACGAGAATGAACGACCCAAGCAGGCAGAGCACAAGACTGCGCTCCCCACGGAGTCCAAGCACTCAGAGCACCAACGACCGAAGCTACTGGCGGAACCTACGACCAATAGAGTCAAGATTGAATCCAAGGAGCTGGGAAAGCACAAACTGGAGGAAACTGCAGTCAATAAATTCAGAATTGAGCCCAAAATGAGTGAGAAAATGCATCACCAAAAGAGCTCAACAGGTGGAGAGGCAAACAGGGACAGCAAGCGCACAATTCGCAGCAGATCGCCCAGGGAGGAGCCACACAAGAGCAACGATCGACACGGACGCTCCGACAGCCGTTTGAAGGAACGCGAGCGACGCCGCAGTCGCAGTCGCAGCGACAAACGTTCCCACCGGCATGAGCCACATCATCGCAGTCGCCAGAGCAAGGACCGCGGCAGCAAAAGGAGTAGTGCTTCGCGATCTCCCAATCGAACAGCAGCCGCAAAGCCCAGGTAAGGAGAAGAAAGAAATAACTTCCATTCCTCACACTTCATCATTAATAGCAGCATTTGACGATACTTTCAGTGCTAGGCAGCCACATGACGATCGCTCCAGAGGGGCACAGAAAGCAGGCACAGTGAAGACGCTCTTCGGTGAGGAGACAAACGACAAAGTTCCAGCAACTCCCAATGTGGAAATGATTAAGAAAATGCAAGAAAATGCGTCACCAGCGACGCCTCAAGAGTTGTACACACCAGAAAACAAACAGCAGGCCATCGGAGGGGAAAAGCCCGCCAAAAACGAGGAGATCAGCAGATCAACTATTGATGGTTACTTCCAGGTGAAACCTCAAGCCAAAGACTGCTCCCTGAGAGCGTCACAAGCTGAGACGAAGACACAGGAGGAAGCTGTCCAGGAGACTCTGAAGGCGGCGGAACCAACAGCTGGAATCTTTTCTTGGGGCAGCAATACGGCTAAGCAGCAGATACCAGGATTAGATATGATTTGTCAGCAGCAGTCGCCTATGAAGAATAACACTCAAGCCTTGAAAGAGCCGGAAGATGTTGAGACTTTGGGTACTGCCAACTCAGATGCCATCGAAGATTGCATCATTTATGGTACGGAGGAAAAGATTACGCGTCCCTTAGAGGATTGTCGGCAGACAGATTCGAACGAGAAAGTGCAGCAAAAGCCAGAGAGGCTGTCGCTGAAGCCAGCACCAACACCCGAAGCTCCAGTCAAAGGCGAGGCACTCAACTGCGCAGCTCCAAGCAAACACGAAGATAATTCGTTGGAAATCGAAGAGCCAAGCACAAAAACTAAAACTAAATCGAAAGAAAAGAAAGGAAAACTCATTCCAAAAGTCATCGCCGCCACAGCACAAGTGGAGGATCAGGAAACGAAGCCAGCAAGTTCCGAATTAAACGCAACAGCAGCAGCAGTGACTCACAAACCGTCAGAGATCTCAGACTTAAAGACACCCACCAAATGCTCGGACACGATTCTAGATGATGATTGTCCCACACCAAGGCGTGACACTGAAACTTCTGAGATTCAAGCAGCAGAAGAGCTTGCAAGACCGACAAAAGGTTCAGCGAGGAACACAATTTCGGAGCGTCCCATCCAGACTGCCGCAGCCATTGAAATAATTGAGGATATTCGTTTGCCAGTGATAGTTGATATCGAGAATATTGCCTTGACTGTCGATGTGCCATTTGATTCGTCATCGGAAATGACTAAAGATGGGAGCGCAGCAGCCCAAGACTTAGATGTCGTTGATGGTAAGAAAGAGAACGAGGCTGAGGCTGAGGCTGAGGCTGAGCTTGGCAAGAAGGCAAGTTGTGTGGCTGAGGATATGCAGATTGAAGGGCAGGAAACTGTTGCAGATGAGACGAAGGCTGATGGATTAGCAGACAAAGCTCAAGGGGTAGGGATGGAAGTGCCTGTAGCTGAGACAACTGCAAATGAGACTGTGCCTACGCCTGAAGCCCCTGAAACGCCTCCTGCCATTGAGACTCTTTCAACTGCAACTCACGTATCAGAAAACGAAGCTGAGACTGAGACTCCAGAACCTGAGACGCCTGTGATAGAGCTTGCAGCTACTAAGACGAACAATGATACGATGGAGGCTGCTGTAAATGAGACTCCAGCTGTGGAGTCGCCTGTTGCAGATGCTGCTGCACTGGAAACGCCTGTTGAAGAGACTTCTGAGACTCTTGTAACCGAGATTCCTGTCAAGAAGACTCCAGCAGTTGCAGTACCCAAAGCGAAGAGTGCGACTTGTGCCAAGGAGACTCCAGTCACTGAGGAACCTGCTGTTGAGACTCCTGTAGCTGCAGTTTCCGCAGCCAGCAATGAAACTTCTGCTACAAAAACTCCTCCTAACGCGCCTATTGAGGAGACTCCTGCTACAGAAACAGCTGCGATTGAGACGCCTTCAATGGAGGAGCCACCTGCAGCTGCAGTTAACGCATCGAAGAACCAGTGCCCCGACAAGGAAACTCCCGCAATTCCATCCACTGGCATTGAGATTCCCATCCTACCCCCACATGGCTCCATACACGATTCTCTAATTGTGGCAGCCACCTCAAAGCCTTCGAGCATTTTGTACGCCCAGCCAGACTCCACAAAGACGGACAACAGTGAGGATATGGTGCTGGAGGCGGCCATGAATGAGTTGACGGGCGAGCAGGAGCCAGTGCCGAGTGCCGTCAACACAAGCTATCCAAATCTCACGCTCGCCGAGGACACCATCGAAATGGCGCTGCAGCAGCTGCATCAGACATCGCCGGACGAAACGAAAGTGACTTCCACATCCAACAAATCCCAACAGACGCCGCAAACGGACTTGGTGCAAACTCTGACCGCATCTCCGCTGCAGCTGAGTCCAGGGAAGTCCACGCCCAAGGGCAGGAAGACGACGCCAATGACAACGCCAGAGAAACTGCGAGTGGAGAAGACGCCGCTGAAGAAGCGAAAGGTTCACATGCCCGAGGACGAGGTGCTGGTGCCGCAGACACCACCATCACCAGTCCAGCCAGCGACAGCGCTCCGCAACGAGGCATCGCCCACGCTGCAGCACGTGACCATCGATGAGACGCTGGATGGGAGCATCAATCACAGCTTCGGCAGTGACACCTCCGTGGTGACGAAACGCTGCTCCATGGGCTCCACGGACTACCAGTTCGAGCGCATCAACGACGAGATCGTGCTGCGTGTCTCGCGACGCCGACGACGACCGCGTCCCTCCCAAGCACCGCCACTAGACGATGGTGAAAAGAGTGCCACAACATAAATAATTGTTGTTACATTTAGTTTTTATGTTATAAGAGGATCTAGTCTGTAAATTGTTTTCTCTTTTTTTTAAGCTTTCAACTGTTGAATATCGCATAAGGAAAAGGACAAACTATTTTTCGTTCACTGAAATTTGTTTGTGGCAAATTTTTGTGCTCTCTTGAACTCCCTGAATTAGTGGAATTTTTGGAATTTAATTTGATTTACCATTAACCAAGACCTTAAGTGGATATAAAACTGATTTAAGCTGTTAAAAATATTGATAGAACATGCTGTAATATATGTGCCCATGGAGGGACTTTAAGTTTATTTTCAATCATATTTAATATGTCTTCTTTATGCTGCTGATGGGCCGTTATTCTCGCCGCTTGCCTGCACTCTCGCTTCGTGGAATGGGCGCCAGTTTAGTGGAATTTTTCAATTTAATTTGAACGGACTTAGAACTGGTTCAATGCAAAGGAAATATTTTTAGAGGAACGTTGTAAAGTGGGAATAAATATGACCATCAAGAAACTTCAGATTAATACGCATTCACCTTGTCTTTTGTCGTTGATTGCTACTAGTCCATGCTGGATGCTTGCCGGATGCTGGTACTTCAATTCTCTTGCAGAAAATGCTCACTTTCCGGTCCGAAAAATCTAAGAACGAAACACGTAGTCACAGAAAATCTTTTCTAACTAACTCCTGCGCGGCTTTGACAAATTAATTGAAGATCCAACTTATATTTCTCGAAATTAGCCACACTTTGGCTTTTATTTCCACTGCCATTTAGTTGCATTAAAAACTTTATTTGCTCTCAAAAAACCTGTTCACTCAACAAACGCATAAAAGTAGTCACATAATTAAATAGTTAAATAGTTTAAAAAACAATCAACAAACTAGGAGGAGTCGAGTGAGTGCATTTGCACCTGTCCCGCACTGTCGAGGATCAGTAAATGCTGCTCATTGCTGGCGGCCATGTCCATGATTTGGGTGCCACTTGCCCCTGTCTGTGGGAGTTCCTTGTCCAAGTAGAAGTCGTAGGTGCGCACAGCGCCATTGGCCAGGGCGGAGAGACGCCAACCGTCGTGGGAGAGCACCAGAGCCTGGACGAGATGCTGACGCAGTCCACTGCCGCTGAGCAGGAGCTGCTGGTCAAAGATGCGCATCTCGTAGGAGCGACGCGGCTGCCGTAACAGCTCCAGGGCCGTGTTGGGCCGCAGATCGTAGTTGCTGGACTCCTGCGTATCCATTTGCTGCTCGAAGGAGCGACGCTCGTTGAGGATAATGTTCTGAATGGCACAGGATTTGCCCACCTCCGGATCGAGTGGATCTGCGGTGGCTGGTGGCAGCCCCGTGGGCGGCCTCTTGTGGCCCTGCCGCTGCTGCTGCTGCCGCTGATTGCAGTTGAGAATCATCACGGAGCCGTTGGACAAACCCACAGCCACAAAGCTCTCGTTGGAGAGCACAGAGAGCGCGGTGGGGAAGAGGAAGCGACTCTCATTGACCGCAATCCGACTGAAGCGCTCCGGCTTGAGGCTGCGCGTGCAGCAGAGCACGAAATTCCGATTGCTGCACACGTAGATGAGATCGCTGCCCGTGTCGATGCTGGTGAAGCGCAGCCCCTGCAAGCCCTGTCCCTGCAGCGCCGTGCTCAGCGTTTGCGTCTCGTTCAGCTCCCGCAGCAGATCGTCGCTGTAGATGTTGCCCTGGAACAGGGACTTGGTTTTCTCGTAGGCACTCTGATTGCTCCGCAGCAGTCGCCGCTCCACATAGTCACGCAGATCACAGCTGGCACTCTGCAGCAGCTTCACCCGTGCCCACGGGGAGGTGTACTCATTGCTGCTGGAGGTAGAGGTCGAGGCAGCGGCGTTGGAGCCTTCCACCAGCGTCCACATGGTCAGCAAACCAGAGTCATTCAGCGAGGCGTACTAAGGGGAGACAGAAATTATTATAAAGAACTTTGACTGTTGCTAGACACTCACCTGTATGTCCTTGTGTGTGGCTGCAGCTGCCCCCGCCTTCTGCTGACTGCGAAAGCTGCGCACATCCACCATGGCACCCAGATCCAAGGCCGATGCCTGCCCCTGCAGCGATGGCACCACCGATTGGGTAGCCGCAAAGTGCGTCAAGTGCCCATCCAACTTCGAGCAGTAGCTGTAGGTCTCGCGCAGATCCCACATCGCCGCGCTGCCATCCCGCAAGCCCGCCACAATAATGTCCGGCGCCTCGCTGCAGAAGGCCACGCGACAAACCTCCGCCCAGGTGGACAGCAGGCGCAGCGGCTTGGCGGGATGGTTGAGCGACCAGACCATCAGCAAGTTGGCAAAGTCCTCGCTGTACACGTTGCTCTGTGGCGGGCACTCGTGCACCGTGACCACCAGCTGTCCGCTGCCAGAACCCCCGAAGATCCTGCGCACAGGCAGAGCATTCAGCAGGCCCGTCTGCAGGGGCAGCTGGCGCGGGCTGTTGGGACGTCGTTGGGTGCCGTCAGCCAGAACTTTTCCCAGCAGTCGCGCGGCCTTGTGCAGGAACGCACCGAGACGCTCAAAGTCCGTGGGCTTGGCCAGGCGCTGGCGCTGTTGCTGCTGCGCCCGCTGCTGCTCCACGCGATGCAGCCGCTCCAGGCGGCACAGGCTCGACTCGTAGGCATCTGTGGGTCGCATCAGCGATGCTTCCGCTTCGGCATCCCCGCTGCAACTGAGCACCAACTGCCCGCCATAGTGCGGCGGATGCTGCGTCCAACTGCTGCGAGTGTGCAGCTCCACTGTCTGGCATTCGGTGTCCATGTACGGGGACTGCGTCTGTGTGGCCAGCTGGCAGGTGTTCAGCTTCCCATAGCTCTGCATGTAGCCCTCGTAGCTCAGCGGCTTCATCTCGAACAGACGATAGTTGAGCTGATCGAAGCGCAGCTTCCGCATCAGCTCCCTGCCGCGGCGACTCTCCACGGGATGGGACACAAAGTTGGCATATCCCCCGTAGTACACGTTGGACTCTGACTCCACGCTTTGTGGTTTCTCCGCGTCCGTGGTGCTTATGCCAGAGTCCAGCTGGTCCGAGTTGGCCATCGAATTGGTGTCGAAGCTGTCGCACTGATGCTGCGTGGACTGCGAGCTGAGCTCGGCCAGCAGCGGATGGCGGCGCATGTTCATGTCGTAGTGGCCCGAGTCCAGCTTGCGTTCCTGCCCCTGCTCCCCCCTGTCCCGCTGTATCACTGTGATTGGGTTCTGCGTGGGCTCAGAGTCCTCGTCTTCCTCCTCCTCCTCTTCGACTATGTCTGGCTCTGGCTCGGCCATTGGCTGCTCTGCCTCCTCCTCATCATCATCCTCGTCCTCGTCCGCTTCCTCCTCGGGCGTGCTGGAGCCAGTCTCAAAATCCGATTCATACGACTCAAAGTCATCCTCCGAGTAGTTGTCCGATGCACTGTCTGTCCCTGTCTTTGGCTCCTCAAACTTCACCTCAAAGGCCACAGGCTGCTTCACGGGCAGCGCTTCCACGTCGATTTCGCTCCTCTGCTTGGCCGACTCCCGCTTGAGCACCTTCACCTCCTCGGGGTCCAGCGTGCGCGTCAGGGTGCGTGTCCTGGGCTGTGGCGGCGCTCTTTCCGGCTCCGGGGATGTCTCTGTTGCGGTTTTTGGCTGCACTCGACGCTTCTGCGGTGGGGATGCCACCGTCACGCTGTAGTACGTGTCCAGCACGGCATTTGGCTTGGACTTGGGCTTCGCTTTGACGAGCTGTGGCTGCTGTTTGACGGCTGGTGACTGCTGTTTCACTGCCTGGGGCTGCTGTTTGACAGCACGCTGTGTAATGGGCGATGGGGTTGTCCGCTTGGTGGGCTGTGGAGCAACCCGCTCTTTCGGCTTGCTCGCATTCGCTGGCGCTGCCAGCTTTCTGCTCGTAGTTGCTGCCGTTATCACCGTTTTTGTGGGTTTCTTTAGTGCTCTGTCGCCTTCCACACTGTCCAGCTGCTTCACCAGTGGTTTTCTATCCTTGGCAACGGCGCCTGTTCCATTTGCAGCCGGCGATTTTGTGGTTTTTCGTATTTCATTTCGTGGCTACAAAAAATTACAAATTTTAACAGTTAATCTTCAGATTTGCAGATTTTGCAACACTAGCTAATGTGCAGCTGACAGCACTGGCCTAAACCAAACAAAAGAAGATCGGTGCGGGTGTCGGTTCGTTCTTTAATTAATTGTAATTGATTTACAAAAGCCTCTGCATTATTAATATGCGGGCGTGTGCTTGTGACAACGTGGGAGCATTGCTTATGCTGCGAACTTAATGCAAAAATAACCAAGTGCCAGGTGAAAATGGATAGAACTGAATGATAATGCGCTGCGTGTTTGTGAATATTTTATCAAGTGCAGTGCCAACTAATCTGCAAAAGTGAAGCCACCAGTGGGCATGGCATGCGAGTACTAATCAATTAATAGCCTTGTGCAGCGTTCTTTCTTATTAATCGTATTGTTTCTCTCACATTTGTCTTGCTGCTAGTACGCGCCGCATTCTTAGACATTTTCCAACGGCTAATGCCTTCCAAAACGGTTAGTTTAAATGCTCAGTGAATGTCAGTTTAGTGGCCGATTGCCACGTCTATTTAATCAATTGCAATGCAGAATATCCTGTTTTTGAGTTGTGACAAATTTTTCCCGTTTCCCTGGCAACAACAAACCCCAGTGCATAGCAACAATAACAAAAAAAGCAGCAATAACATGAACAGCTGATGCACAGTGCTGGCTAACACTGCACTGCCCGAATGCAACTGGTGAGTAATTTATCGATAGCAAACAATCAAAATATCAGCTGCAATTCGAAAAAATTAAAAGACAAAGTTCACAAAATCGGGTGATACAGGTCCTGGACATTATGGTATTCTTAAAACAATTTTTAGCGTAATATCACAACAATAAATAAAGATTCGACTTGTGCTCATGACTAAGAAAAGTGACGCCACAGCGGCCAGAGAAGTGCCAGCAGCAGGAGAAGTGCGAAGTTGGAGCTGTTGGGACGCTGCGCTCCGTTCTCATCGTTGCTGGTGTAGTACTGCGTGGTGGCATATCTGTCGTAGATGTGCTCCATCACCCGCTTGGCATTGTCCCGATGCAGCTCCTGCAGGCCCAGCAGTCCATCCGTGGTGTCCCGGAACATAATGTTGTTCCTCTTGTCGAAGATTCCATACAGAGTAAAGGGACGCGTTTCGCTCTTGTATTTCCTGCCAAAGAGCTGGTCCATGTCGCGCAGCGAGTTGTAGATCTCATTGCGACGCGGCAGCGTGGCATTGTGCGTCATGAGGTGGCCACGCGTCGTCCAGTGGAGGTAGCAGAACTCGAAATTCGAATGCCGCTCGATGCCGCCGTACGGGCAGAGCACGCGGTAATCCTTGTGGCTGCGCGCAACCCAGTCGGCGGTCATGTTGCCACTCACGTACCGCTTGTACACATCCGAGCTGAGGAAGGCCACGTCCCCGCCCTCGGCCAGGCAGCGCAGGGCGCCCTCGTCCCCCTGGTAGCGCATGGGACACTCCCGGCCACGGTGCGGCTGCCACAGGCACGAGTCACGATGGAAGTAGCCGTGCAGCGAGTGCACCCTGCCCGTGGCATTGGCAATGGCTTCCTGCACGGACAGATGGGCAGCGCCCTCGTAGGACGGCAGACAGGCGCGAGCGCCGCGGAGATCCTTGAGCTGCTGATACTTGGAGTCCTTGTGGACCAGCGCAATGGTCACGTAGCGATCGTGCATGTCCAGCGAGAATTCGTAGAGCAGCGGCACGAGGTTGTAGTCCCGCTGTGCCCTCACGCGCATCTCCTGATCGACGACGACGACATCGGTGGCCTTGAAGCGAGTGTCATCCAGGCACTGCTCCACGTTGCTGGTGCGCACGCATTGAATGTTGGGCTGAACGCCGTACACCTGTGAGGCCTCCTGCAGCCACGAGCATTTGATGTGCTGAATGATGGACGTCGTGCAGAAGACAATGGACCGCGGGGGATTGCATTCGGGGAAGCTGTAGGCCGACTGGAAGGCCGTGGCCTGATC
Source organism: Drosophila subobscura (assembly GCF_008121235.1). NCBI lineage: Eukaryota > Metazoa > Arthropoda > Insecta > Diptera > Drosophilidae > Drosophila > Drosophila subobscura. The sequence continues at coordinate 18,831,672 of NC_048531.1, read as the reverse complement.
CAGATAGTCATCGATGGGAATGACATTGTCCAGCGGCACCGTGAACACGTGATACGTCTCCAGCAGACTCAGCAGCGCATTCTGCCAGCTGTCGGGCTCGTCGTGGCTGAGTCCCGTGACCAGTCGCTGCACCTGCGCCGCATGGCTGCGCCGTGCAGCCACCACGGGCCACGGCTTGGCCACCCACACGCATGGCTGTGAGACATTCAGCGGCTGCAGATGGCCATCCGGGCAGAGGTAGCTGTACTCCGAGGGGTCCGCCTGTGCCGTAATGCCCGTGAACTGGAAAACAGAACAGATTGGAGGATGAGCATGAGGAAACTTCTCCCTTTTTTGCCTTTACTCACACCAAAATGACTCCGCACATCGTCCAGACGCGCCAAGGAGACGCTGCCGCCGCCGCTGGTCAGGCAGTAGAGCGCGCCACGTCGCCCCCAGTGCTTGTCGTTCTGGTCGCAGTTGTAGGGATCGTAGCACATCTGGCAGAGCGAGGGATAGCGGCTCTTGAGTATGCGATCCTGCTTGGGGTCAGGCACCCAGGGACCCGCCTTGCAGCTGGGCCCAAAGTAGCGCGACGAAGCGGCAATGCGATCCTCCGTGACGGTCAGCTCCGGATCACACGTTTTGGACACCAAAGCGGCTTCAAAGTACTGCAGGAAGAGGAAAGGAAAGAGGATAAAGCGTGCTGCTGTCTGCGCCGCTTTCCAACACTTACATTAGCCAACACCTCCGTCCAGTGGCTGCCCAAACCGTAGCCGGGATGGCACAACTTGGCGCCGCGCAGATCGTGCACCGTATGAATGTTCGCCTGATTGTCCACCACCGCCACAATCTCGTACTCAAAGTTGGACTCGTGGGAGCGCAGCTCGCTGGCCACCAGTATCTCCACGCTGGCCCAGCGTGCCGCCACCAGATCCTCCGATGTGAGCACACCAAAGTGCGCTGTGCCCTTGTGTATGCGCCGCACACAGTCCAACCGATCCACACCGATGACGCACTCGATGTTGCTCTTCGCCTCCAGCAGCGGACAGAATTTGGGGGTTTTCCGATAAATGCCACGCGACTCCACCACACAAACGCGCACTGAAAATTTGGTTAAAGTTTTAGTAGATATACTAACCAGTTGGACTGCACCACGCCCCCCTCACTCTGGTCATTAATTATGTTTATTTTTAGCTGCTTTTTGTCTGTCTTTTTTGCATGCAGTTTCCGGGGGGGATTTACCCTCTGTCCTGAGTTCTGTTCAATTATAAATTCCCAGCGCGAGACTGGGGAAACTTTTATTTGCGCTTTTGCTGCGTTCCCCGAATTCGCATCAAGCCGAGAAGTGTCTTGGGCAGTGGAGCAGTCAGCCAGCCCCGCCTCAAGGTTAGCCGGCGACAGGTTTTTGGTTTCGGCTTTAAGGTTGCGTCTTGCTGGGGAGCTGGGGGAGTGCCTTGGAACTGATACTATCTCTATAGCGGGTTTTGAACTAGCCAAGGTCAGAGAGCTGCTCATGAAGAGGCGAAAAAATTAATAAAAAAAAAAGGAAAAGGAAGTTGGGAGAGCAATTGGAATACAAACCAATAAAAATTTAGTTGATTCGAGTGGTTTTTGGGGTACTTAAAGCTTTCTATTTCTTTTCTTGATATTTAATTATAGATTAATATAATATTTCCCTTTGTTTTCCTTTACAGAGATCGCCATTGACGATACGCCCCCACCCAGCCCTGACTTCAACTTACATTTGCCATCATCGGGCGGTGGCACAGCTACGCATATTGATAAGAAGGCTGCAATCAGCAGTCCCAAAGTAAGCGGCTGCATTTTGTATTTATTGTTATTAATACGTTTATTTATTAACAGACAGACAGCAGTCGGCAGTCGTTGTGTGGCACTTTTCTGCTGTTTTAATTGTCGCTTGGAAGGCGCTCAGAGGCTGCGAGTTTTAGTTAATTTTGTTGTTAATTTGCTGCGTTGTGTGCTGCACTCTGTCGTCACTCGATAAACTATTTATAAATTATGAATTACAAAGTCAAAGCTTGAGCTTGAGCTTGAGCTTGAGAGGCCGGACTTAGAGCCGAATCGAACCACTCGCAATGGAAGATCAGCGGCGACTAAAGCCGACTGTCAGATGTCTGCCGTCTGGTCAGCTGTGTCGAGAGCTAAAACTTGATTTTGATTCCCCAACCGATCGCAGCTTGAGGCTGTACTACGCACAACCCAGAGTGATGATGAGTCAAGCGGGGGATTTGGATATGCCAGATTGATTAGCATTTCGCAGCTGGGGTTTACCAGGCGACAGAGAGAGGCAGAGAATCGCACCTTATCCCCTCGCATAGACTAACGTTTGCTCTATTAATATGTGCTATGTCTATAATTGATTCGCTTATCGCTGGCGCGGACTTATCAACAGACTGCATTGCGATTGCCCAGCGGCTGGCGAGCGACTTGCCCGGCGACTTTTTCTTCAGTCGTTTGCTCGCAGTTCTCAGGCATCGAAGGGCCTGCACAATTAATCTCTCCCGAGCCAGTGGGTGTTAATCGTATAATAAATAATTATACTCATAATTATAGAGCGCTGATGGGAGTGTAGAACTATTGTTTGTCAAATCAAATCAAATCAAAACAAATCCCAGCATTTCTATGGCTGCCACTTTGCTGCTTTGTTTTCGCCTTCGATTGGTGCTTTTAGTTCAGCTTTTTCCTCCGTGATTCCCTCATTAATTTATGCACATTTTGGGCCGTTAATTTGTCTACTTTTTGGCCTTTCATTTGCTTATTTCTGTGTCTTCTTTTTGTGCAATTTTGTTGCTTGATTAATTATCTCTTTGGACCATCAATTAATTTGTAAAACTTCAATTCGCTTTTGCCGGCATTTGTAAGTCGTTTTCTGCTTTTTGTGTGTCAATGTTTTGGGTGTTTAGTGGGTCCGTAAACCGGTTTATAATAAACACTTACAGCGACGAGGCTAAAGCCGCGTGAACATTGTTGCCCCGGGTTCTACCTGTACTTATAATGGGACTACACTTAAATCTTTACCATCTGCAGATAAGATTTGGCAAAAGACTTCTATTAGTATCTGTAGATAGAGGCGGGCGATGGGCTCCATTTGTTCCTATGCTGGCAGCTGTCTTTATGCTGCCGATTAAAGCGATTCCTTGGAAAGGTTCGGGTGCTTATCAGATGGCTGTCTGGGAACACACACAAAGCGAAACTCTGATTAGATATCGCCACCAATTTACATTCACATCACTCTTGATATTTGCAGACTCCCCACCCAGCAGACGTCGGCGAACGTCGAAGGCGAAAAGTGCACAAAATATGATCAGCAAACCCCAAAGAGTGCACCCATCCGTAGCCCCCCGGTGGACATGATTCTGCCTTAAAACTGTGATACATTTTCTGACCCTAAACGAACCCCGTGACAATGGTGCGACTCAATCGACGCCTGCTGCCCATCAAGGCGCATTTTTTCTTCTTTATGGCGGGTAAGTTGTGGCCACTAAAGAGCTTACAGATTTACTTTCCATAATTATTCCAGCCATGGGTCCCATACTGCCGCAACTGTCGGTTATTGGCAAACAAATTGGCATACCGCCGGATGTCATGGGCTACATAATGGCCGTGCTGCCCATACTCTACGTGCTGGCCAAGCCCCTGGTGGGCTTCCTCGCTGACTATTTTAAGGTAGGTCAAAGCAGCAGCTCTCCTTCAGCTAATTCCTAAACGTTTCCTCCTCTTTCAGAGCCTGCGCAAGTTCATTTTTATGTCGTTAATTGTAATCATGACACTGGCCTATGCTGGCTTCTATTTTCTGCCCAGCAACTCGCATGCCATAAGCCTGGACGAGGGCAGTGCCAGGTGGAATGTCACCGTGCTGCAGGCTCCCACAGAATGCGCCCAGGAAGTGCTCTCCTCGCCCGACTACTGCCAGACGGTGGTCTCCGCGGAATGCGATGGATTCCAAGCGCTAATTGTGGCGGGTCTCAATCTCAGTCAGAATCTGCTGCATGGCAATGAGAGCCACCACATGTGCAGCCTCCACCCAGATGGAGGATCCCCGCTGGGAAATCTCTCCTGCCAGTTGCAGCACACCGACAGCTGCATTTACGGCAGTGGCAGATTCTGGCTGTACGTCTGCCTGCTGTTCATTGGCACCATTGGCTTCAATGTAACCAACTCCATATCGGATGCCTGCTGCTTCGATCTGCTGGGCGAGGACGAACAGGACAAGTACGGGGCACAGCGCGTGTGGGGCACCATTGGCTTTGGCGCCACGGCCCTGCTGGCGGGCATTCTCGTCGATCTGTGGACCGCAGATGCCGTCAAGAGTCTCACACCTGCTCTCATCATTATGGCAGTGTTCAGCCTCCTCGATCTGTTCTCCGTGTCCAAGCTGAAGCTGCCGAAGCTCGGCGGTTCCGAGTCCATTGCGGCGGATGTGTGGCAACTCGTGCGACAGCCACCGATCGTCATCTTTCTGGTGTTTGCCACCGTGGCGGGCATCATTGACTCGTTCATCATTTACTTCATGTTCTGGCACGTGGAGCAGGTGGCCGAGGAGACCGGCTACATGCACCAGATCAAGCTGATCGAGGGCCTCGTGGTGGCCGCCGAGTGCCTGGCCGGCGAGGTGCCCTTCTTCTTCTACAGCGGCAAGATCATCAAGAAGCTCGGCTACGTCCACTGCATGAGCATGTGCTTCCTGTTCTACGCGTTGCGCCTGTCGCTCATCTCCTGGATACCCAACCCGTGGTACCTGGTGGCCGTGGAGCTCTTCTTTCAGGGCATCACCTACGCCCTCTGCTACACGTGCATCGTGGCCTATGCCTCGGCTGTGGCCCCACCAGGCACCTCCGCCACAGTGCAAGGCCTCATGGCCGGCATGGACGATGGCCTGGGCTTCTCCATTGGCTCGCTCATCGGTGGCTTCATGTTCAAGCGGCTGGGCGGACGCGAGAGCTTCAAGTACTTTGCCATTGTGGCCATTTGCACCTGTGTGGCGCACATCCTGGTGCGGCCCCTCTCCCGCAAGCGGCAGTTTCTGCCCAAACAAGTCTACCAGCAGCCCACGGAACAGCCGCAGGACGAGGCCAAGCATCCGCCAGCACAGGAGCTGCAGGACATGCGTTGAGACCAAGATTTGTATGTAGATTTTTTATGTGTTTTTGTATCGAGAAACAAAGTAAATTTGTTGCCCCCCCCCAAAAAGAGTTGAATGACTTTTCCACAATTGTTGAGGAACACACGCGACGCCCCTTGTCCCTCCCCTCCCCCTCCACAGCTGTTATATAATGACAAAAGAATTTATTGAAAGTGAAACCAAAATTGAGGCACGGCAGATGCTCGCTCGCGTCGTTCGTTTGCCGCTTAAATGGCACACAATTCCCACTCCATTTATTACCGAAAACTGGCTATATCCAACGCGAAAGTGTAACACTGATCAGCGCTTCCCCCTCTCACGCTCTCACTCCAGCATTGTAGATCTTTAGACCACTTTGGGCCAGTGTCCAGTGCCCATGATTTATGCTCGAGTGTGGGGCCCCACTTCAGAGCTGTCCGATGGAGTGGCGGACATTCAGAACAGCGGCTATAAAAGCCATTCGCTACAGCCCAGAACGGCCCACAATTTACGCAGATTAAGCTGAAGATGAAGCTACTCCGGTTGAGGCTGCTCCGCCTGCTCTGCCTCCTGTGCCTCTCCTCGCTGATCTCCGCCCGCCAGGTGGGCAAATGCAGCCTCGCCCGCCAGCTCTATCGCTATGGCGTGCCCTACAGCGAGCTGCCCGACTGGCTGTGCCTCGTGGAGGGCGAGAGCTCGTTCAACACCAAAGCTATCAATCCCTCGAATGTGGATGGCTCCGTGGACTGGGGCCTGTTCCAGATCAACGACAGATACTGGTGCAAGCCGGCGGACGGGCGTCCCTCCACGGATCTCTGCCGGCTGCCCTGCCGCCTGCTGCTCAGCGACGACATCCGCTACTCCATAGCCTGTGCCAAGTACATCAGACGCCAGCAGGGATTCTCCGCGTGGGTGGCGTGGAACAACCGCTGCCAGGGCACCAAGCCGCATGTGAGGCATTGCTTTAGAAGGAGGTACAGGAACTCAGGTTGATTCTTTCTTGTGTGTAATGATAAAAGAAGAAAATTAACCATTAATAAAAGTATTTGCCATTTTTAAATATTAATTTAACTTTGCTACATTTTACCTCTCCGTGTCGCCACCTAGTGTTGCCATATAATCTACATAGAAAACAAGCTTCCTGCTTTGACACTCTTGCGGCTGTAGCACGGGCTGTGCCACATTTGGAGAGTTTTTTCAAAACCTAGGATACTGGATACCCTAGGAACCCTTGGATATGCTGAATCGAGGAGATTTTGGAAATCTATGGTACCAATCAATGCAAAAACAAATCAATTTGTGTTGGTGAGCCATCACAACATTTTGCAGATTAGAGGTACCGAGTATGAATCTCGATCGGTATTTATTCTTTTTGCAGTTGACCTTTTTAGTTTGAACCTTGTTTTGCAATTAATCCAATCAATAGGTCATGAAAATCCACCAATCTTATGGAGAATTGATTGATGAATCGAGAAAAACTATTGGTTTAGTGCTGAACTTCCTAACCAGCTAGTTATATCAAATAGAACATCAAAATCGAGGAATATGATTTAAGACTGCGGTATATGGGATATTTTTAAAAGTAGATGGTATATTTTGGTATATTTTATCGATAATTCCGCGGTCACAATATCGACCACCCAATTAAAGACGAAAAAAAAAACCAAACCAAAAATTAAATAACATTTAAAACATTGTTTACTGATTAATAAAATGGCATCTGCATCCAGTTCGAGTGCCCGTCACCTCTTCGATGAATCCAAGAAGCGCCTGTGTGCCCGCGTGGGCATAAATGTGAATAATTTGGGTGAGAAATGGGAGACACCCAGGAGGGTTTGCTGAACAAATTTATAAACTTTTCTGTGGCAATTGCAGGCTCTGTGGCACGACAGGTTGTGCGTGCATCCAAATCCAATGAGGTGAGGCATTCATTTGTTTTTTAATAGCTGTAGCTAACATTTATCCCTCAGATTATGCATCAAACGCTGAAGAACTTCACGCAGGTGGATGTCGTGTCGGACTACAGCAATCAGAATCTGCAAAAGATGAGCCTGATCCTGCAGCATGTGGGCTACCAGTATGATGTGATGCAGGACAGTGTGAATCATTTGGACTACCTGAAGGAGCAGGTGACGGCCATGGAAAGATGATTGGAAGAGCAAAAGCCTAGGCATTAGAAGCACACACACCACGCCGCACCTAGCACACTCCCGGAACAACCTTTTATCACCTATCCAAGCCCATCCATAAATATTTCCATAAATACCAAAGATAGCCAGGGCACAAGGTCAGTCCCTGACCCTGGCTAAGGCCACCTAGAGACCGTGACTGCCAGCAGAAATCTGCGTCTGCCGAGCAGGAGATAAGATAAGATATCGCCACAGAGACCCGATCCCGGCTATAAGAAGACGACCCCAAGACAGAGTTCAGCACAGTCGACAGCCAAGATGCTTAGCTTACGCTTGGGAATAACTCTGTGGTGCATCTGGCTGGCGGCAGCCACCGAAAACATCACCACTGGACAGCCGCAGGATGGCCGCATTGTGGGTGGCTGGGAGACGAGCATTGTCCACTTTCCGCATCAGGTGTCGCTGCAGCTGGGCACGCGGCATGTTTGCGGTGGCGCCATCCTCTCACCCACCCACATCCTGACCGCCGCACACTGTGTGCTGGAGTACAGCAAGCCGCAGTACTATGCGATTCGTGCAGGCAGCAGCGAGTGGACCACTGGCGGCAGCTACACGCGGGTCCAACGGATCGTGCCGCATCCAAAATTCCATGAACCCTCGCGGATGAACAACGACATTGCGCTCATACAGCTGCAGCAGCCACTCGTCTACAGCGGCAACATTCAACCCATTGTGCTGGCCACCAGCCAGGACCAGCCTTCCGCTCAGCTCTTTGTCAGCGGCTGGGGCAGCCAAGCGATCTCCCAGCTGCAGCCGGAAAAGCGTCTGCGCTACACGGTCGTCCATCAGCGCGACCAAGCGCAGTGTGCCAGGAACTACTTTGGCGCCGGCACCGTGACCAGCAGCATGTTCTGCGCGGGCACACCACAGGGCGGACGCGACAGCTGCCAGGGAGATTCGGGTGGACCGCTGGTCACCAGCCTCAAGGGACGCATGCGTCTGTACGGCATAGTGTCCTGGGGCCTGGGCTGTGCGCATGCCATGTTCCCGGGCGTCTACACAAGAGTCGCGGAGTACAACGATTGGATTGAGCAGACAATGAATGAGTTGGCTTAGCGATTTGTAAATTAATTAAGTTCTAAAATAGTTCCTACTACGCTCAAAGATGTCCCTCTAGTATCGATTTCTAAGCTGCAATAATCTCTTCAATGACTAAGTGACTTAAAATTTGTTTATTGCCAGTTTTAATGTCAAAATGTTTACCTTGTTTGGGGAGGCGAATGCAAAAATGTTGAAAACAAGTTTCGGCCTCGTAGCGGGGAGCTCGCTTGTAGCTCGTAAAGCTACAGGCCGCAGCAGACCTGTTTTGTGGATGAACTGCTGGCACGACGCTGAACACAAGATGTTGCCCAAGTCTCAGTTTCAGTTACCGTTCGAAGCTCAACAGCGCAGGCAGTGCCGAACACTCTAGACCCAGACTCAGACAATAGACATGGCCATGAAGCAGCAATTGATGATCATTTTGGTGAGTCGTGCGGCGTGTGTGGGAGTTGTGTGGATGACCTAACGGGCAGTGGGCGCCCACTCTTCCTGCTTTGTTTTTCTCGCACACTGAAGGTCGTGTACGCTTGGAGCGTCGCCAGCGATGTGTCTCACCTGGTCAACCAGCAGCACCAGGAGAAACACAGCCCCGCCAATCCCTATGTCTTCAGCTATCAGGCTGGACGTGCGCCCGGCCATGTGGATCGCCAGCACACGGAGGTGTCCGATGGTTCGGGTGTCATTCGCGGCGCCTTCTCCTACGTGGATCCCAAGAACCAAGTGCGCACCGTGCAGTATGTGGCCGATGAGAACGGCTTCCATCCGCAGCTGAGCCACCAGCTGGAGGACAGCGCCGCCGTCAAGGCAGCCAAGCGCAGACATTTCGAGGCATACAACCGCATTGCGCAAGAGCATGCAAGCCACACGCCCGGCCAAGCGGTGAGTAGAACTGGCCGCTGAAGCTTTTGTTTTCCACATTCCACACTACACTTCCTCCTACCCCCCTGCAGTCGCTAGCTGCAGCTCCTCACGCCAGCGCCGCTGTGGCGCATGCAACGCAGAAGCATCTGAGCGCCTTCGAGCGCATCGCAGCGGAGCATGCGGCCATTGGGGCACAGCAGGAGGCACAGCGTCTGGCTCTGGCTGCCCAGTCCGAGCATGGTGAGGTTGAGGATGGACAGTATCATCCTTGAGCCACAAATTGCATTAAAAATAAATAAATTATGAGCTGCAAACGAATCAAAATTGGCTTTTGAAATGGGGAAATATCTCTGGATCTGCATCTTTCAGCTCCCCAATTAGTCGCTCGCAGCATCAGATTCCATGAGCGTAATTTGTTTTTGCCATAAACAACACTAATCAGATGTTATACTGCCTATAAGTAGGTGTGCACAGACCGAATTTCGAGTGGAAACATGTCGCCTCCATTTCTGGCTGCGCTTCTTTCGCTGCTGCTCTTTTATGGCTATGCCCACGTAAGTTCCATCGATCGATCCCAAATGATGAGCTCCACCATCTGCTCGCTGGGCATTGTCTCTCCCACAGTGCAACACTTCCATGTTTAACCCGTGTCGTGGCCAAAATGAGACCACACCAGAGGAGCAGCGCTTATTTCTGGACAACTGGCAGCAGCACGTGAGCTCGAACGTTCTGGATCGTTCCTTCAGGTGTTTTGCCACTTGCATACTCTACGACATGCACATTATGGACGAAGCTGGGCAGCTGCACATGGAGCAGTATATGGTGGAGGAGGCCCAAGAGGCGTCGTGGAACAGCAGCGCGGCCAAGTGTCAGGCAGAGTTCGAGGATGTAGCGGATTCCTGTGGCTACGGCTTCGGCATGGCCAATTGTTTGCTGTCGCTGAGAGCAGCTCGGAAATGATAACGGATTCCAAAATAAAGCTTACGGCAGCTCGCTCTCTGTAGCGTGCGCTCTCTCGCTCCCTCTCTTTGCGCTCTCTCTCTCTCTCTCTCTTCATTGCTAATCTCCCAAAGCAGACGGAATAACTGTTCGTGCGCTCTCCCTGCTAGTGCCGTTTGTGGCTTCTGTTCTCTCTCCCCTCTGCTGGTACCGTTTGTTTCTTCTGTTCTTTCTCCCCCTTGCCAGTTCTGTTTTTGCCGCCGCCGCTCCATGGTTCGTCTTTGGCTCTCTATGACCCTCCTATCGGTGGTGCTGGCTGGCGCCGGCCACGCCCACGCCTACGAGGCGCCAGAGGCCCGTGTGCGTGTGTTCTATCCCAAGGGATTCGAGGTCTCCATACCGGATGCTGAGGGCATCTCGCTGTTCGCCTTCCATGGCAAGGTGAACGAGGAGTTTGATGGCCTGGAGGCGGGACGCTGGGCACGCGACATACCCAAAGCCAAGCGTGGACGTTGGACTTTTCGGGATCGTGAGACGGTGCTGAATCTGGGTGATACCCTGTACTTCTGGACCTATGTGGTGTACAATGGACTGGGCTATCGGCAGGATGATGGCGCCTTTGTGGTGTCTGTTTATGACAATCAAAGGAATTAGCGGGTGAATCTGTGGAATTGCCCAAAACACAAAAAGCTTATCAAAGGTGGAAGAGCTCCACCAGCCAGCAGCAATTACACTGTGCAACAAATGGCAAAGTTTTGAATGTACTTTGCACGAGAAATAATTAGGTTGTAGGCCCAGAGTCCGTAGATCACTTGCCTATCTATAAAATTTACGAAAAATCACCCGAAAATCTTTTTTTAAACCGTGAGTTTGTGCGGGACTCTTCGCACATTTATAATTTTTACTCAGCAACTGCAGCTCGACTACCAACAAAAAAAATATTCTTTTGCAAGAAAATGTTACCAACTTTCACATAAGTTTTGATTCGAGCTGATATAATCAATATTCTTGAAGATCTGATGACTCAAAGTCGCATTTTTCTACCAATTAAAACATTAAAAATGTCTTCAACTTTGACAAATATTTTTATAAATATTATTTTTCTGCCTTTTACGCTGCCTGTCCAGTACTGCCTGTAATGTAATCAAGTCAATGGATATTTAAATCAAAGGCTGCACAAAAATTCTTTAATGTAAATTCATATTTCATTGAGTGGGAGCCACAGCGGGAGCCAGAGCGGGAGCCAGAGTCCATCCTGTCCACCTTGTGGAGCTCCTCTCATTATGGGTGTGACGTTATTTAATTATTTTTCGTCAATAAAAAATGCATTTTTGCACTGTAAATTTATGGACTTTTAAACGCTGTAATTAATCATAAATAAAACGCCAGGCATTAATGGACAAAAAGGAGCGAGCGATGGCTGGCTGGATGGAGTCTCTGGAAATTATACAAAATGAAACTCAAACCAAAGCCCTGGCCATGGGTCTGTAATGTCCTTTATGAGCTGGACAACTGCACGAGTGTGTGTGTGTGTGTGTGTGTGTGTGCAACACCAGACGCATTCGCAGAGGGAGGGGAGCCGAGGGGTGGTGCAAAAAGTTGCAAAGGATTCGCCAGGCAAATTGATGAAGTTTTAGTTGCGGCAACTTCGCTCTACGTGATGTGTGCGTACCAGACACAGACGCAATGCCACATTGACCACGCCCATTTGACTGGATTGCGCCCATACCCTGTAACTGGGAGAATGGTGGGGCATATTGTGGGGTTAATTGTAGCAGCTGGAAGGCATAATTTGAACACTCTTTGAGAGAGAATTAGCAGGCAGTCGATCCCCGAAGAATGGCAGAGTTGCAGAAGCCAGATTTGGGATCTTTCTGAATTATAAGGCTTAAGGGAACTTAATTTCTCCACAGTTTCCACTGCATATCATCGCTATCATTGGATGTTTATAATCATTAATTAAATAAATATTTAAACCGCTCTCGGCAGCACAGTAATTGCTGCAAAGCAAAAAGGTTTCAGATATTTGACCATAAAATAAACAATTTATAAACTTTGAGTGCAGATTCAATAATCGTTGGATAAATGTAAACAGAATGTGCGCGTTCACCAGTACCAATAGATCACCGATCCATGATCCACAGTAAAAACTATAAGTTTATATTCTACGCCTGTTTCCCATTTGATTTACCATTTGATTTCCCATAATTATCTCTCAAAATTTGTTGAGTTTCTCACTCCACTCATACAGCGAATATGTGGCCAAGCAAGAAGGTATTCCTATTGTCCCAATATCGACTGTATATATCTGAGTTTCTGTGTCCCTTTGTGCCGTGCCGTGCTCTGCTGCTGTTCGTTAACTTTTTCTCGCCTCTCGCACGCCACTTTATGGCTGCTGTATGCCTTTTGGTATGCAACAACAAAGCAAATGCAATTACAACCTACATGGCACAGCGTTCGGCAACTTTTTGCACTGACTGTGTGTGTGCCGAGAGTGTTGGCCGCAGCACAGTGGAAGACCAAATTGGTCTGGCAAATGCTTTTTGAACTGCGGCTGCGACTGCGGCTGCGACTGCGGCGGTGCCTTTATAATTTTTAGCAGCATTTTTCGCGTGTCGTGCGTAGCCCGTAGTGTTGCCCACAGTTAAACGCTTCATTGGCGCAGCAAGCCCCCTTCCCTGCCAACGCTCCTCCTCCTGCCTTTGGCTACAAAAATAGCCAACAATTGGCATGGAGTTTGCTGGCATTTTTGCAGACTTTTCTCTGCCCTAAGAATGCAATTTCTTGCAGCTAAATTCTAAGCTGTTTGGATACGCTATTATCTTCCGGATAAGTTGATAAATAATTCCATTTGGTTTGACATGCAAAACCGGGGGCTTGGCAGTCCCTTGAGTAAGTGGCCAATAGAGCTGAGATCTGCTGCTGCCCCAAACGGATGGGCCATGTATCGCCGGAGCCGAATGTCTGTAAGAATACGTTCCATCCTGTTGGAGGTGCGGTGTCCTGGAAGTAGGTCCTGTTACACACGTTCAAGCGCTTAATGCCCGACACGTTTCGAGCTTTGGGGCGTGCCGGGGACCCGAGGACTGTGACTACGACTCCTTGTGAATGCTACAAGGAGTCCCTGTGACTCCTTCCTGTACATATTTTTGTGCTCGTCGTGTCATAAATATTCTTTTGCCGCTGCTTTATTTCTGTGCCACGACAACGAGAAGAGAACGACAACGACGAGGACGATGTCGATGACGACTACGAGAAAGCAGTTTATCAATAATGCAAAATATTCAAACGGGAACGGCAATGGAGTGAGGTGGGTGGGCGGGGAGGGGTTTGTCGTGGCATAAGCTGCTTGGGCCACAGCTAAAGCTGTCATGGCCTTCGCTTCGATGGCGTCGATGCCGATGCCGATGCAGAGTGTGCCCCCAGTGCTTCCTCCCCCCCAAGTGTCAGGCAGCAAGGACTTAGTCGGAACTGGAGCAGGACCTGCTGCAGCAGCAGCAGGAGCTCTCGATGGAGCAGCAGCCGTTGCACTTTGTGTGCATGTTTGTCGATTTGACTACGATTGCGGAAACGTATACAGTTCGTTGATCATTATCCGGTTCGTGATGCTCCCTCTCGTTTGCCTCCAACCCAAGCACGTGACTGGCACAGTCCCTCCATCGAGAGAGAGAGAGAGAGCGGCAGTGGGTATTGGCATGTGCCCTGCTCCTTGGTTTATGTTTTGCATTAGCGGCACTTTGGGACACAACGGACAGAGCGGACACAGCGGACACAACGGACACAACGGACAGGGCTGGTGCATTAATTTCACTTGCTACTTATGCCGCATTAAATGTCCAGCCATTTGTGAATCGATGGGCCGCTAATGGTGCAGCGTGTGGCAACTTAATAACCCATTAGGAGGTGCCATCTTCTGGCTGTAAAGTCGACCAAGTTGCGGCTGATTTTAGGCAGCTTTCAAAGCGGCTCCCTGTGCCCCTTTTGGCGCTGTTGAAATCAATATTTGGCGAGTCAAAAACGCGACGACAGACGACAGCAGAGCGCGGCAAAACGGCAGGGGGAAGCACAGAGGCTGCTGCTGCCGTTCAAAATCAAATTAGAGCAAATTCTAGGCACTCGAAGGAAGTGCGCTGCAAGCGCAGGAAACAGGAAGAAGTGGCAGTACCCGACAGTCGACAGTTGGCAGTTGGCAGTCGGCAGTCAGCACTCAGGGCAACAGGAAGACAGCCCCCAGGTAGGACTAGGACTTCCCCTGCCACTCCCCTTCCTTGCCGCTTTACAGCGGTAAAGTTCAAATCAAATAAGAAAATCTGATTGAATTGAAACTGAGGTAAGCTGCATGCCCCCAGCCCTTCGACTGCCCTCCCCCTTTGTTCCTTTTGATTTATTGATTTTGCAGGCAAGAAAATTTAATAAGAGACAATTTTTATGAGCCCCCCCGCGCTGGCGTTCTTTGTTTTGTTGTCTAAAGGGAGAGCCCCGAGGAGGGCCCAAAAGGGAACCCAAGGAGCAGCCAGGTTTGCCCCAGGGTTACATCCTTAAGGGAGACTTTTGAGTATTCTTTGTTGCAGTATCTATGTAGAGTAGATCGAGGCAGATATTTGTTTGCTTTCCTGTAATTTTGCCACCTAAAAGTGGGTCCTAGAAGATGCGCTTTGAGACGCTTTTCTCAGCCAAAGATATATCCACCTCTGAGCCGTATCCTTCCAGTTCTTCCGTACTATTTGGAACACCTATTGACACAGTCCCTACCATCACTATATGTCTGCTTTCTGTCACTGCATTTTGGGCTTACGGTTTCGGCTTATGCCGCGCTGCCGGCTGCCGCTTTTTGGGGCGCATCAAACATTTTATTTACAACACATTTACGCATTTCTCCGTCCTTTATCCCTATCCGAATGGTGTCTTTTCTTCTTCTGCTTTTCTCTCTCTCTCCTTCTGTGTTTTTTTATGTATTTTCGCCATTTTTGTCGTTTGTTGTTTGCGTTTGGCGTTGAGTAGCGGAAATAGTAAAAGTTTTCTAATGAGAAAAGTTTCGCACACAGACAAAAAGAGGAAGCCGAACGGCGACAGTAAGAGACAGGGACAGAGGGAGTAGGAGAGGCTGTAAGAGAGGTAGTAGTAAGAGAGAGGGTGTAAGAGAGAGGAGCCCCGAGTAAGACATCATCTGAGAGAAGCAGACCAGAGGGTACGCCAGGAAAGGGGCTTCACGCTGTCCGTGTTGCCGAATGACGAATTTCAGTTACCCCCACCTCTCGCTCTGCCTCTCTTTCGCACTGTGCTAAGTCCCTCCCCCCCCCACCACGCACTCTAACTGTCTTCACTGCGTGCGAGAATGTTTCACATCAAAAACTAAACACGTCAAAGTAAGCAACGGAAATGAGAAAAAAGTGCGCTTATTTATTTGTGCACACTGCCAGCGGGTCAAACGATTTCGTAGTGAAGTTTGGCACAGCATAAGGCAGGGAGGTGAGAGAATGCCAGGCAGCAGGGCATGACACCATGGAAAGTGCAAGATTTTGTGCTTAAATTTTGAGCAGATTGTTCCTAGAGCTACGTGCAGTTAGGGTATTATATTGGTTCACTAAACAATATTATATGACACAGCACAAATAGTAATCGAAGATCGCTGTAATATCCAATCCACCTTTGCAGGGCATCTTATGCGTCGACCATTGCGCGCTTTTTGCGTTCCCCCTTTTTATTTACACTTTCCCTTTGTCTCGCGCTGTCGCGTTCGCTGGCTCCTCCACCTCCTCTGGCACCACTGTCGTTCCTCTCTCTCCGCTGTCTTTCTTTCTCCTCTCTGTCTCTCCACTGTCGCCTGCATTGCCTTGTTTGACTTGGACGTGGCCAAGGATGTTGTCGCTGTTTGTCGCTGTGTTTCTCTTGCCTCGAAGACAACATCAAAGCGCGTTATAATTTCAAAATTATGCAAAAAGCTGCAGAGCAGAGCAAACGTGGAGCGGAAATGATGAGAAATAGCAGCACCTTGCAGAGCGCTAGAGTTGCTATCATTTGTCCAGCGGAAGCTGCCAAAGGGGTAGAGGGGAACACGGAGATTGCAGCCATAAAATAACGGAATTTGCTGTGGCCAACAGCGACTTAAGCTGGCCAAAGGAATACAGGTAATTATTTGATGGAGAATTAAGCTTGAAGGTTGAACGATTACTGATCAGTGCGGTGGATCCATTATGCACATGCCACCTTCATGTTCCCGGTTTTATCTGCAAAGTTCCATCTGCTAATAACTATGATTTAGCAGCCAATTGACATGTTTTGGCGACTAACAAGATGTCCAGATAAAGCCCAATTACAGATGCCACAACATGGGGCAGGCCGTGCCTATAAAAGCCAACGTATGCCCAGCCGACTTGTAGTACATCTTTAAGCATCCTCTGGCATTCTACTTCTATCGAAAACAGCTCGCAAATGAAGCTATTTTGTGCCGTTTTGGTTATTTATGTTGTGGCTTTGATGCTCTTTGGCGCCGAGGGACATGGCAGTGGCTCCAGCAGCGCCGCAGAGGTGAGTCCTTGCTCATTTCTGGCAAATGTTTTCTGCTAAATGTCCCTCCCCCTGCCCCGCAGCAAGCCAAACTCCGTGGCACACTCTTTCAGCGGGTAAGTGTGGCATTTGGGCATTTGGCATTTGGTTGGGACGCCTGCATCCTGTTCTAAGCCGCCGGCAGAGATGAGGGCCATGCAGCAGCACGATCCACAGCGGGCGCAGCAGTGGCGACGCGTGGCCAACTTAGCTCTGTTAATGCAACGTTTTGTTACCTGCCTCCTTCTAGGCAGGGCGCCATGTCCGCGAGCTGAGCCAGGAGTCCGCGAAGGTGGCCAATGAGGAGCAGCCGCCACCGCCCAAGGAGTTTAGGGTAAGTGGGGGAGCCTTTGGCAGGGAATATCCTTAATTTGTATCTTTTCTGGGTACAGTCCCGTCGCGCTGTGGCCAATGAGCAGCCGCCACCACCACCCAAGCAGTTCAGGGTAAGTCCTTGATCCTTTCTACACTCGATTATCCTTTATTTTGTATCAACTCTACCCAGTCCCGTCGCGCTGTGGCCAATGAGGAGCCACCACCACCACCCAAGCAGTTCAGGGTAAGTTTCAGACGCATCTCGAGCCGAGGCTTTACTTGAATTCTCTGCCCTCCCCCCCAACTGCAGCAACGCCGCCAGGCTCCACCCGGCTTGCCGCCACCACCCGAGGGCATGCCGGCACCACCGCAAATGTAAACAGCTTCAGGATCCATGCAGGATCCATCACGTGTATAGCGTATGGTTGGGCGTTTTAGCAGTGTCAATGGGAACCACATCGAGAGAGGCAAAAGGGAAAAACCAAAGCGAACAATAAAACTGTTTTCAAGCATTCCAAAAATCAACGCAACATTTGAGCCTCTTAAACCTGTTTCTGGGAAGGGCTGAAGGATAATCCGCGGCAGCTGTTGGGTGATTAGCAGCAGGTAGTGGCACAGCTCCTACCTGTTCCTCGCTATATAAGCCTCAGTTTTCCATCTCCAGCCAAATAGTTCCAAGATCCTCGCACCAAGATGAAGTTCGTTGCCTTTCTCCTGCTCGGCAGCCTCACGCTGGCCTTGGTGTTGGCATTTCCTGCTGAGCTCGGCGCACATTCTGCTCTGCCAGCTGCTGACGCTGCTGCTGAATCAGCTGCCCCATCCGCCGGGGCAACAGCGGAGAACCCGGAGGATCCTGCGCTCCTCCGTGAGCCACGCCATCTGCTGAAGTACTTCCTCTCCAAGCCCGTGGTGGTGCAGCCCATTGTGGTGCAGCAGCCCTATGCCACCTACGGCAATGGCTATGGCCGTGGCTACGGCTATGGCAATTCCTACGGCAACTCCTACTACGGCAAGCGACGCTACTGAAATTTGAGTTCGAAATTTAAGAATCAAAATTTAAGAGACTGAAAATAAAGTTACATCTAAGTCGAATGGCCGTTTGTTTTTGTTGTTTGTTCTTTATGCAAAGTCAAAAACAAATCCCTCAAGTTGAGAGCACAAGGAGTGTGGGGAATGTCCTGCCTCTAACGCCTAATTAGGCATGCGGGACACGTACAGTCAGCCCGCCCCGAAAAACTTCACGAAGGTCGCGCCTCGCTGACGACAACGCTGTGGGACTTTTAAGCACAAAATTGACAGGAAATAGCTGGAAATGGAAACTTAAAGCAGCGACACAGTAATTACTGGCAAATGGAATCCATTGGCCACGCCGCAAGGCAAAGCCCCAGAGCGTGGAAACTTCCATTCCAACTGCAGACAGACGCCAAAACGGAGCATGAAAATCTGTTTATTTCTACTCTTGCTGGCACTCGCCGCTGCCGTGGATTATTCCATAGAGCACGAGAGCAATCGACACTCCTTCAGCCACACGGATGAGGATCCCGATGAGGATAATTCCTTCGAGGACCATGCGGCACTCTACATGCGCGGCAACGCCAATCGCTGTGGCATGTACAAGGACTACAAAGTGTGCGCCATCAAACACGGCATGGAAATAACCAAGGCCAAGGGAGAAACCTACAAGTTCTACTTTCGCAAAGGAGAGCAGCAGCAGCAAGTGAAGTTCTACAAGGAAATGGTTACGCTGGAGCACCATCGTCACACGGTGCTGATCACTTTGCCCTCGGAGAGCAACGCGGAGGATGAGTTTGTCATTGCCCGAACGACGCATCCGAAGCGCCTCTACGCTGGCACCCGCTTCGGCTTCAACGTTAGAGATCAAATCACGCTGCTGGAACCGCCACACAATAGCCCATAAGGGGAGCCTTTATTAAACGATCAGTCGGGGCAACATCAGTCCAGGAATGTACCCATTATATCCCAAGGGGGCAGCTCTTTGGCCTCCTTGCGCGTGGCCGCGCCCAGCACATCGGGCGGCACAAAGCTCGAGTGGACGACAATCTCGAAGGCATATTCCCGCAGCGCCTCCGTCTTGATGCGAAAGGCAGTCATGGGCTTCAGCAGCCGCGACTTGATGTCCTCCCCCTGCAGATTTGCCAGCACTGTGGAGAGGTTGGAGCTCAAAGCGGAGCTCGAAGGCGCCATGGTGCGGAATTCCAGCGGCTTCTGCTCCGCATCCAGGCTCACCTGCGTGAGCAGCAGCACGCGATTGCGCTTCGTTTCCTTGTAGAGCATGCGCTCCGCTTTGGTCAGTCCCTGGCCCACCTCCAGGCCGAAGAGCAGCGGAAACTCCGACAGTTTTTCGCTCTCCGTTTGAGTCTTGAGATCGTGCACGAGCCACACGGCGCGCCCCCCCGCCAGCGAGGCCACAACAATGGGCAGTAGGACGTCCATCGGTTGATTGTTGTAACGCTGCAGTCGTCCTCCGACCATGTTCGAGCTGAGCTCCACCTCGTAGTTGTGCGCGTAGCCGGCGCTGAGTCGAGGATCGTGGCCCAGGCACAGCATCTCGTCCAGCTTGGGCTCCCCCTTGAGCAGCTCCTCGTAAAAGCTGGCACCGGTGAGGTGCTCCAGGCACTGGTAGCTCCGCTTGGAGTCGTAGTACGTCCACTTGAACTCCTGCGGCGGCTCACCCAGCACAATGTTGAGCACCTTATACAGCTGCGGCATCATCTCCGCAATGAGGCCAGGCAGCGCGCTGCCATCGCCATCGAAGATGAAGCGATTGTGCAGCACGCTGACAAATTCACGCAGCTAAGGGGCAAAGTTTGGGTTAACTTTTGGGGTCTACTTTCTAGGAACTTCTTCTCACCTTACTCGACAGCATAACATTCAGGTGATGCACTTTGCCCGTCGTCTGGTAGCACTGCTTGGGCATGACGCCGTACTTCTGCACGAGATTCACAAACATCTGCCAGTTGCCGCCATCCGGGGCCACGTGGTGCATCAGGTAGCGAAATGTGCGCCCATCCACGGGCTCGCAGCGCATCAAAAGCAGCGCCGCTTCATGCAGCAAGTAGTTGCAGCGCTCCAGCTTGTGCCAGTACATCAGATAGCCAGCGGAGAACTCAAAGTCCGCGGGCAGCGACTTGAAGCTTTTGGCAAACTCCAAACGCAGCAGATCCAGTCCCGTGCTGATCCAGGCGGGGCCACCGCTCGTCGCCTTGCCCTCCCCAGGCACCGCATGCTTGTTGGGCGCCGGCGCTGGCAACTCCGTCGAAGCGTGCTTCAGGCACATCTTGTACGGATCGTGGGTGGTGCACACATTCTGAGCGAGCACATTGCACGGCTCATCGTAGAACGCCCTGCGCCACTCGGCCAGTTGCTCACTGGTCAAAGCAAAGCTCATTGGAAGCTGCGTTGACAATCAATTCAAAAGTTTGTGCGCACAAAAATAAACCAGAAATTGAAGGCAAAGTGTGACCAGATGTTCGGAGTGATGCGCATGGGTGCAGTGTTGTATAACGATTGCAGGTGGTGGGGTTTTTTAATTAAAATAATTGAACGTATAATCACTTTTATTGAATGAAAAAAAAAGCATGAAAAATTCTAAGATTTATTCAATGGAAAATGCTGCTGTAATGGCGCTAGCGCTTATATCGATGGTTTACGCAGCACCAGGGAGCAGTCTGCACATCTCTAAGCTGTAGTTTATTAACGGAAACTTTCATTCATGGAATAACTTGGCAATCAATCAATCTAGTTCCGAGTAAGCAACTCCCCCACACACAAGACAATTATTCTGCCACTAGCACACAGCTTACACTCAAGCTCTCTCTGTGCCAATTTGCATGATCAGCTGATAGATGGATCGTTCGCACCAGTAAATAGTCTCCGCAGTGGGGAAAAACCCAACTGTATTTTCTGAGTAAATGTATTTAGCATTTTTATGACGCCCCCGCGGAGCACAGCGAAGCGAATGTTGTTCGTTTGTTGTTTTATTTGCAAGTCCACAGAGTCCACTCTGCTAGAGATGGCCTTTGTGCAGCATCGTGTCGCGATTCTCCACCGCATAGCGATCGCCCACAAAGTAGCTGTTGCCACTCTTGGCCACCACCGTGCCGTCGGGCAGATGCACAAAAATGTTGCCCCGCGAGAACTGCACTGTGGCTGGGTGGCCATTAATGCTGATCGATTTGCTCTTCTCCACATTGGCCGCCTGCGGACGGAAGGTGTAGGGTTTGTCCCCCTCCAGCAGGCGGATGATGCCGTGTTCCACGAGGATTGTGTGTCCATTGTAGCTGATTTTGTTGCTATCCCCCGTGCCGTGGATCAAAGTGTGGCCATTGTCCATGATCGTAGTGGCGGAGGAGGCAAACCTCAGATTGTCGTCGTAGATCCCATCCTCAGCGAAGCCCAGCAATTGAGGTGCAGCTGAAAGACAGAAAGATATTACCTGAAGGATCAACTTCATGGAAGGGTGAATCTCTTACCGCTAGCCAGGCAGGCGATGCTCACAGATAGCCCAAAAACAATCCAAGTTCGAGGTAGAACCATTTTGCAGCGACTATTTTTAAGGCAAGTCGAGTTGCAGCTATTTATAGCTCCATTTGGGTAGAGCAAAGCGTGGCAAATGGCTTGAGCTTTCGATGGCAGTCTGAGAGTGTCTGAAAGTAAGTGTCTTTCTACATTGTTGCAACACTTAAGGCACTTTGGAAATAAATTATAACTTAATTAGTGACGAATTTGCATGATTTTTGTTGACATTTTTGCAACTTAAAAGGGTGCTGGGTGCTCTAGAAGTTCTACAGTAAAGGGATAAAGTCTGAATGGAGAACTCTTTGTCACAGAACCTCTCTGATTTTAATACCCTGAACCAGATTGGAATAAAGTTTCATCTCCGATCCTGTCGATCAGTCTTCTCCGCTGCCAACCAGTCACTCATTTTTGATGATATTTCAACGAAATTTTGCACAACATTTCCATCAAGCAATAGACATATCTTTAGCCGGAATCAAACCTATTAAATTCCCAGCTTGCTCATTAAAAATTGTTGCAACAACACACGCTTATCGGGCACAAAGAATGTCCCATATAACGATTAGCAATCAGCAATTTGTGTAACAAAGTTATAGATTTATTTGTGGTCCAACTTCATTACGGGTTTTTTTTATTGCAGCGCTATTTCAATGCCAGAATTGCTCCTCTAGAAGCGTATATTGCCCAGAGTCCTCTGCAGTTCCTCGTTCAGATTCTGCATCATTCTCTTGACATCCTCCTGCACTTGCTGCTGGATTTGCTGGGCCTGCTGAAGCGCCTCCGCTTGCAGCTTGTCGCGATTCTCAAAGGACTGGCGATCGCCAATGAAGGAGCTGTCGCCGACCTTGGCAATGACCGTTTGATCGGCCAGCTCCACAATGACATCCCCGTTGGAGTACTGCACCGTTGCGGGTTTGCCGTTGATGTCGATCGTCTCGCGCTTCTCCACACCCGCTGGCTGTGCCTCGAAGCGGTACTGTTTGCCGCCCTCCGTGAGCGTGATGACGCCATTGACCACAGTCACCGAGTGGCCATTGTGGGTGCTGTAATTGATGTTGCCCGTCGCGTACTGATGGGTTCTGCCATTGCTCGTGATGATGCTGGACTGACCGCCATTGATGATGACGTTGTTGCCGCTGGTTCCATCATCCAAGGAGACATCCTCGTCGGAGTCGGAGGAGTCCGCCACTATCTGACGGCCGTCGGATCCAATCAGAATGGTCTTGCCATTGGGTCCCTTTATGATTTGTCCCGCACCGTTGGAGAGGTAAGTGCTGCCCCCGCTGCGGATAAGCTTTTGCTCCTCGGCATCCCCTCCTTGGGGCATGGCTGGTGGGCAGAGAGAGCGATCATTAGTGGGTGTGGGAGGTTGGGGGAATTACTCATGTGACTTACCGCTAGCCAAGCAGGCGACGCCGCCAATTAGCCCCAATATCAAACAAGTTCTACCCAAGCCCATTTTGCAGTGACTATTTCAATGGCAAGTCGAGTGCCAGCTATTTATACATCAACAAACGCCGGCGTCGCCTCTGTTTACTCGCTTCGCGCAACTACACTGCACTGGGCTATAGGGTATACTCTATAATATACATTCCTATATGGTTGGGTGGAGCAGATAGCACAGGGGTTGGGGCTGGGGTCACCGGGAATTGCCAGAGTACGCGGGCGATTATTTATTTGTTTTTGCCATCACGACTTGCGGTTGCCGGCGATCTGCGATGCACCCGCCGCTCGTTGTCGCCTCCAATGAGTCACTCCCAGAGAGTCACACAAAATTCTAGAATCTAGAGCATAATAAACATAATTTATACGCCTTCATATGCCTTGCCCCATTGGAGCTTCGAGTATGTTTGGGTTCTTTGTTGCCTGCGAAAATTCCCAAACCAAAAGGTTGCAGGTCTGCCCAGAGCTTATCGCTGAATCTTTATGGATCTCTTATCAATGGATTGACGTGGAAGTTTGCACTTTGGTAGCTCTGTGAAGGCCAAGCTCTTTCTTTTCTATTGTATTTCCCTTTGAGCATACATGGAATTTGTTTCTTAATTGCGTTTAGTTCTTGGAAAATGTATAATTAATATTTGAAATGAATAATTCATTATTTTTCCCGTTTAAAATGAGACTTAATTGGTTTGCTCGTTCAGTAGCGCCACTGGCGCAGACTCTGGCCATAATTGGACTTGCCATTGCCATTCGAGTGGAGTATTATATTGCGGGGATCCTCCTCAGGGCCGCCGTTCCAGGAGGGTCCACCGCTGGAGCCGCGATGATTCGAGGAGGGTCCACCCCAGGGCATGCCATGCACTGCCAAAGAAAGTGTTATAGAAAGAGCCAAGATCGTAAAGGTTCATTGAACTTACCGCTGCTGAGCAAAGCAAAGCTGAAGAGCGACAGCAGCAGCAACAAAATGTGCAGGCGATGGTGGCACATGGTCAGTGGTCAGTCAGTCAGAGGCGAAGAGTTCAAAATGATTGAGCTTCAAAAAAATAAAAGCGTGGATTATATACAGCTACAAGAAACGTAATTCTCTTCTCTCTATCTCCCGCTCTCTTTCTCTCCCTCTCTCTTGCTCCGACTGGTATCTCTTCGATTTGTCTGTCATTTCTCGCTTCGCTCTGTCTGAATGGATACGCGCAAGCTGAGTTTACGTAGAAGGTGACGCAGTGAAATCTCTTGCGGTGGCCACTCTCCATAAGTGGAGCGTGGTGAATAAGTTATTGTTCACCTTCCAACTAATTTCACCTTGGGATACGCTACGTGCGGGTGGTGTGCGGTGTGTCTCTGTTTTCTATCGTTGTCGGCTTATGCATAATGCAATTTGCTCTGCTCCCCTCCCCCCTTGTACTACCATACTCTACCCCCCCTGTACTCTATTTGTATTCGCCATTCAACGCACAATAGTCGGGCAATTAAGAAGTTTCGCCATGTGGCCTGGCTGGCTGACTGACTCTGGCTACGTTTCTAATTATTTTCAATTGAATTGCTTTGCTATACGCAAAAGTTTTTCTATTGCTTTTTGCCCATTAAACATATCGTTCTAGCTCGATAGCGGAGGCACCTCCAACGACGACGATGAGTGGGTGGCAGATTGAGATTGAGAAAATGTTCAGCTCTCTCTCTCTCTCTGTTTCTCTCTGTCTCTCGCTGTGTGGCAAGTTTCACAATAAAAATTAAACAGGTATTGCGCTGTTTGTTAATGACAGACGTGCATTGTTTTTGTTGGCTCTTGTCTCTCCACTCACAGTTTTTAGAGTGTGGCGGGGTAACGGATGTGCGGCTGTGTGTGTGTGTGTGTGCTGGGCAGCAGTTTATTCAACTCCCGTTTTTGCTAGATAACACTAGTGGAATAAAGCAATTGTGAAAATACGAGAGAGCGAGAGCGAGAGCGAGAGCTAAAACTAAAGTGGATATAAAATGCAATGGCTGAAAGTTGGTCCGCTGAGACAGGGTTGGGGAGAGGTGTGTGTGATGCGGTGCGTGGGGGGGTAATGTATGTAAATGATTGCATTGCATTAACTCTTTACATGATTACCTTCTCGTTTGCAATTGTTTGTAGTCTCGTTGCCAGTTCATTACTCTTTTATAGGGTAACTTTTCGGGTTACTATTATTAAATAATTTGTTAATTGCATATTTGTGCTCTCATTTTATGGTGTGGCATTAACTAATTACTATTATGAGATTTATTCCACTCTCTCTGCTCATATGTACTCAACTCTCTTTCTGCTTCTTGGGTTTCTTTCTCTTTATTTTCACCTTAAGCAGGGCATTTTCTTGATGCCTCACCTCACCGCTTTTTATCCCCCAATCTGGCCCATGTATCCATATCAAAGCATGTGCTTGCTCCGTAATGCAATGAAATATGCACATGGGAGTCCAAATAAACGACTTTGACGCTGAAATTCTGTTTGCAGTCGTAGAGCAGACTAGAGCATAACCTGGTCTGGACATTGCCGGGTTTATGGGTAATATCCTTGGCCGTGTCTGTGGCCGCAGCGTCGTTTTATTGTTGCCTTTGCTGTGCGAATCGAATCGAATCAATTTGATTTTCCAATCAATTAAACTTTATATAAATTGCGTCTACGGATGCAACGCTAAATATAACAGCAACAACAACAAGAATTGCAGCAGACAAAGCGCAAAGCACTGTTAGAATTTACTAGCATGAGAGGAATGTGCTCTCTGTCGCGTACGCGCGCTCTTTCACTCACGCTGCCTCACTACTACACACAGCTCTCGCTCTGCCTCTCTTTGTGCGTCGTCTGCCATGCTCTGTTTTTGCAATGTCTCTATCAACGGCTGAGTGCACAAGCACAAAAAAAATGGCAAAAGAGAGGGAGAGAGGAGCCGAAAAACGAAAGCAAAAGAATGACCTTATTGAATACTCTCACAAAGCGATCGCTTATGTGGAAGGTCTTATTACTTTAAGCAATACCCTTGGGTGATAAGTTTCTGCCGTAAAAACAAAGATTAAGAATGCAGTTTCAATGGAAACAAACAGAGAAAACAGTCGGACTCCTCCCTCACTGCACTGCAAACCTCTGCGCTCGGTCGTCATACTCTTAGTAAGTGTATAGCCAGGTCTGTTAAATGGATGATCAGCGGAGGCAGCGCTGAATAGGAATGATGGAGTAGGTAGCTGAATGGCTTTGTGCGGGAGGTGGGGTGCGCTTCTGTTGGCTGGTTACAGCGGGGGCACTGCATAGTGCACGACTTTGACTGCACTTTCGCATTTGGAAAATGTTTTGTGTGATTTTGGAATGCAGACGACGATGCCGGTTGCCGGTACTGCCACTGCAGATGACTTGCGACGTGAGCCATTGTTGCCTGTCGCTGGTGGAGAACATGGAAAGTGCATTTGATCAATTGAGAGAATGGCAAGAAACTCGAATCTAAGAGCGCCTGCCATCGACTCTCTCTCGGACCGAGCGCCACAAAGGAGGCCAGAGCAACGGCAAATCAAAGCAAAGGCAAAGGCAAAGGCAGGTGGCCTTAATAAAGACAATTAGCCTAATAAGCAAACAACAACTTGAGGCAGCAGCAGCGCCAGTGCGCCATTAATTCAATTATCCAGGCGAGCTGCACAGTGTACACTCGCCACTCCACTCCACTGCGCTTCACCCCCTCCACCACTCCACCACTTACGCTCTGCACTGCACAGACATTATCCTGCTAGAGGATTCATTAATGCTAATTGAGTACTCAGCACCCGAAACCCCACCCACTCAATGGTGCTACACAGCAAGGAAAAGCGTGGACATTGCTACCAAGAGGAGTGTGTATCAATAAAATAAGAAAACTCTCAGGAAAACCCCTTGCAACATATGCAAGAAATGTTTATGAAATATCATAAATTGTTCTCAGTGTAAATATGGAGCATTTAACATAGGAACATGAGGCGCAAACATTTTGGATTGCATTAAATGCATTTTGAGCTATACACAAATTTATGTACTTATCACTTCCTGCGGATAATTGGATAGAAACACGGTTAATATCTTCAATCAATCTTGCGAAATTGGCGGAAATTAAAGCTACTTTAATTGCCTTATGCATAAAATGAGCATAATCTGTGGGTTATCAAAAGATATGGTGGTCCTGCGGTACTCTCTCGATTGAGCTTTGGTGGTTTTCTATCAAGAACGACCACAATCCTAAACAGAAATCCGCATTCTTTCCTTTTGCAGAACTTCTTTATGCGCAAACTCTATCAAACCTTTAGATGAAGTGATTTTCGATTAACTTCAGAGTTCGAAGCGTAAGGCCACACCCTCGACCCCTCAACCCACCCTGCCGCAACACCAACACAAACATCGACAACAGCCTGACAAAGTTCTACAATTATTCTCAATTTCTCGCAATTTCTTGCCATTTTTTACACCGCTCAGACATTCTGCACTTGGACTAATTTCAAAGAGCCATATATCAGCGGCAGCCAAGAGCGCACAAGAGGGCGTGAGGCAGCAGCAGCGGGGGTGTGGCAGGGTGTGTGGCCAGACACCTGTAGACGGGTACCCCTTTTGCCACGGGTGGCGTGTGACAAATGTGCGTCAAGTTGCTGGCAACTTATTTTCCGCCCCTCACACTTTGAAGCTGCAGAGAGAAGTTGGGGCAAAAATATTTAACTTTCTGGCAGCGGAATCTTTTATAATTAATTTGCAACTCGCTGGGTAGATATTCGTTCCCTTTCAAAAACGCGTTCGGGCTTCATATTTTAGACATTAGAGAGTGAGAGAGGCTGCTGCTGCTGGCCCGTCCATGGGGTGCTTCGGATAGTTGCCCTCATCCGGAACGTGTCCCGGACACGTATTTATATTCATGGCAAAAGTTACACTCACTTTTTGGTTATTTTGATGGCAATTTATGGGCGGGAGGCTTTGCTTGGCTTTCCCCTCAAAAGTTCACTTTGTCAAGCTTAAAGCTCAAGCACAGCGGAGCCCGATCGAAAAAGCTTCGCCGGAGCTTCTTGTTCAAGTATTTCTGATAAGGGGTTCAGTTCATCTCATCGATGACTTGTTTTGATTTATTTTGTTTTGGCTTTTTCTGTCTCATCAGTCGCGTATTTTTAGAGCTCAAGATGGGATCGATTTTCGCTGTTGTGCTGCTGCTGCTGCTGGCTGTGGCCTCGACTCTGGCCAACCCCACATATTATAGAGATGGCTACCAATCCGCAAACAGTTTGATCAGTGGCACCAAAACAGGCGGTCCATTTCATACAAACAATCTCGATGCTGGTCTCATTTCGGGTGGCGCGAGTGGCGGACCCTTCCAAAACCCACAGGAGAGTGGTGGGCTGATAAGTGGCAGCCACTCGGGCGGACCTTTTATTGGCAAGAGCCAAAACTCGGGACTCATCAGTGGAACACATGGAGCAGCAGGCGGTCCGTTTGGCCATACGGAGAGCCCCTTTGGCGGTTCAGCGGGTGGCGGTGGCTTGTACAACGGCCTGAATACAGGAGGACCATATAGAGATCATTATTATCTTAATTAAACGACAAAATGTATGAGAAAAACATAAATTACTTTGACTATTAAGAGCAAAGATTGTAATCTTATTCTTACTACTTTTTTGTAGTTTTTAACTTTAATCTGTAAAAGATTAAAAGCAAATTGCTCAAAACTGATCTGTAATAAAATTAAATGTCAAATAAATGTACTTCCATTTAATCCATCATATTTCCCAAACACTTTGTGGCAACTTCCTCAATATATCCCCATGGATTGCCGTGCAACTCCTTTTATTATATCAATTAAGTTCCAGTGCACCTCGTAAAAGTGTGCCGGTTTATTGGCTCCATTTATTTCTGGCATTAATGGCGTATAAACTTTATTTACTAATTCTCTTTTCCGTAGTTTTTCCCTGCCCCCCACCATGGCTTAGAAATGTACAAATGGCCATCAAAAATTGGATTCCAAAGTGTTATTGGGTTTGGCATGCCCGTAAAAGTGGAAAATTTAAATATTTCTTTATGGCAACAAGCAGCAAAAGTTTAAGCTGCACATAAAAATATATTTATATGGTGTGTGGGGTGGGGCATGTGGATGTGCATTTTTTTTGCAACAGTTTTCTCAGTGCCTCATAAAGTTGTCGTCGCAAGTCAGTTTTGCGCCTGCCACGTGAAAAATGGTGGCCAATGTGTGTGAGCATGTATGCGTGTGGGTGTGGGTGTGGCATGGGGCAAGTGCCACAACAGAGAACTGCCACAAACTTGCCGTTAGCTAGAATTCTGCTGCGAAACGAAATGAGAAAATTAGAGAGACAGCGGCAGCGGCAGCCTCGCAAATGCTGCTGACAGCGTCAGTTGCGTTCGCTCTCTCCATTCCACAGATTTAACAGATGCAATACATACATATGTATGTACATATATGATGCATATGTATACTCATGCATACATACATATGTACATACATATGTACTTATGTACTCCCTGAAAAAGTGCAACTTTGGAGCCACTTTTTTGTTTGCCATAAATAAGTCTTAAATTCCAGTAAATTAGTACTTACTAACAAATGGCAAGCTCTCTCAGGTGAAATTTAAAAGCATAAAATTATGTAATATTCCTCCAGAGTTTTTGTTTTATCTCGACTTTCGGACGCTGAAAGCGGTCAGCGGCATAGGTCAAGCGCAAAGCGATGGCAGAGATGTAACAAAAAACAGGCCGCAACAGGAGCACCACCATAAATAGCTAAATAATGTTTATTTTGTTTAATTTTGTACATGTCTCATAAATCATAATGGCAGTTGTAATTCCCGTTCTCTGTGTTTTGCAAAGCAACAACAACCACAATCAAACGCATACCCGCTCTTAAATCATCTTGGCAATAATGCGCTCTTAACTTTTCGGCCCCACTTCAGGTCATTGCAATGTCACAAGCTGTAGAGCTGCAAAGAAATCTGCTCTTAAAACACCGCTCAGCTTAGTTACGTTTCGCTTTTCTCCTTCAAAGGACCATGCCCACACGGAAGTGAGAAGAAAGAGACAGGGAGAAAATCGCTTAAAAGGTTTGCTTGGAAATGCTTCTTCATGAATGGATCTTAATTATTCTCTTCCTTTTATTCCCACACAATGGCAGGCACCCAGAGTCCAAACCAACAACAACAACAAACTGCCATTGCAAATGCAAAGACGCTCTTAGACCTCTCAGCAATGGCGCTCTCTTTACTTTTCGCCCACGCTTCAGTGTACTGCCACAGGTGTGAAGGGTGGATCCACTGTCCATCCGTCTCCCTCAGCCCTCATTGAACATAAGCCACAGCAAAATCATACATACATATACGCAGCCATTGCAGTGGTCAAAGCGCTCTCAGAACCTCTCACAAATGACATCTGGTGCGAAGAGAGCGCTTAGTGAAATTAAAGTTACTGGCGCAGACGCATGTTTTTCGGGTCGCGGAGGTAAAATTGCGTAAAACTATAGGAAAATGTTCGGAAAATTATATAAAAAGCCGTGTGAGAAGTGTAGCAAGTGTTTCGAGAGAATATATGGCGAAAAAATGTGGAAAAATGTTGTTAAATCTCGAAAAAGTGGCGCACAAGGCTGGAAAATACATGACCATGCGCGGGGAGTGTCAAAGCAAACCACAGCAATTAAAAATAATGTTTATAATTAGTTTTTTATGTGAAAATATTACCGACAATTGGAAATGGCGTCGCAGTTTTATCGCCTCCTCCCGCGCTCATACACAGTTATTGGGATTAGAGTAGAAAGAGGACGAAGTAAAATAACGGTGCCATGGCGTGATGTTCTTTTCAGCTAGTCTTTTTTGTGCCTTCTTTCTGCAAGAGTGCATGCAAAACGAGATGGCAATTGGTGCCACGCTCCTCTTAGATGGTCTCATCAAACTGCCATTGCAAATGCAAAGACGCTCTTAGACCTCTCAGCAATGGCGCGCTCTTAACTTTTCGCCCACGCTTCAGTGTACTGCCACAGGTGTGAAGGGTGGATCCACTGTCCATCCGTCTCCCTCAGCCCTCATTGAACATAAGCCACAGCAAAATCATACATACATATACGCAGCCATTGCAGTGGTCAAAGCGCTCTCAGAACCTCTCACAAATGACATCTGGTGCGAAGAGAGCGCTTAGTGAAATTAAAGTTACTGGCGCAGACGCATGTTTTTCGGGTCGCGGAGGTAAAATTGCGTAAAACTATAGGAAAATGTTCGGAAAATTATATAAAAAGCCGTGTGAGAAGTGTAGCAAGTGTTTCAAAAGAATATATGGCGAAAAAATGTTGAAAAATGTTGTTAAATCTCGAAAAAGTGGCGTACAAGGCTGGAAAATACAAGACCATGCGCGGGGAGTGTCAAAGAAAACCACAGCAATTAAAAATAAAGTTTATAATTAGTTTTTTATGTGAAAATATTACCGACAATTGGAAATGGCGTCGCAGTTTTATCGCCCCCTCCCGCGCTCATATACAGTTATTGGGATAAGAGTAGAAAGAAGACGAAGTAACATAACGGTGCCGTGGCGTGATGTTCTTTTCAGCTAGTTTTTTTTTGGGGTTGCTTTTTGCGTTTGCCTTCTTTCTGCGAGAGCGCATGCAAAAAGAGATGGCAATGGGGTGCCGCTCCTCTTAGATGGTCTCAACAAGGCGCTCTTAATTTTTCGACCCCGCTTCTGGTCATTGCACTACTACATGCAGAAGGTAGCCAAAAATGTTCAACTGAAGTGTCTTATCTGTGCTGATGATCTCATCCACACTTTTTTTTGTCATCTTCCTCTGCCCTTCTAGAACATTCGCAAAACCTACAACACACACAGAAACACAAAGCCGCTCTCAAATGCTCTCACCGATTGCAGTTCGTTCACCTCCATATTACTTTGAGTGGGAAGAGAGCGCTAAGTCAAATTTAAACTACCAGCGCAGACGCATGCCTTTTTTCGCTGGGTAAAAAGGCCAAAAAAGTATTGCAAAATGTTCGGAAAAGTATAAAAAAACCCGTGTGATAGTGCAACAAGTGTTTTAATAGAAAAGTTGTGAAAAATCTCGGAAATGAAAAGCCACAATTGAGTGGAAATTAAAGTAAAATAACGGCGCATTGGCTGTAACTCACCTTGAGTTTCGTGCTTTTTTTTTCTGTGAATCTCACTCAGTGTTAGTGTCGATGGTCATTATGACGGCAAGGGGTGCCAGGCGGTTACGGCAAAAGTGAAAAGTGAGTGAAGTGCTAAAGTGAGTGACAAAAAATCTCACTCAGTGTAAAGTGAATGTGTTAGTGTCGATGGTCAATATGACGGCAAGGGGTGCCAGGCGGTTACGGCAAAAGTGAGTGCAGTGTAAGAGTGAGTGAGAAGTAAAAACAGATGAAAGCCCCGCAAGAGTAAAGACAGAGCGGAAAAAAATCTCACTCAGTGTAAAGTGCAAGTGTTAGTGTCGATGGTCATTATGACGGCAAGGGGTGCCAGGCGGTTACGGCAAAAGTGAGTGCAGTGTAAGAGTGAGTGAGAAGTGAAAACAGACGAAAGCCCCGCAAGAGTAAAGACAGAGCGAAAAAAAATCTCACTCAGTGAAAAGTGCAAGTGTTAGTGTCGATGGTCATTATGATGGCAAGGAGAGCCAGGCGGTTACGGCAAAAGTGAGTGCAGTGTAAGAGTGAGTGAGAAGTGAAAACAGACGAAAGCCCCGCAAGAGTAAAGACAGAGCGGAAAAAAATCTCACTCAGTGAAAAGTGCAAGTGCTAGTGTCGATGGTCATTATGACGGCAAGGGGTGCCAGGCGGTTACGGCAAAAGTGAAAAGTGAGTGCAGTGAAAGAGTGAGTGAGAAGCAAAAACAGACGAAAGCCCCGCAAGAGTAAAGACAGAGCGGAAAAAAATCTCACTCAGTGTAAAGTGAATGTGTTAGTGTCGATGGTCATTATGATGGCAAGGGGTGCCAGGCGGTTACGGCAAAAGTGAGTGCAGTGTAAGAGTGAGTGGGAAGTAAAAACTGATGAAAGCCCCGCAAGAGTAAAGACAGAGCGGAAAAAAAATCTCACTCAGTGTAAAGTGAATGTGTTAGTGTCGATGGTCATTATGACGGCAAGGAGAGCCAGGCGGTTACGGCAAAAGTGAGTGCAGTGTAAGAGTGAGTGGGAAGTAAAAACTGATGAAAGCCCCGCAAGAGTAAAGACAGAGCAGAAAAAAAATCTCACTCAGTGTAAAGTGAATGTGTTAGTGTCGATGGTCATTATGACGGCAAGGAGAGCCAGGCGGATACGGCAAAAGTGAAAAGTGAGTGAAGTGCTAGAGTGAGTTACAAGTAAAAAACAGTTGAACAGTAAAGAAAGATCGGAAATTAGTAATCTCACTCAGCGCTATGTGAAAGCGCGTGCAGGATGGTCATTATGACGGCAAGGAGTGC
This sequence comes from Drosophila subobscura, assembly GCF_008121235.1. NCBI lineage: Eukaryota > Metazoa > Arthropoda > Insecta > Diptera > Drosophilidae > Drosophila > Drosophila subobscura. The sequence goes on along the minus strand of NC_048531.1, from coordinate 18,798,293 downwards.
CAGGCGGATACGGCAAAAGTGAGTGAAAGTTCATATGAAAACTATAAACAATAAAATGTCCCGCAAAAACTGTTGAAAGAGCGGAAAACAGCACAATGCTGTCCAAAAGAACTGAAAAGCAAGAGAGATTTGTGTTAAATGGAAGGTGAGTCTGCACAAAACTTTGCATAATATTTGAACATCTTACTCCGCATATTCCGAGTCATTTGAGCTTACATTCTATTTTATTTATTATTTTTTTATATTTTCTTATCATACATTGAAAAATGCGTGGTTGCACAGGGCTCTAAATCTATCCAATTTCAAGTCGATTACACCCCGAACCCAAGCTGCCAATCTTCCCCCTCAATCCACAGGAAAAACTTCCCAACAAGCAGTGATGTTGTTCCAAAACTTTTACTCGTATCTGGTCTTTGTGTTGTGGTCTCCAGGGAAAGTTAGATGGGCCAAGAGTAACCCTTTGTGCAGCTTATAGGAGGAAGTACCGCTGCGATACGATACGCATCTTTGCGAATAGTTTCTTTCACGCTGTTTGTGTTTTGGTGGCACTTTTTTCCTTTCGGGTCACACAGGTCTAGCGGGTTGAGTGAAGGGTGCAGTGCAGTGCAGAGGGGAGTTGCGATTTCGAAATGATTTATACGATCCGGATACTTGCGTTCCATATCTGTGACAAAGTGCTTCGTTGATTTATGGCCATTTTGGGATGAAAACGGGTTGAAAATAAAACAATGCAACGGGTTAAAGGAGCGCCAGTGACATCCACCATCCATATACAGACATAGGGGATGGATATTGATATATTCTCGTGCTTAGTGCAAATCAATTCTCTCAGAGAGGTGTCTCATCACCAGCAGCAGCTGAAGGCGCTTCATCTATCACTGAAATCAAATCCCAAAAGTAAAATAAAATCTATTTACGCTTTAATTTTTACATAATTTATGCCACATAAATATTGATCGTTGGCTGGCCGTTGACTACGATCGGCTGATGGCCTCCGGCTTTGCCCCGCGCATCGATGCGCTGCGTGTTCCCTCCTCCTGCTCCGACCACATGCCGCTGGTTGTAGTTGTGATAGTCGACGCCATGGTAGCGCGCCGTCGTCCAGTAGTAGAGCACATCACCGGGCTGCAGTTTGTGGTTGCGATTGCGGTAAGTCCAGCGTCCGTTGCGGGCGCTGAGAATGTCGGCGGCCCAGGTCTGATCCGTCAGATCGTCCATTTCCTCGTTGACCTTGCCGTGGAAGGCGAAGAGGGAGATGCCCGGCTCGTCCGGTATGGATACCTCGAAGCCATTGGGCGAATTGACCTTGACGGTGGCCTTGGGCACATTGTACGCCCCACTGCCCCCCAGCCATAGGGCAACGATGATGAGTAGAAGCTGCATCTCCATTCCCATCGACATGATGCTGATAACTGGATTCCGGCGAGCACTGAGATGCGGCTTTTGTACGTAGACAGCCAGCTCGAGCTTATCTCGTTCTCGTTTCGGGTTTTCCATCGAGTAAAAGCTGTGTATTACCCGTCGGTGGTGCATTCCCCCCTCCCCTCGTCGTACCAAAACACACACAAAGAGAGAGCAGAGAGATACACACACTTACGAGAAGATACTTTCGTGTGTGCCCCAAAGTATGCGATACAAATATTTGCACTGCAATATTTCTTCGTCTCCCCCTGGTAACTCCACTCGACTGCGGTTGGCCTGTGCTAGTGGAGAGGTCCTTTGTGCGATAATATGGAGTCTCTCTCCACAAGAATCTATGCGGCTGTGCTCCATTCCGTTCTGCTGGCAGTCCCGGGCCAACGACCACAGCATTTTCAGCTACAAATATGCACTCGGCATCCCTGTGGCATGCGTCGCATGAGGCAGACAGAGGCTCGAGGAGGAACGAGACACTTAAATAACTGTTAAATGATCTTCACTTCAAGAAGTTGTAAGCAGAAAATACCCGAAATCCAGATCTATCCAGCCCCGAATCTTTTTTAACCAATTTCTGCTCGTTAATTCTCCACTGACCGCACAGGGAATCAGGTCGCCACCCCCTTCCCACTGTCCACTAACCAGCTGCTAGTTAATTCGTAATTGCTCTGCCATTTGTCAGGCCAAAACCTCTCCGTGGGGCCCCGACAATTGTCCCCCAAAACAACATTAAAAGCTGGCAAAAGCACAATATCAACTTTTTCCCAGAGCGAGAGGGGAAGAGGAGTCTGGGCACAAGCAAAGTCAAACCACAGCAAACCGAAACTAAATAGCTGGACATTTATACGAGCCATCCATCTATTCGGGATTCCACGCTCAATCTATTCATTCAGTCATTTGGTCATTCATTCACTCATCCATCCATCCATCCATCTATCCAGCTCTATGCGGGTTCATCTATTCAACGGCCAACGCCAAACCCCCCAACCGCCAGCTCGCCCATTCCATTGCCGAATTGTTTTGGAGGCACTGTTTTCTCTGCCTCTGATTTATAAGCTGCATGCCGCTGACCACTTGATTGCGTACTATCTCCCTCTCGCTTCCACTCGCTCTCTCTCTCTCTATCTCTATCGCTCATGTGTGTGTTTGTGTGTGTGTATCTGTGTGTAATTTATTTACGTTAACACGCGCGCACTTTCCCAAGAGCACCTAAAACTACAACCATCCGACAGAGCAAGGCTCAAAAGAAGAGCTTTTCCCCATTTTCCCCATTTTCATTTATTTTAAATGGCATAGAAAATTGCAAACTGACATTTCTGTACCAAGTGTACCCAAGTGTCCCACCCGTCCAGAGCATCCTCTATCTGGGGGGTCTATGTGTGGCATGTGCACACAGCCGGAAATTCATTCGGGATATGTCGCACGAGTACGAGGGCAGAACGTGGTGCGGTTTGGGTGGGGTGTACGGGTGCAAGGGTGCACGGGTGTACGGGTGTGCGAGTACGGTCTACTGATTACCATGAAATTACATTGTTTCGCACTTAAAAACGTGTTGGTCAGTGTACACTTTTCGAGCCTGAACTTTGGCTGGGCTTTCCCTTTTCGGTTAATTAAGTGGCTGTACGAGTTTTTGACCGTAATACCCTCTACAGTAAGCCTCAGCGGAGAAAGTCAAATAAGTCCTGGCAATCCTTAAGATATTCGGCAGAAAAAATGCATTTATCCTGGAACCCTTTTGCAGGAATACACTTTGAGGGATAAAAAACAAATCAGAACGATGGAAAATATTAAAAGGCTAAAAAAATATTCAAAATCAAAGATTATGCCATGGAATCAATGGATCCTTAAGGGTATTCCATCTCTCAGTATGCCCGAAACTTTGGCATTTATTTCTCTTTATCGTGTGATGTGTGCCACACACACTTGCACGTGCCACTCGTATCTGCCTGCCTCACAGCCGAATTTAATTGCTTGCGATTATTGTTAATTGATTTTATTTATTTGGCAGCTTTAGCAGGCGAGCCAGGATATGGCTGGGCTGTGACTGGGCGTCTAGCTAGGGGATTGGCTGGGGGTATGCCTGCTGGCATGGGGAATTAGCCAGGTGGCCATGCCCGCCCGAGCTCCTGTTTTGTATTTTTTGGGCCTGGTTTAATTTGTTTGGAATTTGCCTAAATTGAATGGGAATTGATTTTCAATTAAATCGTATTTTTTCCACACCCCCCACCCGGCGCTTGTTATCCAATGATGCATGCCACACGCGCGTTGCATCGCGACAATAAGAGTAATGCCGCATGCCACTGATGCCTCGAATCGCTGCCTTATTTTTGGCCATTCAGCATAATTCAATCAGTGGCTTGAATTTGTTGCAACATTCTTTTCTATCTTTTTTTGTTGTTGAATAATTTGATTTTCTGTGTAATTCGTTTGGCCATGGATTTTGTGGGTATTTTTGTACTAACTGTTAAATGCAGGTAAATAATGCAATAAAAAGGCATTTAAAAAATGTAAATTTTAAATCGATTTAGCTGCGGTTTTTTCCCCAGAGAAAATGCCTTCACATTGTAAAGTGCTAGAAGCACAAATTGAAAGAGTTTATTTGGGGGCAATGAAAAATCAAAGGGAAAGTGTTTTAAGTCGGAAATGTGGCCTGAAGCCATTGGGCCACACCTTAAATGAGAACAAAAGTTTAATTTCAAGGCACTTAAGCTTGCATATTGCATGGAAATGCCTTCAATTGTGCTTGAAATTGTTAAATTAATGCATTAAAATTGTAGATAAATTCTACGCAATGAAATTTCGATGAGTTTTGACAGCTTTAAGGCACACTTTGGAGCAGCTAGAAATTCAATATTGCGGAGTACTCGACACAAATGGAATTTTAATGGTGTAAATTCTATAATTATAAGCTCTCTCTTTCGGCATTTCCATTAATAACATAATTATTTGATGCAGTATCATTACGCACAGCCTGCTGCCCTGGGAGGTGAGCAGGGGTGTGGCTGGGACTGGGTGTGGGGTGTGGGGTGTGGTGAGTGCGAGTGTGGATATCCTGCAGACAGCGTCTTTGCTTATCCATCTCCATTTCGCTATAATCAATTTTACTTTGGCGCTGAAAATGCAAACACGCTAGACAGACTGCCGCAGCCCATCCTGCCATCCTGCCACTCCCCCACACACACAGACCTCCAGGATGGGCTGGGGAAGAAGTAGAGTAAGCAATAAGCCAAGCCAAGCCAAGATCTATCCAAGCACAGGTACTCCTGTCATGGCTTACACACACAGAGAGAGAGAGAGAGAGTCTCGTTCGTATATTGGAACCGCAACCATTTCGCATGTAGCGATATCCTTTGCAGCACACACAAACACACTCGGAGCTAGTCCTTGGTTGCTTCTTCTTTGGCAGCGCACATATTTAAAGAGCAAACGTTTATCTAAGTTGTAGCGTTGCGGTTTCCGTTGACATTCAAATGCGGAAGCACCTGTCGCCCCAGCCACAGAGCCTCAGAGACGGAGGCGAGAATGGCGACTGAAAGATGTTCAAGGCAGGATGGGAGGCAGGAGAGGCAGTCGGTTGTCGGCAGTCGGCAGTCGGCATTCACTTCCGATTTCACACGCACACGAGCAGGGGCCAGTGAATGTTGGCTGGCATGTGGAATGTTGGCAGAAGCGGGCTGACTGTGCCTCCTGCGGCATGGGGGGAACCACTCAAGCGAACTCCTGGAGTACCTCCCCTCGCCCCACCCCTCTCACACTCACACCACGCTGGTGCGTGTCTCTGGCCGGATGCAAACTCCTCCGCCAGGAGGTGGTGCGGCAGGAGGCATGGAACATGACAAGTTTCTCTTGGAATCGTTTCGCTTGCCACGCACTGCCAACGCCTGCTACGACGACGACGACTCCTTTCTGAAAGGCTGAAACTTGCATGGGGTGCGGGTGGTGCGGGGGAGTTGGGAGGATGGCACTTGAAGGACTTTGCCACTTTGTAGTTACACTTTTGAATTTTCAAGCAGCGACAACGATGACAACGACGCTGCCACTCGTCAGTCCTTAAATGGTTTCGCTTACACCTCGAACATGCCATTGAACAAATTAATTACTTGACAACTTTACAAGCATTCTGCTGTGCACCCTCCACTTCACTCCCCGCCACTCCACAGCTCCTCCCTGCCACCCAGTTCCAGTTCTCAGGAGCAGCTGGAGCTGGTAAAGGAGTCTGCGGATCAGCCCGCAGAATTGTGGTTCCTTTCTGTTTAAGCGGCTGCTCATTAGAGTCCCACTACAAGTGCCACTACGCAGCAGCAGCCACCCAACCCTGCGCACCCCGAAATCGCACATAACAGTGCCCCAAAAGAGACAAGAGACTGGGAGGGGCAGGCATACGCATCCTGATTCCTCATGATTTCTGAGCTCTCATTAATAACGTGGCTGTGCTGGCTCCTCCTGATGCGTTTCTGCCCAATGGCTGTATTTGTGTGCATTGTGAGTTATGTGTATGTGTGTGTGTTAGTGTGTGTGTGTGTGTGTCTATCGGCCATTGTCCAACAAAGTAGCTAAACGGACAGAGCAGTACGACATAGCGATGGCAATGGCCCAAAGGTAGATAGAGAACGCGTTGGCTTGTGCTGAAGGGGAGCAAACACTTTGGGATAAATGGGAGATAGTTCGAGAGATGGATAGATAAATAGATAGATAGATAGATAGATAGATAGATAGATAAATAGATAGATGGACTATAGATATATAAATAGATTAGAAAGATTTTAGCCGATCATTCCTGTTAGAAATGGAACATAAAACATAAAACTTTATTCTTCTGATGACTTCATGGGAATATTCTGCAAAGAAAACCTTTAGAGATCGGTGAACCACAGATTTAAGATCAATTTCTACCTATTTCTGCATCCTTAGATCTTCTCCATGGGCCTCTTGTATACCCTTCTGCCTTATGGTTTCTCTCACTCTCTTGCAGCACAAGTGGCGCCCATCTCTATCGGCACTACAATGCGCCCGACCGGCCACCATACGTTCTGGTTCTGGTTCTGGTTCTCGTTCTCATTCGCGTTCTGCTGCTGTTTCTTGCACCGTTGCCAGCAGCCGAACCTTTTTGTTTTTGGCTGCGTTCCCGGGGCGCATAGCCGGAAATTGGAAACGCGTTGCTTTATGCACGAGAACGCAGGGCGGGCAGATAGATAGGGGGGAGAAAGTGCGCTTTGTGGCAAGAACTTGGTGGATGCTTCGGGGCGCTCATAAAGAGCGTAGGAATTCGAGAGCGCCTCTGCTCCGTGTGTGTGTGTGTGTGTGTGTGTGTGGTGTGGCCCATTGTTTGTGGCACCAGGAAAAGAGTGGACTACGTACCACAGTGGACTGACTACCACTTCCAGACCAGAGAGAGAGAGAGAGAGAGAGACAGAGCCGCCTGCTAATGTTTCCCTGTTAAGCATTCATTTGGGCAATGTCCACAGATGCAGGATGCAGGATGCAGCGATGCAGGGGCTGCTGCAATCCCCCCGAAAGCCCACTCGTAACCCATTCGAATGGGCATCCTCCTGCCCGATCCTGCGGTTCATTAAATGCTCTGTGTAAATTGGCGCATATTTTCCACAAATTGTATTACTATGCGAGTGGCGTATCGACAACAATATCGCGGCGGTTACCATAAAAACGCATCATAGTCCAATGGAATTATAGGCTTTTCCCCCCACCCCGCATGCCACTTTTTCCCCAGGCTTTTATTGAATATCCGAACAAATTGGCTTTTATTTTCATATTTCGAGCGCTCTCTTTTTTTGTATGCCAACTAAAATCAGTCAAAATGTTTATTGCGGTGGCAAAAGCGATACTCAAACGTTGGGTCTGTAGCTGTAGCTGTATCTGTGTGAGTATCTGTATCTGCATCTGTGTGTTTGTTGTATCTGTATCTATGACTGTGGCTGCGGCTGCTCGAATGGGCTCTTCATTTGGTTATTTTACACAATTTACGATAAATATATCTGTATATGAGTGTGTGTATCTGTGTGTAATTTTGTTTAGCGTAATTGCGGTGCCACTTGATTGGAGGCCGCACACACACACACACACACACACATTCCGCTGCATTTGCAGCATATTGCTGCCAATTTGTTATTTGCCTTATAATGAATACGCTTTTCCTTTTCCTCCCCTCTCTTTTTTTCTGTATTTTGTGTTTTATTTTGTACGCTTTTTGGTCCAAATTGTTGATATCGCTCGCTGCGTCGCTCGATTGCATTCAAAATGAGAATTTTCAACGCTCAATTGTAATTTTCAGCAAGGGAAATGAGGGGCGCAACATCCACAGAGGAGCCAAGTTAATGAGCGCCCAACAGCCACACCCATTGACTCCAGCATCAGCTCCAGCTCCCACTCCTTCTGCAACTCCTTCTCCTGCTCCTCTGTCTGGTTCGCTGGCCGTTTTTCAATAAAGGGCTCCAAAAAGCAAACAGGCAGCAGCTACAGCGGAACGGCGAGCTGCGGCGCGGCGGGCAAGTTAATAAAAGTCCGCGACATGCAAAGGCATAGCCAGATCCCAGCATGCCCCATGCCCCATGCCCCACCAGACAAAATGTCAGAACAATGAAGCAGCTACTTATACCCTTGACAAGGCAAAGGATAGTTCATTTTCGGGGGAGTGCAAAAGTTGGACTTAAAAAGTATCTTTAGCAGAGAGAACACATGCTGATAGATCCTCTGAAAGGATAGCAAAATCTGATAAATGTTTTTCAATGTTTATGAGACCAAAAACTGTTTTAAGAGTCAAGTTCCACAGCTGCCAGCCCAAAGAAGCCAACGAAAAGGCAGAAAAAGTAACCAAAAAATATATTCCGAATGAAACTAAAGCATTAAAGGGAAAAATATAATTAATGCAACATTTTAGAGATTGTTTTGCAAACAATCTACAGACATTAGTTTATTGTGAAATATTCCCAAACACTTGCCAAATGTGAGTTTCATTTTTCACCCCCAAGTGCAGCCTCTGCTCCACCTGCTTCACTTGTCCATTTCGCCGAGATGCCATCATGGCGTGTGTGGCCATCGATAGGCGATTGCTTCGATTAAATAATTTATCTACGGACAGCCGCAGAGACAGCGGGCAGCCGGCAGTCGACAGTCGAGAGCCGACCGCCTCGCCTCTTTCTTTTTTGTCGTGTGTATTTTTCTGTTGTGTTTTGTGCCACTTGACAGGCGAGTTAATTAATTTTTGGTTGCTGCACACCGTTGCCTGCTTTTTTCTCTGCCTTTCCCCATTGTCTTTTAACTCTTTGAGGCGTGCCACACAGGCGGCACCGGCCACTTGGCTCTGGCTCTCTCCCTTTGGCTTTGCGTCTTAACCTCGAGCTTTGTGTTTTTTTCCCCCTGTTTGTCTCTCATTCTCTCAGTGCAGATTGCGGCTTTGCCATTCATTCGTAATTTAAGTTCAACGTTTCGTGTTCTGCAGATTTTTCCTGTTTTCCCAGCCATTCCTTTGGGTAATTTTTTGTTGCTGTTTAAAGTGCCAGCGGAGTGCGTGGAAGGTCGTTGGGTCTAAGCTGCTTAGTCCCCTGGCGGTGGCCCCGGTGGGCCTCCATTTACACGTGACAGTGATTGGGTGCCAGTGTCGGGGATTTATTTATCTTTTAAAAGTGTATTTATTGCGGCAGAAACCACAGGACCAGCCGTCAGCAAAGGTGCCAGCAAAATCCAAACCAAAAAATTTAAGCAAACAAAGAAAGAGAAAAAAAAACGAGAAACGAAACAAATGAAAGGGAGCTTTGAGGGGGGTGGGAGGAAGTGAATGAATGGATCACTATTTCTGCTCTTCTACTTTATACGTGCAAGGATATCCTCTATATACATATATCCTATATCCTGCGCAATTTATTTCACTTTTATCGGACATCAAGATGTATTGATTTTTGTTGCAACAGCCCCGCTCCCGCACCCGCACCCGCACCCGCACATGCCGATAATCTGGCCCTAAACTTTAGGCCCGAAAAACAAGAGCAAAAAAACTAGATTGGGTTTGGGCTGTGATGTGATGTGAGATGTCCACCAGCTTATGAGGGTCATGCACCCCCGAACGAACCCAACTCCCTCCTCGAGCATCTAATCAAAGTTGATTGATTACGTGAGCCGGCGGGCGCGGGCGGAGGAGCCACAGGCTCGGGTGTCCAGTTGATGACATTCCCAGAAGAGTCAAGCAACCCCTTCCCATGCCTACATCCCTTCTTCACCTTCTTTTCTGACTAATTTTTAATCATCATTTTATATATAAATAATTTTTTGTTGGCAGGGCTGATGACCACAAATTGGGGCTCTGACAATTTGCTGGTTTCTGTGATGTGGGTGCCAAAAATAATTAAATTAATTTTGCCCGCGTCCCAGGTACAAATCGGCTTATTAATTGTGAAGAAGGTTGTGGATGGGGTGTCCATTTCCAGGAAGGATTTTGCTATTTGTGCTAGAAGGTAACTAGCAGCATAGAACGGTTATTGAAGGCTGCCCAAGGATTTGGGGGGTGTAAGTCGATACAATGATGGGAAAATTAGCTGCTCCTTGTCCCTGTGCTCCTTGGGCTGCTGCTGTAAGCCTCTTTGTGGTTTTCGTTCACTCAAATGATAAACTACGAGCATACCTGCTCTAATTTCCAATTATACGGCTTGACTTTGATTCTGTATATTCTCAGGGGTCATAGGCAACATTTTCGAGCACCAAAAACCACAATTTTCATCATGGAAAGTGATGGAATTGTGTCCAGTGGAATTGGTTTATTAATTGGGAGGTTCCTCTTGTGGGACAGCTTGAAGAGACTCTACTTTAGGTGCGAAAATGAATGAAAAGTCTGGCAGATGTTTAGATTTTTCCCTACGCAAATTTCTAATTATTCGCCTTGACTTTAAGTCGAATATGCCGTAAACTGTCACACATTTGCCATGCAAATCGAAGCTCCAATCATTAATGGCATTTTTCCCCTTCGGAAAATGTAGAACGGCAGCAGGAGG